>NW_021703768.1:65968076-65974991 GCF_005190385.1 Monodon monoceros | reverse complement strand
CGGTTGAGAGTCCGCCTGCCGATGCAGGGGACGCAGGTTCGTGCCCCAGTCCGGGAAGATCCCACATGCCGCGGAGCAGCTGGGCCCGTGAGCCATGGCCACTGAGCCTGTGCGTCCGGAGCCTGTGCTCCGCAACAGAAGAGGCCACAGCAGTGAGAGGCCCGCGTACCGCAAAAAAAAAAAAAAAAAAAAGTTTTATCACTATTAATTTGTAATTTTTGCCATGCTTATAAATTTCTAAATTATATGCTTTAATAATGATGATAATATCAATAACAATAATGATTACACAGACACTCAGCTTAAGGTAACCTTCTGTATGAAGCCCTTTCTGACTGTCTCAGGTAAAGCCAACCACTTCCTCCTTTGTGCCCTCATTGTAAGTGTGCACACGTCCATCCCGACTACACAACACTTCACTGTGTTTATTTATATAGCTACCTCCTACTACCAGATGTTAGCTCCTGGTAATGGCAACTGTACTGAGGGAATACATTGTAAATCTCAACAAATATTTGTAGAATGACTCCATGAATAAAGAAATTATCTACCCAACAGTTTATTACTTCTGTATCTTTTGTTGTATCAACTTGATACTAAATTTTTCACATAAGAAACTAGTGTTTTACTCTATAAAGTGTGAATACTTTACTGCTCAGAATAAGATTGGTGTAACAGTTAAATCCACTCTCCACCTTGACTTTCTCTATTCCATCATTATAATAACACTCAGGTCAATGCTGGTATAGCCCAGGGAATATATATATTTAACTTTAGTGGCCAAACCATTTTCCAAAACATTTGCATCAGTGTATCCTTCCCACCAATGGTATATGATAGTCTAGTAGCCGCACAGACACTCCAACACTTAATAATGTCAATTTATCATAGCCATTCGAGTGGATGTGTATCACATTGTGATTTTAACTTGCGTTTGCCTGATAATGAAGGATGTTGAACATTTTTCACATGTTGATTAGTGATTTGAATATGCAGCTCCATGGCAGAGAATAACAAATTTTTGAAAGATGTTTGAGACAACAAACCTGAATTGAAGCCTCATACGGACTTAGATCCCTGTCCTAACCCTCCCCACACTATTCATCAACAAATACTAACTTTAATATAGTTACTTGGGTCCAAAGATGAGAAAGGAGCAAACACAGAAACATGCACATGCACACACACACACACACACACACCTCAAAGGAGAAGGACATGAAAACCTTATATGAAAGAGAAAGCATCTATATCATTCTCATAATCTCTGAGAGATTGAAACATGGCCTTTGGGAAAAAAAAGGATCCCAAATAAATCATATAAAAGATTAAAGAAAAGATGATAAAACATCAGGAGAAGACCAATAAATAGTTAAAGCTCAGGAAAGCAATAGAAGAAAAAAAGAAAACCTCAACAGATGAAAGCCACATTAAAAACAATAAAAGGTAAACAAGAGATAGAAAAGTTTCATAAAAGTATATAAAAATAAAATGGAAAAGAAAAAGATATAAAAGTGATTCTAAAAAAGATGAAAAGCAGAAAAAAAAAGAATACCAATGTATACATTGTTGTTCTTAGAAAAAAGAACAGAACAAATGGAAGAAAAAAGTATTCAATCAAGTAATAGTGTGAAATCTGCCAATTGAAAAGGCAGGAAAAATAAAAATAAATAAGAACGATCCCAAGGTCTGTAGTTGGCATGATTTCTTCTCTCCACCCTCCAGAGTTTTCTCATGTTTGGTACTCCCTAACACTGTTGCAGTGATTTTTTAAGTTAATCATCTTTACCTCCCTGCCACACAACACAAAAACCTTGGAACACAAATTCCACAAGTCCAATTTAATCTTCCATCTTGTTATTTATGTTTCTATACTTAAACTCTTGTTTTAAAGAAATCATTATTTTATATGCTTCATATTTTTGAGGAGTTTCCCACATGTTTAAAATGTCTTTCTTCATCTTTCCTTCTTGACTCTGAGGACTTTTGGGTTCAATTTCTTTTTTCTTGAAGTACAGCTCATAGAAGGTTTTGTTGTGAAAGTCCATTAGTAATCTAATCTCCATTTTGATTTGGCTGAAAGTGGACTATTTTGCTCTTTAGGAAAAATATTCCAAGTTAATAATACTCTTCTGGCAGCATTTTGAAGATATTATTTCACTATCTTCTGACCTCTATTGCTGTTGAGAAGTCAGCCATCAGTCTCTTTCCTTTATAGATAATGTTTCTTTTCTCTCAAAGTGCTTTCAAAATCTTTAGTTTGGTTTGGGTGTTGTGCAGTTTCACAACAATGTGTATAGATATGTTTTTTGTTTTTTTTTTCGGTACGCGGGCCTCTCACTGCTGTGGCCTCTCCCGCTGCGGAGCACAGGCTCTGGACGCGCAGGCTCAGCGGCCATGGCTCACGGGCCCAGCCGCTCCGTGGCATGTGGGACCCTCCCGGACCGGGGCACGAACCCGTGTCCCCTGCATCGGCAGGCGGACTCTCAACCACTGCGCCACCAGGGAAGCCCCAATATGTATTTTTTATTGTATTCTTCCTGGGATTTGTTGGGATTCCTGAATCTTTGGATTGATGTTTCTCTTGAGTTATAAAAACTTCTTAGGCAGTTATCTCTAACATTGGCTCCTATCATTTTCTCTTTTTAAGAATCCAATTAGGTAGATTTTGACTTTCTCATTTTACCACCCTCCCTATGTTTCTTTAACTCATTTTCATGTTTTCCCTCACTTTCTCTTTGATGTATATTCCGCATGATTTTCTCAGAATTATCTTCCAGTTTATTGTTCCTTGCTTTAATTGTATTTGCTCTCCTATTTAACCTGTCCATTAAACCCTTCATTTCATTTCTAATTTGCTCTCATAGTCTCTTAGATTCACTCGTTTCTTTATATATTTAAAGATAATCACTTTATATTTCTTACATGATACTTCCAAAATTTGAAGTCCTTTGAGCTTTAATTCCTTACTTGTTTCTGTTAATTTGTGGGGTTTGTTTTGCTGTTTATAATTTGAGTGTATGCTCCTAGTTTGGTAATCTGTTTGTGGGAATCATGAGGGTTTAAGCGGCAGAGACATTCCTCCAGAGAAGTTTTGCATTGGTTTCCTCCAGTGACTCTGGAACACTTATGATCACTTTAAATTAATTTCCTATTTTAGGTTTCCTGGACTGCACAGGTAGTCCAAATTTAAAACTCCGAACTCACATAATGGCTGGTTTCCAGTTACAAATTCTCAGGAGAGAATTTCTTTCTTTTTCACTGTAAAGACAAATTAATTTATTGTCTCCCTTTTCAAAAAAGCATAAATTTTTATTGCCTACCCTATAGAATTCTTAGTTCTAATCCCCACCTTGCACAGACCTAATGCCTTATTTCTGTCCTGTACGTAGCTGTTAAAATCGATGGCCATGTGTTTCTGGTGCTGGCAAGCATCTTTAGGGCTGCCTTAGCATTAGAAGAGGTTTTCAGTTCCATCTTCATTTTTGGACCCTGGGAATTAAAAACATACTCTTATTTTATTGATGTGAAATTAACATTTATAGTGATAAAAATAAAAAGTTAATATTCTTCATTTACCTGCTGCGTAAGTTCTTTCCTTGCTTTATTTTTACTCACTTTTCATGTGTATGATCCATTTTCATTTTTTTCGAATGATTACTCATTTTTAAATGGAGCCAGGTTTTTGCTAAAGAATAGTGTCATGGGGCTTCCCTGGTGGCGCAGTGGTTAAGAATCCACCTGCCAATGCAGGACTACAGGATTACTACAGGCCCCGCTCGCCGCAACTAGAGAAAGCCTGCATGGAGCAACGAAGACCCAATGCAGCCAAAAATAAATAAATAAATTAATTAATAACAAAAAAATAGTGTCATGAAGAGTGTTCTTGAGTTGGGAATATGAATGCACCTTCATCCCTGGAAGGTGACTCCGTGAGGGCTGAGATGTTTCTGCAACAGAGAGCAGTTGTTCTGGCACAAAGAAGGTTCTCGATATTATTTGAATAAACAGATGAACAACTCTACAACACAGATTTATATTGGACACTTTCTCATTGTGTCTGTTTCTCTTCTTATCTGGGTACATATTTCTCTTCCTTCAAGATTGGCATTCAAAAATCCAGCGTTCTTCACAGTAAAATCCCTCATATGCCAGATTGTTTCTTCTTTGCCCTATCACTTACCTAGGCTAAGAGGCTAGAGCAGACGTAATTCCTGGCCATTCTGAGCTATTTGAGCTAGCTGTCTATAAGGAATAGTCTTACTTCCCCTAGGTTGGCCCACAGTCTGGAGCTCTTATCCCTTTAATTAAAGGATCATTGGCTGAGCCTTTCAGGACCATAACGCTGACTTCTAAGGAAATTTGTCTCCTGCCTGATGTCTGAAAAGGTTTGTCTGGGCACTCAGCTCCCTCTCGTTTTCGTTGGTGTAGATTTCTCAGTATTTGGAAGGTTTGCTTTATAATTTGTGGTTTGAGGTTGTGGTTATTTCTCTGTTTTATTAAAAATAGAGAGCTTTTCCCTTCAATTTTTCACAAATTTATTGTTCACAGTTGGGTTTGAGAAAGAGTGTGAGTTTTACCCGTGGTGTCTTCCTCTTCTGGAGTGTAACCTACCCACATGTATCTCCCTCTTTTTGTCATTGTTACCATCATCTTCTCACATCTAGAAAACTGAACCTTTTTTAATGTTTCAACATCCAGCTCAGACTTTTTCTCCACAATTGCTTCTTATCCCACTATCTCTGGGGGTTATTAACTTTAAGTTGGGAACAAGAAAATCATCTGGTGCTTTTCTCCCCATAATTTGTGTATCACCACATAATATTTCAGTGTTTGAGCTCTGAGACCAGTTATACAAAAATAAATCCATGATTATAGTAATGTCATGGGCAGCCTCATTGCCTAGGTATCTAAGTTAAAATTCCTTTATACTATTGATCACAGCAGATTTGAACAATGTATAATTTCATAAATTTCTTCTGTGACCAATAGAATGTACTGCAAGATGGCAGGTCTGGTTAGGCGAGCCATCTGTATCAACAGAAATAACTTGGCCATAGGACTCCAACTTATGGCCTTTGTTTTATTAGGACTCTGTTTCTACCTAAGTGAACCAATCAACCATGGGCTCAATTTCCTATTCTGTAATAACATGCTCTAATATTCAATCTGTTTATGTTCCCAAATACTTTTTAATAACAAAATATAATAAATTTCAAGTTCCTTTAAAAAAAGCTATTATTTTTCACCACATCTATGTTTTTCTCTCCCTTACATGTTAGACCAGGGTAAAGGTAAGATAAACAAAATAGAAAAAAAGAATATTTTATTCCCAAATCTCTTTTCTCAAATTGTGTTATTTCCTTTTAGCTCATATCTGATGCCACCCTAATGCTGTCTTTAAGTCAAAATCTAGAAGGTTTTATTTATTTTTAGGTTTAATCAATTTACGTTGGAGAAACACAGAGAACCAAATCTTACCAAAATTTTAACACACTTTCCAGTTGTAGAAAGGAATTCATGTAGGATCAACATGACCCAAAGTCTCTGAAATTTTTGATGACATTATCTATTATTTGAAGTGGGATTTTCTTCCCTTTCCAATAATTATCTGGACATTCCATTACTTTTGTTTACTGAATGTACAATCAGTTCTGCTCTAATTCTTGTTTTGAAAAATGCAAATCTGTTTCAAAGCAACTGATATAACAGGAAACAATTTTAGGATAACACAGATTTTGTGTTTATGTGTAATTTTGACTGGAAGAAACAGCAGGTGAACACAGAAAACTGTACGCAGCTCAATGATGAGACGAGCAGGAATAAACAAAACACATACGTGCAACATCTCAGTTCTCAAACATCACCAGCTACTTCAGTTCACTGCATGTGTTATGAGCCACACCAATGCATCTGGTGTTATAACTCTTCATCCCATTTGTAACAACCCTCCTTCCACCACATCACAGTAACTCACAACTGCAAGCCCTGCAATGCCTACTTCCACACGCAAACTTCAGCTCTTCGTTAAGGTAAAGTGTCATGTTTAGCGTGGTATTTATGTATTTCTTAAATACTGTGTAAAACTGTGCTACCAGTTTTATAAGGTTATTATTCTTTAAAAGTACCCTTGTAATTTTTTTAATTAAACATTTGTCTTTAGAGATAATTGTAGATTCACTTGCAGTTGTAAGAAATACTGACATATCCAGTGTATCCTTTACCTAGTTAGTTCCCCCAATGATAATATCCTGCAAAACGATAGTATAATATCACAATCAAGATATTGTTATTGAGACAGTCAGGTTAGAGAATGATTCCATCCCCACAGGGATCCTTCCTGTTGCCTTTTTATAAATACTACTATTTTCCTCTTGGTCTCCCTCCTCATCTTTAACCCCTGGCTACCACTAATCTGTTCTCCACTTCTATGGATTTGTCACTTTAAGAATGTTATGTAAATGGAATCTACAGTATATCACTTTCTGGGGATTGAAATTTTCCACTCAGCGTAATTCCCTGGCTATTCACGATGCATATATCTGTAGTTCGTTCCTTTTTATTGCTGAGGAGCCTTCCATGGTACAGATGTACCACAGTTTAACTATTGAGGGTTGAAGAGCATCTGGGTTGTTCCCGGTTTGGGGCTGCTACAAATAAAACTGCCACAGGGCTTCCCTGGTGGAGCAGTGGTTGAGAGTCCGCTTGCCGATGCAGGGGACACGGGTTCGTGCTCCGGTCCAGGAAGATCCCACATGCCGTGGAGCGGCTGGGCCCGTGAACCATGGCCGCTGAGCCTGCGCGTCCGGAGCCTGTGCTCCGCAACGGGAGAGGCCACAACAGTGAGAGGCCCGCGTACTGCAAAAAAAAAACTGCTATGAACATTCATGTAAATGTTTTTGTGTGAACCTAAGT
>NW_021703768.1:65506249-65967976 GCF_005190385.1 Monodon monoceros | reverse complement strand
TTGGGCCTGCGCGTCCGGAGCCTGTGCTCCGCAACGGGAGAGGCCACAACAGTGAGAGGCCCGCGTACTGCAAAAAAAAAACTGCTATGAACATTCATGTAAATGTTTTTGTGTGAACCTAAGTAAAAAAAAAATTAAAAACTGCTATGAACATTCATGTAAATGTTTTTGTGTGAACCTAAGTCTTTATTTCTCTGGCATAAATGCCCAGGAGTGTAAATTTTGGGCTGTATGGAATTTGCATGCTTACTTTATTAAGAAATTGTCCAACTGTTTTCCAGAGTGGCTGTACCATTTTACATTCCCACTAGCAAGGTATGAGTGACCCAGTTAATCCACATTCTTGCCAACATTTAATATTGTCACCATTTTTCATTTTATCCATTCTGACAGGTTTGGGGATATCTTATTGTAATTTTTTTTTTTTTTTTTTTTTGTGGTACGCGGGCCTCTCACCGCTGTGGCCTCTTCCGTTGCGGAGCACAGGCTCCGGACGCGCAGGCCCAGCGGCCATGGCCCACGGGTCCCGCCGCTCCGTGGCACGTGGGATCCTCCCGGACCGGGGCACGAACCCGTGTCCCCCGCATTGGCAGGCGGACTCCCAACCACTTCGCCACCAGGGAAGCCCTCTTATTGTGATTTTAATTTGCATTTCTCTAAGGCCTAATGTTGAATGTCTCTTCATGTGTTTATTTACCATCTGTATATCCTCTTCAGTAAAATGTATCTTCATGTCTTTTCCTTATTTTCTAATTAGATTAGCTTGTTTGCTTTCGTACTGTTAAGATTTTAAAATTCTTTATATATCCTAGATACTAGTCCTTTGTCAGCTATGTGGATGGCAAATTTTTCCCCCAGTCTGTAGCTTGTCTTTCCATGTTCTTAACAGGGTCTTTCACAGATCAAAAGTTTTTCACTTTGATGAGGTTCAGTCAATTTTGCCTTTTGTGGTTCATGCTTTGGTGTCAAAGCTCTATGGTTTCTGTTAAATGATTTTGCATAGCATGTGGTTTTGAGGCATGCACGTGTCACATTATAGCAGAACTAACTGTTCTTGGGAGAAATAGAATTAAGAACTATTAGGGCAGCAAACATCATTTTAAAATAAGCTGCCATTGGCTCAATGAAATTATAAAATCCCTACTAAATTCTGGGGTTCTGTCTAAAGCAATTTGGGAAATCTGACTTTAAGTCTGATTCTACACTGCACTAAGTTCATGGGAGGTGTGGCAATTCTCTGCTTAATTGGACAGTATCAATGAAGATGAACTCAGGGGAATAGATCCTCACAACTTTAAAGGTGGAGATTCATTCTGTTTACAGCAGTGCCCTATATTTAGCCACTAGTCCCAATCATTAGTAGGAAAATATCTGTCAATGAGTTTAAGTATCCAGCATCCTGTTAAAAGATCTCTTTATCTCACTGATTTTCAATTAAGCAAGACCTCTATTACAACAAAAAGCTGAATGTTTTCCAGCCAGCCCCTCAGGAAAGATACCATTTTGGCTCTGAAAGCCATTATGAAAATTTGACCTTTTTACCTTTTCCTGACCAAGGCTTTCCCAGATGCAAATTTAATGGTTTAAACGCTGAATGCTATCAGCCTCATAAAGCACGAAACCTCCTCTCATCAAAGCAGCCCTCGTAATTTAACTGGCGAGGCTGCCACTGTGCAGTGGACTCCAGCCGTGTGCCTGCCAGAGAAGCCATCAAATCAGTCCTGCCCTTTCTTCAGCTTTCAAGGGTACTGAGAACTGACCTCAAGTTAGGTCTCTTCCATGTCCAGGAAGGGGACGGAAGAAAATAAATTTTACATAAAACAAAGACTATATTATTTGGTACATATGTTATGGTTTACCCCCATTTCATCCTCTGAACAAGGAACTGTCTGCCTTCAACTTTTCCAGGCTCTTAAAATCCCTCTTTATAGTCTGTGCAGTCAACTTAATGAGGACCATTTGAGGAACATAAGCGAGATGATGTCATTTGGTCTCTCTCTTTCTCCTTCTCGGTCTCTAACTGCAGGATTTGATCCACCCTGAGCGGGACACAATATGCACACAGTCTCAGAATTATTAAGATGAAAGCTCTGACTTGCTTCAGTGCACCAAACTAATTCCTGCCTCTTCTACCATCCAAGACTATTCTGGACTCACCCAGAATTTATTGAGCCCCAATGTGCCAGGCGTTATGCTAGACATTTTTATTTCATATGCATTCATTTTTCCCTCACGACAATCTGCAGTGCTAGCTTACACAGCTCTGGAAGATTAGTATTAGACTCGCCTCATTATATTACACCCAGCGGAGGGCTGGAGCCAGGCTGTGCTGGCTTGTAAGAACCGATTGTTAAATTTTCAAAAATTTTGTGAGCACTTATTCAACACAGCCATTATTGAAAAGTTATATAAACTTACAATTCAATAAATTATATTCAAAGCAAAGGTAACAAATACTCAAAATTTACCACTTCCTAATTATTTTACTACATTTTATTAATATCTCTGCCCGTGAGGTTATTTATAACTATTGACTCTGTGTGGTGAAAATACTATATAATGGTGTAGTCCTGAATGTCTCTTCCCAATTCCACCTTCAGTGATGTTACACTGGTGGCTTAAAACTGGCACTGGTGGGAGTATTTACACCATGGAAATCAACAAATGCTACAAATCAGGGCTTTTGTCCTCTCCAGAGGTAGCTGCTGATAATTTACCAGCATACCAGTGACTACACTTTTCCATGGCTCATACGTGATACTACGAACAGTACCCTGTTGACTACAAGTTTTGTGGATAACTGTGAACCGAAAGAAATTAACTACAGGACAAAAAGTCTCTCTGTGTCTTGAACTCCGGTAGAAATCAGAAACTCGTTTACATTAAATGCATTCTTCTGTTGTTCTAGAAGGAAACATCCTCACCTTAGGGACTTGAGGCACGTGCATTGTATAAATCCACATCTGTCTGAGCACCGTGCATGGGGCCTCAAAGACAATGTCTGCCTGGGGAAACGAAGGGCCCCATGTGAAATAACATATCCTAAGGACAGAAAAATGTGATTCACCCAAGTATGGACCAAGGGCAATGGTGTGAGCACAGTTGGGATATATACTGCCCTCTAGCTCTTTCCTCCACTTCAGCTTTGTGCCACAGTCCCACATGATGAAGCCTCTGAAAGACAGAGGACAGCAGCAGGAGCAAATATGCAATTTCACTAAGCTCACTATATGATGTTGACAGCATGAGGCAGCCCAGCCTTGTGACCGTGGAAGAGTGTATGACGAGTTAGGATGGAGAATTTTTCTTCACTTCAGCAGGATGCTGAACCAGGACTTAGGGAACCCAACATAAGATGCAAAGCAGGAGAGGGCACAGAAGCCTGACCAGTCTGTCTGGAGTTGATTAGGAGTCCCACAGGACATAATGTATCAAGGAGGATCAGATGGGGTTCAGAGAGCTCAACATTACTATAACAGACAGATGGGAGAAAGCAAGGGGTACTATGAGGTACCAGAACAGCATCCTTAAGATGCACGGTGCTCAGACAGATGTGGATTTAAAATGCATAGATACCGGAGAAAATGGAAGACTCCACCCACTGGCCAGCAGTATTGTTTACATGATCACACACGGAAATAAGCTCAAGGGATTTCTTAAACTAACTGGGAAGAATTTAAAGAGGCTGAAGTCCCCACACATTCTTTTAGACAGGAGGTGAGTAAGGAAATTCTACCCTGTCACTGGTATTCAAATCTAGTTTACCCCTGGGTTGGAGTGGCTGGACGGGGACTAACCTGTTTTCTCATCATTGGTTCCAATGGCTTACCTATGTTCTAAGATGGGAAGGCTTAAAACCGGAATTCATATAAATTCTAAGTGTGTATTCTGTTACATTCAATGGAGACTGTAGATATTAGAAGTAATGCCTACTATGTATTTAGATAGTTTTCCAGAGAGAAGAATTTGGTATATTCTCTTTTGACATTTCCATCAGGAGGCAGCTCTCTTAAT
Source organism: Monodon monoceros (assembly GCF_005190385.1). Lineage (NCBI taxonomy): Eukaryota > Metazoa > Chordata > Mammalia > Artiodactyla > Monodontidae > Monodon > Monodon monoceros. The sequence goes on along the minus strand of NW_021703768.1, from coordinate 65,963,962 downwards.
GAGTTAACAAAAACAAACTGCAACAAACCAGGTCCTCTGGTTTTGAGGAACTATTAGGAATAGATTTGGGTTTTAGTCCCAGCTGAGTGACCCTTTTCAAGTCACAAAACCTCATGTCCGTCTCTTACCATCAGCGATGGTAGGATCCTGACATCCTAGGATTCCAAGTGAGCCAACCCAAAGGAAACCATGCTCATAAGGAAATGTGTTTGCAATTATTCAAGTGGCCAAATAGTCAATCACCAGACAATCTTCTCTGGGAGAAATCTTCATGGCAATCTTTGAAAAGCATCTGGCCTAGAGGACAGTGCTAATGACTCTTCCATGGTTTAATGCCCCAGGCCTCCTTTGCGATTTGCCTCGCTGGCATGCTGCAGGAAAGAGCACTGCTACAGAAACCTCCCGCGTGATTCTCCAAGGTATTTCCACAGAGGCAACCCGTGCCTTTCAGACCCCACAATTATGTTGTACGGGAGATACACATCTAACTCACAGCTCAGGTCTGAGTTCTTTAAGTGCGCTCTCCACACTTCATGATTTAGAATAAGGCATAGACTGAGCACTTTTCACATCTTTTCAAGATCCTGTGTCCACTAAGCCTGCTTAAAAATAAGTAAATAGTTCCTAGGCAGGCTGCATTGTTTATTATTTTTAACATGAAAGAGAACTTAACATGGAAATAATTTTCAGATTAGTTAACATGCAACTGCTGAACCAGAATAAAGAAAAGCTCCCGGGAAGCTATTGCCAGTAATGATGGCACTTTTCACACATTACTACAAAGTGGAACAAATAAGGGGACTGGTGCTTTTCAAACAGAGAAAAGCAGCTTGGAACAAAAGCAAAAACTGAATGTAAGTAGCTGAGTGGTTCTCGCTCTCCGACCGGGATATTGGCGGTGGTTCATGGGTTGGGAAGCAGCTAGTCTCACCAAAAGGAATCCTGCCATTGTATATAGAGGTTCTTCACTCATAACTAAGTGGGAGAAGGAGGCTGCAGTAGAGTGCGTGAGAAAAGAGCATTTTTATCTCAAGAAAGGCAACAATCTGTAGGCCTCATTTTGGTTTACGACTGGCTACATACCTGACTCAGCTATACCAAAAGACATGCTGCTTTGGGCATAGTTGGCTTAATACTGTGTTGCCCACAGCCTTTCTATTTAACCCAGATGACATTTGCATTTACTGGTCATGTGCTGAGAGGAAGTCAAGGAGTATGGCCCTTGATGGGAACACTGTTCATTGGGTCTCAGAGTCCTGACTGTGAAGCATCAATATTCATGCGAAGTAACAGACAGGATACACACTGGTCCAGGAGTCCAGGAATCTAAGTTCTAGATGTGTGCTTACTACTATTAGGTTATATCTCCCTCATCAAGCTGCCTAACAACTCAGCATTGGATTAGATAATAATCATGATCCCTTCTCGTTCCATATTTTAGGATTCTTATAAGGAACCATGAATACCTTTTGTAGACAAGTCATTGTTAAGTCTCTCACTGAATGAGCACCAATGCTTGGATACTTTGCAATGCAGATGTTCAGAGGGCAACTAAAATTAGGGCAATTACTCCAGACCCTATTTAGGAATCTCTGACTTGTCAAAATTAATGACTGACGGACAATGAATCTGGGGGCCATTTTGTTGGAGAGAAGGAAGAATCCAGCTCCAGAGCCCTCTAGGGGAACAACCCTAATTCCTTAATCTCAGAGGTATAGTCTTAACTTATAAAGATTTCCAGAATGTAAAACACAGAATATTTAAAAACAGAAGTGAAGAATGGGAATTTATGCCAGGCCAACCTGCAATGCTCTATAAATGACTTAGGCATGCTCTGCCCAATAGCGTGGGCATGAGACATGAGACCATTGATTGAGCATTTGAGATGAGATTGGTACAAGCTGAGATGAGCTCTAAGTATAAAACACACACTGATGTTTAAAGACTTAGAATGAAAAAAATCAATGTAAAATATCTCAATCATTTTTATATTGATTACATGTTGAAATGATTACATTTAAATGAAATGTGTTCATTTTACTTCTTTCTTTTTACTTTGCCTCCTAGAAAATGTAAGGTCGCATATATAGTTCACATTGTATTCCTATTGGCCATTCACGGTGCAGACAGTTTGCTGACCTTACATGGACCCTGAAAGAACCCCAAACTGAGATTGTAGGGTGGAGCTGAAAGTAAAAGGAAGGGAGAAGGCAGATTGGGAGGGAAAAAAATTTAGCCTTGTTCCTGGAACTACATGGGTTTACGCTAAAACGTCTACTTGTGTTTGCATCTATTTGTTTCTTTTTTTTTTTTTTTTTTTTTTTTTTTGCAGTACGCGGGCCTCTCACTGTTGTGGCCTCTCCCGTTGTGGAGCACAGGCTCCGGACGCGCAGGCTCAGCGGCCATGGCTCACAGGCCCAGCCGCTCCGCGGCACGTGGGATCTTCCTGGACCGGGGCACAAACCCGTGTCCCCTGCATCGGCAGGCGGACTCTCAACCACTGCGCCACCAGGGAAGCCCTATTTGTTTCTTTGACTGCACTGTACGTCAAGCAAATATCACGTTTGTTGTTAGCCAAACATCTCTCTCTCTCTCATTAGGTTTACTTTTTTTTCTAATTAAAGATGTGGCTATAGGTGGGTGCAGTACAGATTGTTTGGGGCCTGGCGGGCCCTGTAAGGATTTTGTTCTTCATTCAGTAGGCAATGGGAGGTCCACGGACGTGTTTCCTCAGGAAGGGTATGTGATCAGACTTAGATTTCATTGTGACAGAGCAGAGAATGGACTGGAAAGGGCAGGCAACCAAAGGCAGCCCATCCAGCTTAGAAGCAGTTCAGCGTGGCAGAATGGGGGGATGAAAGGGCCTGGGCTCAAGGAATATTTTAGACGAATCAGTATTTGGAAATGAATGGATGTTAGGGGATGATGACAAAGTGAGGAGTCAGGGACGACTCCTAAGTTCCTTACAATAAATCCCTGTCTTTGCAGAGGCAGCACTTAAGGAACCAGGTGTCATCATGCACTCTGCCAATTTAGCCTCAGAATCAAGTGCTGCAGCCTCTTCACCACATCCCCGCCCTTGCACTAAGATCCCTTACAGAGGGCCATCAACATCCCTGGAGTCTGTTACTTCTGCCTCAGTCCTTTATTAAAACATGAGGGCATATGTAAAATCATATGTTCATGCTAAGCCTTCCTTACCTCAGGCTAGTGATGGGCTTTACGGAATTCTCTGAATATAAGTGATGTCATGTAAGGGGAAAGAAACCCAAGATACAGGGTCAGTGAAGACCAGTAAATATAAAAGGCAGAGAAGTTTAATGGAGAGGGCTGCTCAAAGAGTCTTTAGCAAACTATACCTGATGGTCTTTCCCCAATTCTCTTGGGGAAAACTGAAGAGTGACAAGTCGTTTTAGAAGGGACATAGTAAAATCCTAGTAGCAAGATATTACATCAGTAAGAGACATGCATTACCAACATGTATGTATGTTTGTTTTATTAATTTTATTTTTTAAATTTATTTAAAAATTTTTAAATTTTATTAATTTCTTGCCAAAAAAGGGGAGTATATCAAACTTGGAAAATATCTAAATCAAACATGAACAGTTGGTGCCTTGCTCTCCTTTGGAAATTTTTTAGTTTATTTATCTAAGGTTTGAATGCAAGGTTTCATCAGTCTCTAAGTTGCGACTCATTAAAGGCTTTTACCTTTAGGATCCGTACTCCATAAAACCCTCCAAACCACTCTCTTCCAGAGACATAATATTGTACAGAGCAGCCTTGTGTTGATTTTTTTCCAACCATTATACACTCTGGGCCAAGAACCACACACTAGGAAAAGCAAACCTCCCCAGTGCATCACCAGACTCTTATTTTTTTTTTAATGTTCCACATTATATGAAAGAGAAAAATGCCTTCGTTGTGACTAAATGCATATATGAACAAAATATGAAACCTTCAGAATGAACAAACATCAAGCGAATTTAGCAGGACTAAGGAGAAGCCTTAAAGAAGAGATTGCGGCCAGCCAGCTCGCTCCTCTACCTAGCTTTTCCTTTCCCTTTCCCCATTCCCCTGCAGTAAGAGCAATAACAATGGCCTTTTCTGGCTTGAGACTTGAAATTGGACCTGTTTTGTCTGCAACGGAGAGAGCCTGTGAATATGTGGACCCACCTGTTGGAGAGAGAGCTCTCTTTAAAATGTGAAGGGCTGACTGCTGAACTAGTTCACGGTTCATCAAGATGATGAGGGAGACCCCAATCAAAATCAATGGCTAGGTCTCCAAGAGTTGAAAAGGCAGGCAGTGCTCGACTACAGGGTATCCACAGTTCTTCCCCCTGTGAACAATCAGTCTGTACATCTGGGAAAGAACTAGGACCAAACTACCTGTGGTATGTGTCTACAGTGTTCAAACCACCCAAGGCACTTTTCACCACCCAGCATATTTTGTCACCCAATAAAATCAGTCACTCAGAAGTTATGTATTTGCTTTGCCACCTCTCAGTTTACCTACTCCTGTTTTGAGATAACCCACTAAAATACCTGGGATAATGATGGCATGTTTAGAGAGCAGTTTTCTCTGCTGTCTCTGGGTGGACTCTTTCCCAGGAGCACTTGTGCTTCAGTACCTCTGTGTGTTTCTTTCCTCCATTACAATCCAGCTGCAGCTCTGCAGAGCACCTTTGCAAACACCGGCACTGGGGTTTGACTCTCCCCATTTCTGTCTGGGAGCAGGGACAGAGGACAAGACAGCAGTTTACCGATGGAGGAGAATAGTTTGTTTGCTGGAGCCCACTGGATTGCCAGGCTGGCACACTGCCTCTCTGGGCTCACTGCAAATGGCACTGCCGAAGTACTCAGTCACAGGGTCAGGAATCTCTGCTCAGAGAAAGCCGTAGGTGGAGAACCAAGACTAGCCTAGAGCCCTGTCTCCCATCAAACAAGACACACAGAAATAGGGACTTAACAAAACCTTCCCAATCCCTCCTTATCTGTGCTGCCTCATCTGCAAAGATAACTCTGTTCCTATTTTTAAAAAGTTAAGCGTGAGAAAGGATAAAAAACAGCATAAAGATTATATTCAGAAGGGAACCAGGTCTCTGCTCAGCCCTGCCATTAGGGCCCTGAACATCCATCTCAGGCTCAGGGCAGCACCACTTGTCACCTGCTTGTCCAGTGCCCCTGAGTTTCCCACAGGCATTCACGTAGCCCATGCATGCTGCAGGGTCAGAATTCCTATTTACAGATTGGATCACTGGCACAAGCCAGAGGAAGGTGCTCTGCACCTAACTCTGCTTTGCTGGAGACTCTCTGGCAAATCTCATTCAATTTCTCATCTCTCAGGTTCTTGCCTAGCTGAGTGGACAGGTGATCAGGCCTCAGTTCATAGTCAACGATAGCTTACAATATTAACCTTCTTTGGAGACACTTGTACTGGAAAACCTGCTTTCATTATCTTTCTCAAAGACAGTGACCCCTGGTGGGGAGATGGGGGTGGGGGTGGAATATGGCCGAAGGTGGATGGGGGGAGGTGGTAGAGCAACAGCATAAGGCTGGTTCTTTTAAGTATATTTAGAGTGTCCTAAAACGAGCAGAATCAAGAGGTAGCTAAGTTGGTTTGAAGCAATAGCTAGGATGGGGAAATGGCTTCCAGAATTTGCTTATTCCTCCATTTACCACCTTCAGGACGTTAACCTTTCTCCTTCGTAGAATGACCTCTCTGCCTTGCAGCTTGTGTCACCCAGCCATTCTACTCATCTTGCCACTGTTATGTCGTCTACACACCTCCCAAGCCCACACACCCCTGAGACCCATTCCCGGAATACACTGTCCACTTCTCCACCCCAAGTCCTGCCATCACTGGACAGCGTCCACCATCTTGTGAGTGACACGTCCATCACCCACCCGCAGAGCCTCTCACTTCCTGAAACCAACAATCTTCACCTGCACTCCCCCCCAGCCACCCACACTTACGAACCCCTCCCGGGCCCCATCATCACCTAGGGTTGCTCCATCTAGTGGTCCCTGAATACAGTCCTGGGCCCCAGCAATCTCACCCCCTCGATTCCAATGCAATTGCTCTTCAATCTCAGATCTCCAAAGCCTCCTCCTTTCTTTTTTCATTGACCGTAACCCTCCCCATGGCTGTTTCCTTCTCTACTCTTAAAGGCCCCATTGCATCACTTTAGTCAGAACCCTCAGGATCCTTCTGCCACTGTCTACTTCTGGTTATTTCCCCATCTCTCTCCAGCCCTTTACAGCCAAGCTCCTCAGAAGAATAATCTGATAGACCAACTTACTCACCTCCCAGTCACTCTTCAAACCATTGACACCTGGTTTGTCCAGATGAAAATATCACTGAAAAAGCTCTGAGAAAGGTAAATGAAACTTCCAAACTAAAGAACTCTGTTCCTTTGTCATCTTGCAGCATTTAATAATGTCATCTTTTTCCTTCTTAAACTCTCTTGTCCACTAATGTCTCTGGCCTCCTTCTTCCAGTATTCTTCACCAGTTCCTAGTCTGCTGTCCAACTCTTAAATTGTGTTCTTAAGAGATCCAATTATATCACTTCTCAGTTGTGTGACCTTGGAGGAGTTTCAGAAATCATTCTAAGCCTCTATTTTTTCAGCTATAAAGTGGGAATAATAATGGTACCTCCTTCCGAGGGCTATCGTGAAGATTAAGTGAATTAGCATAAGCAATGTGCTTACAATAGTTTCTGGCATATAGCAAGTGCTCAATAAACATTAACTGTGGTTGTTGTTGTTATGATGGCCCTCTCCCCACTCCATAGCTCATGGAGGGAGGTCTCACTTCCACTGTTCCTACAAATATGTATTTGATGATTCCTCTCAAACTCAGTATGTCAAGCATTAAGCTTTTCATTTCCTCCTAAAAACTTACTCCTCTACTAGGGGGAATCTCAATGAATGACCCCATTGTCCTCGATTCATTCTTTCACAACATATTTATTATGTATCTATCCTTACCAGGCACAATTCTCTTTGCTGAGAATACAAAGGCAAAGCCCCTCCCTCATGGGCAATAAACAAGATACAAATGTTACCCCAGGGAGGGATGAGGTCTGTGAAGAAAATACAGCAAGATAAGGGACAGAAGGTGACTGGACCGAGGTAGAGGATACTGTCTTAGGAAGGGTGGTCAAGGAAAGGGTGTCCTCCTGGAAGAGATGGCATTTGATCAGAGAGACTCTGGAGCCAAGACATCAATAGGAAGGTAAATTCTGATGTTTTCGTCTTCATGTTTCTATGTTGGTTCTCCTTGCTTTCCCTCTTGCTATCCTTTTACGACCCCCTTCTCTCTTATAGCAGTTATTATCAGATTTTTCTATCTCTTTGCTCTAGTCTTGCAGTCTTAGCCCTCTATATGTTTTGTAGCTCCGTGGTCTTTTAAAAATTCACGTATGAATCATTGCAGATCCAGGTGAAAGGTGGTCAGCTGCTTCCACTCCTCCCTGAGGGAGGCAGATAAGGACCTCCAGGAACCTGCCTCTGTTTTACTTTTCCAGCCTTGTGCCAACACCTCCACTCATGCTCTGGGTCCCCTCAACTATTTGTCATCCCCACCAAACACCCATGGTTGTAGTTCACCTCCTTTTCTTCATTCATGAGGTCCCTTCTAGCTACCATGCCCTTTCTACCTAGTAATCATTTAGATTAGCCACTAATTTTCTAATTTCAGCAAAAGCTTAGTTTCATAGGGCTTGTTCTACCTTGTACACTCTAGCAGATCTGCCCTCTCCTTCTTACGTGCCTCCACCGTTTCCTTGTCTTGCTTCCCTCTCCTGAACTCTGAGATCCTCAGGGGCAAAAACTGTGCCTGAGCCCCAGAATCCACTGCAGTGCCTTGAACATAGCTCATATGTAGCAGAGCAGGCCTTCACATCCACGTGGAACTTTGAAGTTCACTTTGTTCCCATTAATCTCTGGAATAAGAGATTACCCCAAAACAAAAGCAAGGTGAATTATTTCATGATGAGGCTTTGATTTAGGACCCTTGCACACTCTTCCTCCTGCAGCTGGTCTCACCTTCTGCCAAGCATGACTGGCACCCCGTTCCTGCCACATGTGAATCCACCCGCCACATTTCACTCAGTGCCACACCTTTCTCTTGCTCCTTTGCAAGGGTCTACTGTTGTATTGGTGCCGGTCTTACTCTCTTAGTGGCTGTGCTGCCTCATCCACGATAAGCTAAAGAAAGATCTGAGATATGGACTTAATCCATATGTATCTGCTTGAGTACTTGCTTCTGTGAAGGGCACTGTGAGCAGAGAAGCAGGCATTACACAAAGAATCCAGGTCTGATCTTAAGGCACGTGCAGCTCGTGGGGAAAACAGACCCACATGTAAGTAGGGTAGAAGGCAGAATGTCAGCAGTGCTGCAGCAAGAGTAAAAAGTCTCAAGGGTGTTTCAAGTACTGTCCCTCCTCACAGGGCTCCTGATGCCGGGTCACTATCCCCTATACAACCTCCTTGTGGACTGAGTACAAGAACTTCCTAGAGACCCCAGACACCATTGCCCTTGTTACCGCCACAGCTCGGAGAAGACATGAGCATCTGTAAAGCACTGCTCTCCCACTGTGAATGGCCTGGTGTTTCCCTCTCCCATCCCACAGCCCCAGCTCTAAACAGAGTGAAGAGGAAGGTCTGTGTCTGTGCTCCACCAATGCCGCACCCAGCTGTTAATCCACACACTAGGACTAAAAACAGGGCACTTTATTCCGATATTCTGAGAGGCTTGGAATTTCACTTGGTCTTCATTGCTGTTTCCTGTCCCAAGGACTCTGGCACTGATTGTAGGGCCTGGGAAAAAAAAAAAATCTGAGCATCTCTGCCATGTGATAGATGCGATTGTCCCTCATCTCTGGGGTCCTGAAAGTGTCTCATCCAGGGATGAATCCCATGTGCTCAGTTGGTAAATGGAGGGAGAGCCTTTTCTTCCCAGTAACTGAGGGTCTTGGCACTTTGTTATTCAATTCATGGCCTTGGGTTCATAATTCCAATGGATCTCCACCCACTAGCTCTCTGTCCAGTCCATACAAGTCTGAATGCGCCACTCCTTGCTCCAAATTACTTCAAAGGCTAAGGAAACACAGTGGAGAAAGAATGTTTACCTAAGTGAATCTAAAAGTACTGAAATGCAGCTATTGGGAAGTTACCTGCAGAAATTTCAGTTTCTCTGTAACTTCAGATGAACAAAGACAGATTAAGTCACAGATTTCTAGTGGAACAAAGCAGGTTCACTCTACTAAATAATTTAAAGCCTACAGTTGAGGTAGCAATCTGCAAGATTTTGAAGAAATCCAATCTTCTAGTACACCTGAGTTTGCACAATGAAACCATGATTGTTTCCTTAGGTGATATATATATATTAGCATGTTTCAAAGTGTGGTCTATGGAAAATTCCCCTGGGATCTGCAGTCAGATAACTTCGGGAAATGTTGGGTTAAAGTTAAATAGGTTTCTTTACAGCAGAACTAACCAGAGACTTTCATAAGCTAAGGTACCTTATGAATTTTTAAGATGGGATAATAGTGGCATAGTGCAAATCATCACTTCCCAAATGTACTGGACCATAGAACCCTTTTTGCAAGGTGCATCTTATAGTATTGGTGTTCCATAGGACAAACTTTGGGAAATGTTTATCTAAATGCATATCAAGCATCTACTTTATTAATGTAGACCAGCCTTTAAGAAAAATCCATATCTTCCTCCTATTAAACTCATTATCAATATTTTTGCTGACAATGTAAAACCTAGTTTATTTGATTTCTTCCTGAAGAATGTAAATCCCTACCCAGGAGTGCTGAGAATAGCAGCATTCCCATATCTGTCTCTTATCAAATGTGACCTTTCAAAGTGCTAACGCTTTTCTAATCTAGCTCTCTCTGGAAGTATCACATCATTAGAGTTAACAGTGCTGTCTATTCTTTTTATTTTTTAGTTGAAGTATAGTCGATGTACAATGTTGTGTTAGTTTCAGGTATACAACAAAGTGATTCAGTTTTATATATATATAAATATATATAAATATAGTTTTTCAGATACTTTTCCCTTATAGGTTATTACAAAATATTGAATATAGTTCACTGTGTTATACAGTAGGTCCTTGTTGGTTATCTATTTTATATATAGTAGTGTGTGTATGTTAATCCCAAACTCCTAATTTATCCCTCCCCCCAAACTTTCCCCTTTGGTAACCATAAGTTTTTTTTTTTCTATGTCTGTGGGTCTATTTCTGTTTTGTACATAAGTTCATTTGTATCATTTTTTTTTAGATTCCACATATAAGTGATACCACATGATATTTGTCTTTCTCTGTCTGGCTTACTTCACTTAGTATGATAATCTCTAGGTCAATCCATGTCTGTTCTTAATAGCCTGAGACAAAATTTTTGAAAAATTTTAGTCAAATTCTCAGAATTTAAATAGATACTGATAACAGCTTACATCTACTGGGCACCTGTTTATTACCTCATAAAATCATTACAGCAACCCTGTAAAACAGGCAGTATTATCGTTCCCATTTAATAGGTAAGCAAACAGAGGGGTTAAGTAAAATGCTCAAGGCCACACAAGTAGGAAGTGGATGATCTGGGATTGGAATCTGGTTCCAGAAACCATGCCCTCGCCCACCACGCTGTACTGTCATGTGAACAGAAAGCTAATGAGGTTTGTGGGAACACATCTAAACCCAAAGAATTGGTGGCACAGGATCAGTCACCCGAATCTCTGCCACACAAGTGTTGCTGGCTGTTGATGGACAGTCCCTAATATTCTGGCACCAAGAGTTTGCTCATCCTCCAGGATGGACCTGAGCAAAATAGGGTGACCTGTAGGTTATTAAGATAATACTGGAGGAGGCCTAATTCAACCATATGTTCTCATCCTATACCCTGAACTGCCGAGTCCCATGTTTAGAGTTTGGCATGACTCAGAGCACACTGAGCCAAGCTTTCTTCTCTTTAATTGCTAAACCCATGTTTATTTGAAAGCAGAGTTAATCCATGTATTTCTGATTACCCATCAGAACTCATCAAAATGAGGTCCTGAAAAAAAAGCCTGTTTGATGTTCAAAAAATAAGCTGAAGCCATTGCTCTTGTGAACAGGAAACTGGACTTTGCCAAAAGTAAACTGTCCCAAATTCTGAAAGGCCAGTTTGGTCTGATCCTTTATAAGATATTTGAACCTCTTCACTGTAGACTTGGCCCAAATTTCATCCTTCTGTCTTTTCTAAATCCACAGCCCATGCTTTTATTTAGTGTGTGATGGTGATTTCTGTCATCTGGGATGAGAACACTGCTAAAAATTATGCTGTGTAACTAGTAGCAATAAAAACATATTATTTCCTTCATATGCCAAGCCATGGTTTCCACTTTCTGATAGATATTTTTTCTTTTAGCCTGTTTTACTTCTCTTGCTTAATATTATTTTTTCGCCATGTTTAAAAATGTACCAACTAGTTAATTGACAAATATTAATATTGATATAACAGAGCATTGAACTTGTAGGATATTTTAAAATGTGAAGAAAAATCCATTAACTTCAATTTAGGTTTCAAGTCATATATATGTAATGGGTATGTATATATATTTATTTCTGGACCTCAGTGTTTCTTTTTTTCATATAAAAAATTAACTACATGATCACAACCTTGAGATCCAACTCCAGAATTCTCCGATTCAGTCAAAAATCTTATAAAGTACTACTTTAAAGTAATGAGATGCAAGCCGCACCTGAAACTTGTTCTCATAACTTCTCACAAATGTTCTATGGATAAAATGTACCGAATGGATTCAGCACATTTATATGATAGGTCTGGGAATAAGAAGTTTTGTGTAAGCCCTTGCAATGCTTACAACATCCATAAATATCATGTAAATGTATTTTTATCCTTCCTTCATTAAGAAATTTACATCAAACACTCTTCAGTAAAGTATTGCATTTGTTCCCTTAGCGAGTATAACCTGTTTGATGGTTTAATTTAATTTGAGAAACATGAGAATAGACAGAAAATAATGCAGGTGTATTCATTTTCTTCCTTCACAGAATAAATGTTTCTTTTAGCTCAGTCATCTGTTCCATGGCACGGTCAAGGACTTAATTCTCTCTCACATCTGGATATCTTTATCCTGATGAAAACTGCAATTAACTTTGCAACCCAAACTCCCACTTTCACGGAGACCCAACATTTCTAGCTGCTTCCTGGCGCTGCCCATCGTTTTGCAGTCTCCAGCGACTGGGGGTCCGGGGCGGGGGGCGAGCTCAGAGCAGGAAGAAAGGAACCCACAGAGTAGATGTCCTTAATCGGCCATGCCCTATGCCCTGGTGTCCCGTGTGTCCCCCACAGGCATGAGAACGCAGGTGTGGGGTGGCGAGGACCGCAGTACTTTGGCAGCACTTTGCTTCTCCTGGCCTCCTCACTCACCAGGGGAACACGGATCCCAGGTCCTACTCAAACACTTAGGGGTAGGTAAGGTGAAAAGTCCGGGGGCTGAGTATGACCCCAAAGTGCCCAGATCAAGGCACCAGAGGAATGGGAACACAAAGGGCAAAGCAGTGCCAGCCTAAATGACTGCAATCAAAACAAAATCTCCTCCAGGTCAAGACCCCAGACAGCTCTGGGACTTTGTTCTCTGGGGCGGCACTCTTTAGTCTTGCTGGGGGAGCAATGGTCCACGATGACTGTAGAGCAGGGCTCTGACTCAGACAAACACTGAGGTTTGTATAACTCTCCCCGGATTTGTTTTTGTTTGTTTCTTTTTGTCAGAGAATGGGCAGAAAACTACCTGATGAGGTCATTAGTTTTCTTTCCTTTTTTTTTTAACATAACTTTTTTTTTTCAGGTTTGAAAGTAACATGCTCCTTATAGAAAAGCCTGTACATCCAGAAAAATGTAAAGAACAAAGTAAAAAATAATTCAGAATCCCACCACCACCCAGAGATAAACACGGTAATATTTTGTAATATTTTCCTCCACATTTCTTCCCCTTGCATTTATTTCACCAAATTGGGATTATGCTCTGTATAGAGTCTGGGGTCCTGCTCTTTTACTGACTGTAAAAAATTTGAAATTTGAGCATTTCCCCCAGATCATAAAATGGTCTTCAAAACATGATTTGGGATGGCTGCATAGTCATTTTCTTTAAATGGACCAATGTTGAAATGTTTTTGGCTGGAGAAGATCATAGGCCTTTTCTAATAAGCACAAAGAACTCCCAGGTTTTGTTCTATGTATTACGTGTTCCGTTTTCCGTTAGGATTTTTCATGGGGTGGGGTGGTGTGGAAGGACTGATTCAGCTCTTTGTGGAGGAGTGCAAGCAGCTGACATGCAGCCTTTTGGAGATCTGAGCTCACCAAGTGTGGAACCCACACTCAAGTCCTTATCTCTGAAGGTAAGAAACAGTTAAATGCCATACCCTGCCACTTCTCCTTCCCTAACACATTTCTGAATTTCTGCTTTCTTTTCATGGTGTTAGGGAATGATGGGATGTAATGACAAAATTAAGCAATGAATAAAATAAAAAGGCAAGCAGAGAATTCACAAGAGATGAATGTACACCGCAATGGTAGAGGGAAAACTTTGATTAAACTGCGGAACAAATATGCATGATGCAAAGATTAAACAGAGAGTTTCTGTACTGGAAATGTGAAGGTGACAAGAAGAAGAACACAGGACACCTTAAAGGAGATGAAGAAAAAAGGGAGACAATGAGAATCACACTGGTCGAATTAAACTCAATGTATGCATACATAGCTGGTAAAACTACATATTAAAAAAAAATAAACAACAGAGCATTGAGGATAGAGGTTACCTTTGGGGAGGTGGGAGCGTGTAATGAGGGAGCATCCACAAAGGGCTTTTGAGTGTTGGCAATGTTTGATTTCTTGACCAGGGTGGCTTCATTGTATGGTAATTAATCTGTCAAGGAGCTTATGTGTATGCACTTTTCTGCATGATAAATTCACAAGTAAGACAAAAAGTAAAATCAATTGCTAGAGGTACTTGGAAGAGTGTGGGGTTTTGTGTTTGGACTGAAGGAGAGTAATTGATCAACAAGGGAATATACAGAAGAGAAACAGCCTTTTATTGAAAGGGGAACAAATGGAAAAAGAATTCACATATGGGAATTGGGGTTGGGAAGGACAAAAAGATGCTCCTAGTTTGCAAACAGTTACTTACATTAACTGTTGTACAAAATTCTTAAGGGCGAGTAAATTAAACTCATGGCAAAGGTCTTTAGGAAAATACAAAATGTACAGCATGGTGACTATAATAATGTTGTACTGTATCTTTGAAATTTGCTAAGAGAGTAATTTTAAGTGTTCTCATCCCACACACATACAAAACATAATAATGTGATGTGATGGACGTGTTAATTAACCTGATTGCGGTAACTTTATCTCTCAATATATACATAAATCACCAAGTTGTACACTTTAAATACAATTTTATTTGTTATTTATATCTCAGTAAAGCTGGGGAAAGAAAGAAAGATACAGGAAAGGGGCAAGACAAGGAAGTAAGGACTGCTGATTATATGTGTGCGTGTGTGTATATATATAATATAGATGAATGAATATATTTAAAACTGGAGGCTATTACCATTGCTCAATCAAATGATTAATAGCAGAAGACTGGGAGGCAGACAACCTGGGTTGCACTAATTTGCCATGTAATATTTTGCATAAAATAAAAAGGCAGTATAGTATTGATATAAGATTTAAGCTTTTGCCTTTGCAGCCAGATTACTTAGATCAAATTTCACTTTTGCTCTTTTGAGTTGTGTGACTCTGGGCAGGATTCTGAACCTGTCTGTGCCTCAGTTTTCTTGCTGTAAAGTGGGGACTATAGGATGACGATCCTTTGGGGACCTCACAGGATCGTCGTGAGGATTACATGAAATTTTCCATGTTATTTGCTTATCACAGTGCCCATAAATGTTAGCTGTTCCTGCTATCCTTGTAACAAGTAACTTGTATGTGTCTTAGGTCTAAAGGAAAGGTAAAGCTCTAAACAATGACTAGGGCCCCCTTCCTATTAAAAAATAACAGGGTTCCATTCCAATGGCTGTGCCTTTGATGTGTTAAACTATCTTAGGCTGTCACAGAGCCAAGAGTAATCAGTAAAATTGTGCCCAAGTGCAAGGAGTCGAAGAAATATGAGGTGAAAATCACTCCAATTAATCACTCCGAGTCCATGATGACATATCCATCAAGAAGAACCAGAGATAGTGAAAGTCAGCCTCCTTCCCCTGCTGACACCTCCAACAACCTGACTGAACTAATCTTTCCCCAAATCCCTGAGATAACGCAATGCTTGATGTTCCCTTCCCTCAAAGGGTCTGCCCAATAATTCTTTACAAATGTGTTATTCAAGGGAAAGAAAGCATGCATATTTTAAATTTGTTTTAGTTTAATGAAAAGTGCTGTTTTGAATACTGACTTTGCTTCTACCTGCTGACAGCTGACTTTAACCCCATGGTATTGAGATGTCCCAAACCCTTTCTGCCACTGACTGCCATAATATCTTGTAGTCATGGCCATGAAACTCGTTGAGGGTGAGTCAAAGACTAACCTGGAGATGTTTTTCTGTTCCCTACTCTCTGAAAACATTGTTCAATATTTTTGTGACTGTTAATATATCATATATCTTAAATCATCCAAAGCTAGACTACACTCAAACAGCCTTCCATCTTTTAGGGTCATACGGGAAGGAAAGTGTTCACATCTTTACCCATGGTCACTCTGAAGTCAGCTACTCCTAACCCATCCCCTCCAGCCCACGACACTCAGAGAGCCTCCTACCGTACCCTTATGTCTGCAGTTCCTTTCTGTCAAAAGCATCAACTGATTCTGCTTTGTGTCCAAGAGACCACATGTAAGGCAGAGCTAGTTTTTAAAATTTATCATGTATTAACTGATTTTTTTGAAGGTCAAAAAAGTGAGCATGTCAAATTTTGTGAGTACTGTTTATATTCAATTTGTCATCCTCATAGCAAATGAGAAAAAAAGTAAAATAATAAAACTATTGCATGAAATGTGATAAAGTACATTTTCATGAGTATTTAGGTTTCATATTTTTCCAGAATATATTGTACAATTTTCTTCAATGAGACAAACTAAGAGTTTTTTTTTTTTTTTTTGCAGTACGCGGGCCTCTCACTGTTGTGGCCTCTCCCGTTGCGGAGCACAGGCTCCGGACGCACAGGCTCAGCGGCCATGGCTCATGGGCCCAGCCGCTCCGTGGCATGTGGGATCTTCCCGGACCGGGGCACGAACCCGTGTCCCCTGCATCGGCAGGGGGACTCTCAACCACTGCGCCACCAGGGAAGCCCCAAACTAAGAATTTTTTAAAGGGTATCACGCTTTTTCAAACGAAGATCATTTCTACTAAATTACTATTCTTTCAGATAATTTTAAATTGAGTCTTGATCATTATCCAAAACCTAAAACACTGTAATTTCTACATGGAAATGCTCATAAAATACAGTATTTTCTATGAAAACAATTGCTTCAGTGAAAATATTTGTAGAGGCTAATCCAGGGAGGCAGAATTGATATTTTGTAGATGTTGGATGGAGATCTTGAAGGTTGTTGGGCAGAAGGTTGATAAATCTCTATAAAGATTCAAAAGATTTATACTGAAACCTAACAAGGTGAAATGAGATAATCCTTACAAATGGCAAGTGACAGGGAAGGGCAATGACAGCTCTGAAATAAAATCCCCATGAGAGACGGGAATAAAGGCTGACTGTTCATGCAGTGTGAGGGCGAGGAGGACCAAAGTGGAATGGATACCCCACATTTATAAACTACTAGCCCCTAGAACATGTTCCAACACCCAAGGCAGCCAGCGAGAATATCGTTGTGTTATCAAAAAGAGCTACTCTGGGCTTCCCTGGTGGCGCAGTGGTTGAGAGTCCGCCTGCCAATGCAGGGGACATGGGTTTGTGCCCCGGTCCGGGAGGATCCCACATGTCATGGAGCGGCTGGGCCCGTGAGCCATGGCCGCTGAGCCTGCGTGTCCGGAGCCTGTGCTCTGCAATGGGAGAGACCACAACAGTGAGAGGCCCGTGTACTGCAAAAAGAAAAAAAAAAAAAGAAAAAAAAAAACGACTCCATTGCCCGAGGCCAGTATCACATTCTTGAACCACTGTCGCAAGAGGAGGAATTTACACCAGCCTCAGTGGCAACCACTGGACCAGAAAGCTCAGCCCCTGGGTCAGCACTTCCAGCCTAACAGGAGGCAGAGTTAAAAGTGGTCTTAGTGGTGATCATGGACAACTCCATGAGTTTGAACTGAGATCTTCTGTAGCTCCTTCTGAAGCAACTATCTCTAGAGACGATTGTGAAGTTCATCGGCCTCCTAGGTTCCCTGGCCTAGCTGAAATTGGATCCAGCACCAAGGCGAGGGTGACCCTCTCTAAGACCTGAGCCAGCACCCTGAGGGATTCTTGGACATCCCAGGGGTGAGGTCTGAGAGAAGGAGATGGACTTCCTAATAAAGGAAACATGCACAAGACAGAGAAAAGGGACCACGATGTTACATAACATTCAAAGAACACTTAAAGTAAAAAAGAAACTATTTGTGAATTTACAGTATATTTGGCACCATATTGGGAGTCATATTGATTGAGACAGTTTTGCTGAAACTAGTTTTTTTTAACTCCCTGCTTTCAAGCCAATATAAACGGTATCCAGATTCTAAGTCCAAATATGAATACCTGTTTTCATTTGAAGTGAAAATTTAATCATAAAATTGTCCAGATTAAAGCACTCATCAGCCATCAGGATCACATACATATTTTAAGTTTGTTTTATACTTTGGGATAAATGTGTTTCTAGTGCAAAATAATTTTTTTACTAAAATTCAGTTCACTAAATCTTAGTAAATATAGTTTTCTCCATAACATTTCACCAAAAAATAATGTGAAAGGGAACGGTAACTGAACTTTAATCAATCACTGTTACAGTTTAATATTAATACTATGTTCTGCTACCACCAAAATCCCTCTATTCCATTATATCCCATTTTGTATTTGACTTTTTTGAAAATAAATATGGTTAGATATTAGAGTTTCATTTTACTCCACATTTCACTTGAATCTTTGAGTGGGGTTTCTGATTTCAAAATTCCAATTATGCTTTCTCCAAAATGAAGGTTATCTTCCTCTTTAGCTCATGAATTCATTTCTCTTAAGGTTAACCTTGATTTCTGCTTTCAAATAAAATATTTTTTCCTTTATATACTTTTAAAAAGCCAGGGACTGTCCCTGTATGACTGTCCAACATACATACGTTTGACATCAAAACCCCAGGAGATGATGATTCATGAGTTGGTAGTGAAAGTTGCACAGAATGGAAGCTAGACCAGGATGAGTTTGTACAGTGCATGTAAATACGGAAAATGGATAAGAAGGGCTCATTTAGTTCCAGTCCATGAAGTTCATTATAAGCAATTAAATATCTGTAATTAAATCTCCATTTACTCAGCAGACCAGAACAGCACGCTCAAATCCAGTCTTCAGGGTAAGTAAGTAATAAGCTTTATAAAAACTACATTCATTAATTCTGATAATAAAGAATGTAACAAAAACAATAAAAAATAAATGTGTTTAAGAGCTCTGCTGGCATTTAAGGTCTAGACAGGCTTAACTGGGCTCCAAAATTAATACATACTTGCAGAAATAAAATAAACAACCCTAAAAATTAATATGCATTTATTTCAGTACTGGGTAAGAGTAGCAATTCGTGTGGACAAGAAAGAAGTTTAAGAATGAAACACCTGTGGGTATTAAAAATAGTAACATGCCCCTTTAAAATGATTTCTGTTGCTATGAACAATATTCAAGACATGTAGAAGGGGGAGATTTATAATATCATAAAAGTGTGATTGCTGGACTCATGGCATTCTTGGGTCTCAATAATACCCTTCTTCTATATAAGACAAATTGGATTATATAATTTTCCATCCAAGATGATAAATACAAAATAAAAAGTTTCTAATTTGAGAAACTCTAATTTGAGTAAAAGTGCTGCAGATAAATGACAGTGAGAGTTACTGAATCAGGGTTTTTTGTGGACTTTACGTTTTCAGAGATCTGAATTAGAAACACAAGGTCTAGAAGAAATGAAAATATGACTCCACCTTTTCAGAAACTTACATTGCGACTAGAGACCCAGGACATACTCATAAGGAACAAATAGAACAATTGCAAAAGTGTGCATACACAACCATTTACAAGATACTTTCCTCACATGATTTCACCAGCTCCCCCAAAATCTTATAATATGGGAAGAGAGGGGAGTCATTATTGTTTCCTGTGGGCTTTTGAGTTTGAAAAACTCCACTTCTGTCATAAATTAATAATAACGTAACTAAAGAATTAAACACTTTATAGGCTCAGGCACTGAGATAAGCAGTTGAGTGCAATATCTTAATTACACCTCACAACAACCCCAGGAGAGAAGAGTGATTATGTTCCCATTTCAGAAATGAGAAAAATAAAGCTTATTTTAATAATTTTCCTGAGAATACACAGCCAATAAGTGATAGAGCTAGGACAGAGGATTTGAACCTCTGTCCGACTCAGAGCCCATACCCTTAACCTTTATGGTGGCCTGCCCTCCTGTTTACCTCGCTCTAAGAAGGTGACAGGTTCCAACTTCTCTGAGCTTCAGTTTCCCCACAGATAGCATACAGCTAACAACATCTGTGTCTGGGCCTGTTTTGTGGATTAAATGGCATAACTTCTGATAAGTTCTTGTCCCAGTAAATGCTGCATTAAAGACACGGTCCTTCCTCTTGCCTCTCCCTTAAGTTATATGCCCAGGGTCACACAGCTAGTAAATGGCAGATCCAGTGCTGAGACCCATGTCCTCTGTCTCCGTGCTCTCGGATTGCCCTCAGTTTCCTTCCACGATGTGCCTGCACTGTGCCATATCCACAGTAAACATTTCACTCTATTCACAGTGTTACTATGGTTCAATGACTTATATGTCCACAGCCTATAATAGATAAGAGCAAGCAGCTGGTGTTCCTCAACGTTCACTAGGCACTCATTTGAAAGACTGTTTTCTCTGTGAGCTTTTGAACCATCACTGACCATTCCATCTTTTCACTGTTTTTTTGGTGGGGTAGGGGTGTGCAGGTGTTGGGCACGGGCCGAGATGTGCTAACAAGTAAAACTAAGTATCCTATAAACAAAGGAAGTCACGGAGATTAGTTCTATGTACATCGATTTGGAAACAGTACTGCAGGTATTGAATACATCATTAAAATCATAAAGGCAACCAGCTGACAAAGTGTCCTTTCCAAAAAGAACAGCAGACTTCAATTGACTTGACTTATTCATTGGGGGTCCCTTTTTGGATATTCCTTACTCTGCTCTCAGAAGTGTTTTAGCATCTTCTATGATCTGAAACAGATTGTTTAAGAAAGTGTAACTTCTATGCTAAGCCTGTACAAGAGCACAAAGATGGTCAAGTTCTCCATCGGGTAGTAACTTACTGACCAGCTTCACATGCTAACAGACATTAAGATGTAGTGAGTTATGTTGTGAAATGCATGAGTTGTGTCCTGATGTTTGAAGACCGGATAATTCAAGATCTTAATAATTACTTGTAAGAATAATCACTTGTAATCGCAATAATTACTCGCAATAATGTTAATAATAATACTATTGCACAGTGACAATTCTTCCAGTTCTGACAGTAATGGAAAGCTGACCTCCTCTGCTGGGGAACAATGGAAATCAGAGGTGAGAACTCACAGTGGATCTTTGAATTATTCATGAGCTCATACATGTCACTTGCATCTCTAAGTTAAACAAACAAAAAAACACGAATGTGTAATAGCACATTAGTGATGCAAATTACAAAAAGGCAGGCTTTATTCTGGTTTAGTGAAGATTTTCATAATTCAGTCCAAATAGCACTTTTACCAAGAGTGAAGTGCCTGTTTTTCATTTTTTACAGTTGTTAGCATTCATTTACTTAGCCAGGTCAACATTTTGTGCATCTTTATTTCACTGA
The DNA here is from genome assembly GCF_005190385.1 of Monodon monoceros. Lineage (NCBI taxonomy): Eukaryota > Metazoa > Chordata > Mammalia > Artiodactyla > Monodontidae > Monodon > Monodon monoceros. The sequence continues at coordinate 65,942,904 of NW_021703768.1, read as the reverse complement.
GCTTTGATTTACGCATTTTTGTCAGATTCTAATGCACACCAGTGACATTAATTAAATCACTCTCATAATTTCTCTGAGATGCAATTTGAGTGGGGTTGTATCATTTGTACACTTAAAAATATATGAACTCAATATATGCACAAATAAGGGGAAACAGTTTTTTAAATCTACTGCAAAAATATGAGAGAGAAAAAGGAATGAGGCAAATGTGGTTGAAATGTTAACATTGGGGAATTCTTTGCACTGTTCTTGCAGCTTTTTGGTAAATCTGAAATTATGCCAAGATAAAATATTAAAAGAGGAAAATTACATTGCAACTCAATCTGCCATTCCACTGAATGAGCATGGGCCATGGAATGAGAGAAGATGGGATGGGATGTGAGAGCCTCAGTTAGCTGTAGTTAACACTTCCCTCCAAGCATGAGCATCATGCCATGCTGAGTGCGAGTCTAGGGTTTTAATACATATAATTTTTGTGTCTATTTTTAAAAATTTGCATATGCATTTTTATTATATAGTACATATTACACATTTAGGCATACAAATTGTTAAACAGGATTATAAAACTCTATATACTACATTTCAAGGGTGAGTTAAGGTTTTCAAGGGTGATTTTGGCTGTGTATGATTTTTGCTTTATGTGACAACTTTAGGTCTTGTCCCTAAGCAAGATGTGACTACACTGAACTCTCAGTTACAGGTAAAGAAAGAAGTTACATGAATGAATGAGTTAACATTTTTATCTGGATGGCTACTATATACTCACAAAAGCAAGAGAATGAAAACTCTGTCTGATTCAGCATTCTGTTCCCTTTTCTGCGCCCTTTGTCCCCTTTTTAGCATCTGCCACCACTAAGAGGCCACACCCTTAAAGTGCTCTGGTGCCCCTGGTCACCGAATGAAAACATCCTATAAACTTAATGTGCTACACGTCCCAGGAATATATTGAGGGGAAAAAATGCTGTCTGAGAAAAGTAACAAAGAAAAGGAAACCTGACAAATCTGAGTTATTAGTGGGAAGAAGTCTTTGGTCTGGGGCAGTTCCTGTAGCTCTTTGATTATTAATTATGCTGACATACTTACTCCATTTATTTCTTGCCCATTTTAACCTCTGCTACCATGAGTTCAAGTTAACATTTACTCTAACATGTCAAGCCTATTACAGGTACACTATGTACGTTATAACATGGACAAGCTTGGCCAAGGACATTTTTATTATATGTCAGAATATGCATCTTTTGGAGGTTTGATTGTTCTTGTAGCTGTTGTTTAGACTTTGAAATAAATGTGAAATGTAGTCAAAAGGGTCTAGGGCTAAGATTTGGAAGATCTGTTATAAACTATATGTTTGCCAAGTTACAAAATCTCTCTATGCTTCATTTTCATTATTTGTAAAAGGCATGAAGATTATTCACTGACTTAATAATTACTTTTGGTCACAGTCATCACCCGTGAAAGGTTAATGGCAATATGTCCTACCTAGCTCACAGATTTGTGGTAAGGACCAAAAGAGATGTTTACGAAAGCACTTTATAATCTCTGAAGCATGACATAAATACAACAAGAGACTAGCTGCAATGGTTGATTTTATGTATCATCTTGACTGGGCATGGAGTGCCCAGATATTTGGTTAAACATTATTCTGGGAGTGTCTGTTGAGGGTGGTTTCTGGATGAGTAACTGGAAATGGAAGTATACCATCAGCTCTCCAGCTTGTAGATCTTGGGACTTTTCAGCCTTTATAATCACATAAGTCAGTTCTCCTTATAATAAATTAGATAGCTAAGAAGATGGCAAATAGATAGGTAGATAGACAGATAGATCAATCGATCTCCTGTTGGTTATCCTATTATTATATATCATATATGTAAATTAACATATGTCATATATATCTCCTATTGGTTCTGCTTCTCTGGACAACCCTGAATATACTAGTTGTGAGAAATATTTATTTGTTATACCTGTTAGCTGGGTAAATTAGAAGAATGACTAGTGAACAGTTGTGTCAATCAAGCAGTTTCACCATAGTATCTATGCCCAGTGATCAGTCTGAAAATTCTGCACCCTTCTCCACTATATCTTAAAATTATGAAAAAGGCTGATCTGAGGTGGTATAGGACCATCTGAGCTTATTTCTGGAACCGTCCATTTCCACTCAGCTTGTCCTCTTTGTTCCTAGACTGCTTCACAGTCACGTAAAAGAAAAGGAAATGAGATTTCATGGTTTAAAAAATGAGAAATCACAAAGCACCATATTAAGCATAAATTAGCATTATGAATCCAATTTATCTCACTGTGATGATGTCTCATGTATTTCCTCTTCCTTTGGAAAAGGTTTCTGTTTGTACCCGGTCATTACCTCCTCCTCACAGTGGTATTTGTTTTCCATTAAGATAGCTTGTAATAATCATATGCCAGCTACTGCCTTCACAGGCTTTTTGTTGTTTTCATTGTCCTTAAATCTTACCTAGATTAGGCGTTTAAGACATTAAATGCCCTAGGACAAAGTTAAGTAAGGAAATACCAGCAGAGGCACAATCTCCATCAGTGATAATGAAACATCGCCACAGTTTGATTCACTCGCAGGACTACATTTCTATTGATATAATGGTTCTTGTCAAACACAATGGATTAAACTGGAAGGGGAAAAAAGGTCTAAGTTAGTCTGCCCTCTAGTGTAGTTTACTGGTTCCTAAAATAAACTGGAGGAACGTGTCCTGGAAACTGACTGAGCAATTCTGTCAGGATGGCAAGTTGCCATCTTCACCAGCACCAGATTGTCACAGCTCCCTCCTCTGCGGGAGCTACAGACATTTCTAGCATTAGGTCACATTTCTAACCTAGTTTTCAAAAGAAACGCATATGAGCCGCACCCTCCTGGACCTGCGCCTGCTTTAAGTCAGCATTACATGGATATCCTTGACCAGGGTTTTTGCCATTTGCTACCATTTCAGGAGAGCAGGGATGCAAATAAATAAAAAGACATTTCTGAGGTCAGACATGAGGGCTTTAGGATTGGCTTCTGGAATGGAGCTATTTGGTCTAAGCACTGTTATTAGTGTGAATTAATCTCTTTGGGACAGTCTGGGCCGTCTACAAAATAAAGCACCCTGTCCTTGCCTGGCTCTCTGAACATGAGCTTGCTGCAGTATGGATCCCATGCTGGATTCCGGGGGCCATGTTAGCAGCACAGAAACATCTTTGTGTTCCCTGTTTTATATCTTCCTTCGATTTCTGCTTTAGAGCTGGGAACAAAAATGCCGTGGGGGAGAGTTTTTTGCAAAATCTGCAGTTTATACCCTACCACATAAACACTCCCTTGCTTTTTTAAAAGAAAGTCTAATTCTTGCAATTGGTGTACTTGCATAGGTCTGAGAGGTTTTCTGTGACACATCAATTTCTAAGTGATTTCAAACAAATAAATACAATGTCAAATTACCTTTTAAAAAAAATTTCAAGGTCCCATGTACCTATTTACCTGGAAAACTCAAATTACCTAGTTGATCACTATCTTGCCTATACTTCCTTGCTCTTTCCACATTCCCTTAGTCCATGTCCCAAAGATATGTTTCTAAGTAGCAATATTTTGTTTCCAGGCACCCCTCCAATCACTACTGATTTCAGGAAATAGCAGGTTCTGACTTCCAAAAATAAAAGAAATAAAGCAAATACGTTTTATATGTAAATGATATATACATACACACACAAACATTCTAAAGTCTGCAAAATGTGAGAATATTCTTCTATTTATATTTCTGTTGTCGTAGCTAGCAGTTCAGCTGGGCTAATTATGACCCAATGGCCCACCAGCCCCCAATCCGACTGCACCATCACATGCTACCTGATATCTCATTGACATAAGGGCTTCCTTAAACCATCAAGTTGGGTTCCTTCACGGTAGAAGTGAAAATACAATTTTGGTCTATTTTCTAATTGTTCATCTTTGACAGTAAAATAACCATAGGATCTCAGGCTCTAACATTACTTTTTAAGCTGAATGGAGATTAATGGAAAAGAAGAGGCAATGTGAAGAACAGACAAAGCACTAAGAATCAAGAGACCTGGATTCTAATTGTGTTCCTGTCACCAGCTAGCCTGTTCACTTGAGCAGGTCACTTCACTGTCTGGAGTCTTCTTTTCCTCCTTTGTGACAGGTGGGCTGGACCTAGATGAAATCAGAGGTATCTGAACCTTCATCACCAAACTGCCTGCTCTGATCGCATCTGTGCCTTCACATCCACATCTGTGTTTCAATGTGTTTCAGACTAAAAATATAACAGATCTAAGTTTACCAATACCGGGACAGTTTTACCCAAATACCATGTTCTCACTGATGCTGGTTCTCGGTCTAATCCACACCCATGGCATGTTTGCCATTTGCTGTACTGATTTTCCAGCTTTTTTTCTTTGCCCAAGTCTCTGAAAGACATTATGAGCTTAATCATTGTTCTAAAGGGAAGATGAAAGATTGAAGGCTCTCTGATTAGCATTTTGCATATTTTTTTCCTCAGAATTTCGAAAGCACATAAAACTCACTCCCTATCAGCATTTCCCTTTGCCCCTTTAGTTGGCTGACATGTGACTTTCAAGTCATTTTCGGAAATCTGAAACCTGTTAGAGATCACAGATGCCAAGATCTGCACGATTGCCATAGTTTTGGCAGAATCTGCTTTTTTAAGACAACAAAGGCAATAAATAGAAAGCTACTTTTCTCCTACTCTATTCTTTTCCAAAAGAAAAAAAATGTCTTTGTGGATGCATGGCGTTTAATAAGATTTTTAGACCTCCTTGGTTTAGACTGTTTTTGTCCTTAGTTTTTACTCAAAATAGCATTTGGGCTTTTCATCTTGAGAACTGCAAGCTTATTCCTGTTACCAGCTCCCCTTTAAGAACAAGCTTCATATTCTCTTTAATGTCTGTGATTCTCTGGAATAAAACTAATCATGTAAGTGTCAATAGTTGGCAGCAGCAAAAATGTTTCTGCCAATATGAACGACTATTTGACTAATCTGAACCCTAACCCTGGCCAATCCTCTTACTCTTCGTGTCATTTAAGTCAGCTTCTAAAGAGGCCCCGAAAAATCTACAAAAGAAGTATAGTTTTATAAATAAGCACTGTAGATGAAAAGAAGGAGCTATGACATATGACTTAAGGTTTGGGGAAAGGGAGGCATGTGAAACCTTCAAGATTGGGTACAATTTTAATGGAGAGAAACAGGAGAGACAGAAGTGGGGCAGGAATATTAAAAGCAAAGGTGAGGAGATAAGAAAGGGACAGACAGCTTGAAGAAGAGCCAGTTCAGCTTTGTTACAGCGTGTAACACCTGAGAGGCGGCGTTAGAAAGGTGATCTGTATTAGATTGAAAGGATGCAAGAGTGGGAAGTGGTCTGTACTTCCTCAGCGAACAAGAAGGGTGCCCTGAAGGGAGAAACAGGGACCACCCAGGACCCCTACAGGCTTGGGACACCCCCCAGAATGGCACCAGTAGACCCAGCCAGTTCCAGGAACCAGAGGGGGGCCCTGAGGTGTGGGACCCAGAGGAGGGGCCCCAGTGGCCCAGGACTAAGGGCAGTGCATTGCGGGATACCATAGGGAAGGAACAGTAAGTTCTGAAGAGTGCACACAAAGCAGAGAGAGAGGCATTGAAGACGGCATCAAAATTCTAAGCCTGAGGACTGAGCCATCTCTCGTGTCATTTGCCAGGTCCTCCCCTTCTCTTCTTTTTTTTTTTTTTTTTTGCGGTACACGGGCCTCTCACTGTTGTGGCCTCTCCTGTTGCGGAGCACAGGCTCCGGACGCGCAGGCTCAGCGGCCATGGCTCACGGGCCCAGCCACTCCGCGGCATGTGGGATCTTCCCGGACCGGGGCACGAACCTGTGTCCCCTGCATCGGCAGGCGGACTCTCAACCACTGCGCCACCAGGGAAGTTCCCTTTCTCTTCTTAACAATGTCTTAGGCCATTTTCACCTCTGAGAACTTTCAACAAAATGAAATAAAATAAATGTGACTATGGCAAATTATTTAACCCTTCTATGCCTCAATTTTTTACCTGTAAAATGGGGATATTAAGTTTTTACATGTTTATTAAAAGCATCAAGTTACTCTTTGTGGATCAGAACAGTACCTGGCACAGAGTAAGAGCTACTTAAGTGGCTGTTAAATACATAATGTCTTACTTTTTCAGAATCTTCCTTCGCATATAAACAGCACAAACAGGGTGAGCTGAAGAATCTCACAGGTGAGCACAATATTAGAGCCCCAACGGCAACCACATTACCTTATCCTTCCAGAAGCTCCTCTTCCTTCCCTTGGGAAAGGGGACAAGGGGGAATAGAATTTCAACCCACCTTTAATATCAAGTCTTCATGTAAATTTGTATCACCTCTAATTAATATTTTAGCTGATAGCCAAATTCAAATGCATACTGTCTCTTCCTTCCAAGGCTTTGTGCTGTTACAACTCAGATCTCAGGGTTTGGTGTACTGTTTGTGTCTGCAATGGGACACAGTGAGCTAAGACTTCTTTCTCTCCTCCTGCCATAGCAGTGATCCCACTTCGCACACCTCTATGTCAGTCTGCCCTTGTTAGATGGGAAGTTCCTCGAGATCTGGGGCTGGGTCATTTTCATCTCTCTATTCCTCAGAAGTGGTCAGCGCTGGGTTTACACAAAGCACATATTTGACAGTTATTTGAGCAAAACTGATAGGAAAAGCACACAAATGACATGTGTGTACAAATACTTTCAAGTAGATGAACAACTAGTTTTCTTTTAAAAACCAGAAACAGTCTGTGTGAGAGTATATGGCTGGGCCCTTCATGTGTGACACCATCTGAATCACCTGTTTTGTCTGAAGACTAAACTTTTAACCTCAGCCCCACATCACAGCCCAACGTAATGATGTAAATGAAGCCATGTGGTCGAGCAGGCCTAACAAATAGCAGTCTCGTTTCTCCTGTTGCTTTAAACGCTTGAAGTTTCACATGACTGCAGACTGTTAGAATTATTTGGAATATGTTTCCAAAGCCTTGCCTCTGCCCTCTTTGGAAATAAGTCACATCCAGCTGCAGTTCCTGCCACATCACAGTATAGATGAAACACATGCAACTTTGTTTTCTATTAACATAGAAAAATCCGAGTCCTGGATCCTGAGCAAGCATCTGTAATATCACAGGGACTTAAAGAAGAAAAGACTTTGGAAATCAGATGGTACAGTTCCTTACTTTTCCTGATGAAGTTCTATAAACAGAGGGGGGAAAGGTAGCTGACCTACTTATCCACAGGGCTCAGTAAGTCACATTGCAAGGAACGTGTAGATGACTGAGGAGATGAATTTTTAGTTCAGATACTATATACGGGATTTTCATCTGGGAATAGAAGTGTTAATATTAAGCTTTGTGGATTGCTGTTGTTGTTGTTGAAATACCCCCACCGCTTTTTTAAAATTGGTTTCTGCTATTTCATTCTCTCCTGGTTTTCGTCCCGATTTCTGGCCTCGTTTTCTGAACTTGCATCCTTTCCCTCCTAGTGTCCTATAAATATTGATGATCTCAAGGATCATATTGATATCTTTTTCTCTTCATGCTCCAACTCCCTCTCTCTTCACGAGTCCAGCCATCCCCATGGCTTCAATGACCTCTGTACTTTGATGTTTCCTAAAAGTCAGTTTCCAACCCAACACTATCCTCCTGAGCCACAGACTCTTTTTTTTTTTTTTTTGCGGTGCGCGGTCCTCTCACTGTTGTGGCCTCTCACGTTGCGGAGCACAGGCTCCGGACGCGCAGGCTCAGCGGCCATGGCCCACGGGCCCAGCCGCTCCGCGGCATGTGGGTTCCTCCCGGACCGGGGCACGAACCCGTGTGCCCTGCATCGGCAGGCGGACTCTCAACCACTGCACCACCAGGGAAGCCCCACAGACTCTTCTGTGTTGAAGGATATCTCCACTTGAATATCTTCCAAAAATGTCACATTCGGGGTACAATGAAAAGATCTTCAACATGGCATCGAGGATGCTCATAATTTGACCCTGGTTGCTCTCTGGGCTCCTGTTTCACCTTGCTTCTGCTCACCTCTCCCCGACCATTCTTTACAAGCCAACTTGCATTACTTTGAACACATTCATTTGAACTTGAACTCATTCCTTTGTATATGTTCCCTTTCTGCCTGGAAGCCTCCTGCACCTGGTTAACTCCCACTCAATTTCCAAGTGCAGCTCAAAGGTCATCTCCTCCCAGATGTCTCCCTGCCTCTCAAATCTGCTCAGTGCCTCTCTCATGTCTCACATGTTGTCCTGGACCAACTCTGCTACATCACTTATCCCAGTTCTATATTTCTTAGGGAGTGCACTTCTTGACGTTAGAAACAATGCATTGAGCTTTGTTTCTGTAGAGCTGATTGAGCTTAGATCCATTCCTGACACATGACAGATTTTCAACTGATGGCTGTCAAGTTATTAAGAGAATGAAAGATGAATCTAAAAAGAGACCCAGACCCTTTTAAGCCAGGTTATTATTTTTTTACAACATTTTATTTTGATATAATTTAAAGCTTACAGGAAAGTTGTAATATACTATTACAAAGAACTCCTATAGATGTCTTATCCAGATTCATGAATTGTTTATACTGCTTTATGATTCTCTCCATCTGTATCCATACTATTTCTAAACCATTTGGGAGTAGGTTGAAAACATCATGCCCCTTTACCTCTAAATACTTGAGTGTGCATTTTCTAAAAGCAAAGATATTCTCTTATATAACCACAGTGAAGTTATCAAAATCAGGAAGTTTAATGTTCATATAATACCGTTATCTAACTCATAGTCCATGATCAAATTGTGCCTACAATGTCATTTGTTTATAGCTATTTTATAGCTACTATTTTCCAGTAATGTCTTTTATAGCTTTTTTTTCCTGATCCAACCCAAGATCAAAACATATTTTACTGTGATTTCTCCCTCGTCTCCTTTAATCTGGAGTTCTAGTCCCTGAGCCTTTCGTTTTTGACCTTGACATTTTTGCAGAATATATCCTAGTTTTTTTTAATAGGCTGTCCTTTAATTTGGGTTTTTCTGGTACTGCCTAATTATTAGATTCAGGTTATGCATTTTTGCAAGGAAATGTTGCTGCATCCTTCTCAGAAGATGCTATCAGTATCTTCTGTCCAGTATTGGCCATACTAGCCTTGATCACTTAGTTAACATGGTGTCTGTCAGTTTTCTCCACTGTGAAGTTACCATTTTTCCCTTTATAATTAAGAACGATTAGGAGGGGTGGGACACTTTGAGACTACATTAATATCCTGTCTGTTGTAAAACTTTTAGTTTTACTGCCCACTGATGATTTTCTAATACCACCATTCCACCTTTACTTGCATGGCATTTAGCTATAAAGAGGAGTGTTCCATTTACTCCTCCCACTGGTTTATTTTTTCATTAATTTATTTATAACAGTGTGGATTGGTCAATTCTCACTTTATGCACATGAAGTATATCATTATTTATTTTGATGTTCAAGTTGTCTCTGACCTGCTCAGTGGGAGTCCCTTCCTTTGGACTGGTCCCTTGGTCCTTTTGACATCCCCCTCAGTATTCTCTGCACAGTTCTTTACTGTCAGGCACAAAAAGATATTCTAGGGGAAGCTATTTTCCCTTGCATAACACTGGAGTTAGCCAGTTTTTCGGGTTCTTTTTAAAAAATAACCTTTACTAAGGCAAAACTTACATACAACAATGTGCAATAATTTTGACTATATGGTCCAATTGCCATAATCAAGTCCTTTTCATCACCTCAAACTTTCCTCCGCCTCTTTGCTGTTAATCCTTTCCTCTTCTCCTCAGTACCTGGCACCAGCTGATCTGTTTTCTGTCACTGTAGTTCCATCATTTATGGAATTTAAGGTAAACAGTATCATACAGTGCCCACTATTTTATATCTAGTTTCTTTCACTCAGCAAAATGCTTTTGAGATTTATCCATGTTGTTTTTTGCATCAGCTGTCTATTCCCTTTTATTGCTGAATAGTATGGATATATCACAATTGGTTCAAGGTTACTGTGAAAAAAATGCTATGAACATTCACATACTAGTCTTTCTGTGGACATAGGTTTTCTTTTCTCTGAGAAAATACATATGGGAAGTGTTTGCTTACCTTTCTAAGAAACTACCTAACTTTATCCATTTTGCATTCCCACCATTTTGTATCCCCACTGGTGATATGTAAGAGTTCCAGTTGCTCCATATCCTAGCCAATAATGGATATTGTCAATATTTTTAACTTTAGCTATTCTAGTGCATGAGAACAATCATTTTATCATGGTTTTAATTTGCATTTTCCTAAAGATTAATGATATTGAGCATTTTTGGATATGTTTATTTTCCATTTCTATATCTTCTTTGGAGAAGTGTCTGTCCAAATTTTTTTTCTCACTTTTTAACTGATTTGTTTCTATTCTTGTTATGGAGATAGAAGTATTCTTTGTATATTCTGGTTGGAATCCTTTATCAGACATATGTTTTGAAAATATTGTCTCCCAGTCTGTGGCTTGCTTGTCCATTTACAAAGCCAAAAGTTTTGTAGGGCAAAATTTTGAATTTTGATGAGGTAACTTCTTTATTTTATTTTACAGTTTATGATTATGTCCTGAGACATTTTTGTCTCACCTAGGTCAGAAAAGTTTCTCCTACTTTTTTCTAGAAGTGTTACATTTTTAGCTCTTATGTTTAGAACCATGATACATCAAATCAATAATTATATATGGTGTTAGGATCTTTTTCTTCCATTTGATACCTAACTGTTCCAACACAATTTGTCGAAAACATTATTCTTTTTCCATTAAATTATCTTAGCAACTTTGTCAAAAATCAACCATATGTCTATATCTGTACCTGGACTCTCTATTTTGTCCCTATTCTGCCTTTGCCTTGTTTTAGTATCAGTAATTCCAGCCTTCTAAGATGAGTTAGAAAATACTCTATCCTCCTATTTTCTGGAAGATTGAGTAAAAATAGTATAATTTCTTCATTAACTGGAAGAAGTCACCAGTGAAGTCATTTAAGCTTGGGGATTTTTTGATGGGAAAGTTTTTAACTATGAAATCAATTTATTTAGAGATTATAGGACTATTTAGGTTATGTTTTGCATTTAAGTAAGCTCTGGCAGTATATTTTTAAAAATTGTTTCTTTTCCTCTAAGTTTTACATTTATTGGCATAAGTGTTTTCAAGTATTCCTTTATTATCCTTTTAATTAAATTCTATAGGATCGTTAGTGATGCTCTCTCTTCTCACTCCTGATACAGATAATTTGTGCCTTGTGAATTTTTCTTCAATCTGTATGGAAACTAATCAATTTTATTGATCTTATTGACTTTTCAAAGAACAAGCTTTTTATGGTTTCTAACTCATTTACTCAACTATTATTTCCATCCTTCTGCTTATTTTACATTTAATTTGCTCTTCTTTTCATAGTTTCTAGAAGTGAAATCTTAAATCATTGATTTTGTTTTTTCTTTTCTAATAAAATTATTTAATCCTATAAATTCCTTTCTAAGTATTTCTTTAGCTCTATCTCACAAATTTTGATATATTGGCCTTTTATTATTATTTAGTTGTAAATTCTCTGTGACTGATTTTTGACCCATGAGTTGTTTAGAAATGTTTTGTTTAATTTCCAAATATTTGGGGAATTTTTTTTCATATATCTTTCTGCTAGCAATTTCTACTAAATTTCACTGTAGTTAGAGAACGTATTCTGTACAATTTAATCCTCTTCAATTTGTTGAGATTTGGTTTATGAATTAGCATATGGTCTATCTTGATGAATGTTCCCTGTGTACTGGAAAAGAATGTGTGTTTTTCTTTTTTAGGTTGGAGTATTCCATAAATGACCGGTCAAACCGCTTAATAGTTTTGTTCAAGGCTTCTGTTGCCTGACTTAATTTTTCTTTTTGTTTTATCAAATTCTTTGAAAAGAATGTTGAAATTTCAACTATAATTGGGATTTGCCTATTTCTGTTTTCAGTAGTTTCAGGTCTATTTCTGTTTTCAGTATTTTCAGGTTTTGGTTCATGAAACTTAATGTCCTTTCATTAGGTGTACATAAATTTAGTATTGTTATTTCTTCTTGATGTATTGACCTGTTTGTTATTTTGAAACGTCCCCGTTTATCCTTGGTAATATTTCCTGTTCTGAACCCTATCTTGTTGAATACTAATACAGCCATCTTTCTACTTCCGTATACACTATAGTCTGCCCACCACCAAAAATTTAGTTTCCATTTGTCACCATAAAGTTGATCCTCTTTACCCATTTCACCCTCCCCCTGACACCCCCTCCTCTCTGGTAACCACTACTTTGTTCTCTCTGTCTATGTGTTATACCACATTTTCTTTATCCATTCGTCCATTGATGGACACTTAGGTTGTTTCCACATCTTGGCTATTTTAATTTGTCTTCATTTCTGAAAGATATTTTTAGAAATGCTGTTCCATTGTCTTCTCACCTGTACATAGTCTGACAAGAAGCACTGTAATTATTCTATATAATTCACTACTGGATTTATCTGACTTGGTCGTCAAGTGGTAGGGTCATGGAGAATAGCTCAGAAATGGATGATGAATTCATTTCTGAAATAATTTAGTAAATATAGGAGTGATCAGAAATTGCTTTATGAGGCTGGGAGGCAGTGGAGTGGTTGAGATATACAATGACTTCTTTCAGCTGAAGCTTCAAGCCTTAAAAATCCTCTTCCCTAAGGATGAGTCTTTTCATCTAGGAACTGACTATAACTACAAACGTATATGATGAGAATTAACTATGTATGATACCAAGAAAAACAGCCTGTGCTGATGCTTCTCAATAGACACAGGAGAATTACTGAAGAAAGAAAAAAGGCTAAAAATGAAAAGTAAAGCTAATTACATCAATTATGAGGATTATTTATGTACAATAATCTCTATGCATGCATATGCATCAAATTAATATTTTTGAAAATTCAGTTGTTTGCAGTCAGCTCTTTTCATGACTACTTATCCTTCCACTGCTTATATTCTAATATTTTATATTTAATACCAATATTAAACAATATGGGAAAAGAATGTTCCTACTCTCATAAAAAGAGTTTGGTGAATATAATGACTCTTCTTCTGTGATAAACATGTCTTTTCCAGTAGCCATTCTCTCTAAGGTACTTCAAATCCAGGTGGTTTAAGGCAATGGTTCTCAAACTTCAATGTACATAACAATTACCTGGAGAATTTGTTTTAAATGCAGGTTTCCTGCCCCTCTCCAAACACTCTGATTCAGTAAGAGAGTGAAACCCAAGAGCAAGTGTCAACAAGCACCCTTCTGAGGATTTTTATACAAGTGATCTGAAGAACACACTTTGAGAAACACTGTTGGGTTTGAATGGACCAAAGAATATATGCGGAGATTCAAGAGACAAGCTTTTTTTTTGCCATTCACTTCTTTCCTCTAAAAGGAAGTTGAGAGCAGGATTTGAGGAAAGTATTTAAGTAAAGCTTAGTTTTTTTATCTTTTATTCGGAGTAGTGTTGCAGATGATTGGTTACAGCTGTGACTGGATGAAGTATCGGACTCTTTACGTACGTTATCTCTGAGGCAGGTATTATTGTCTCATTCTGGCAAATTACAACCGAGAGATGTGAAGTAACCTGTCCAAGGTTATACAGCTAATAAATGTGACAGCTGGAATTCAACCCAGGGCTATGTGATCCAAAGCCTACGTCTTTTCTGCAGCCTCTGCCTACCCCTCCTCATCTTCCCTCTGTGCTGTTTCCAGAGACTGTAACCTTAGGAGTAACTAAAATATCTAGAAAGTTCCTTATTCTTATCTTGGAAAATGTATGTTGTTGAAATAAAATAAATAAAACCAAGAAAAACAGCCTTAAGAAGGAAAGAAAACTTTACAAAACTGACCAGAACATGCTGATTAATACTTCTCTCTCCATACTTATTACTCTGTATTGATGTTTACTGCGCAACATATCTTTCTTTCCCACTTAAAGTGGGAAAGCGAGTTTCTCTAGTCCAAGGTACATGTCTTATTTATCTCTGTTAACTAGCCCCCACTGCCAAATCACACTGACAAGTTGCCCTGTGGTAGATGCCAACACCTTACAAGAATGTCACTATTTATATGTACTAAGAGATATGGTTGAGGACATTGTTCATTATTATTCAATGAACATATTCTCTACATGACACCCCATAAAACAATTTTTTTTCAAACTGAAGTGTCAGGAAATTTTTTGCTTTGCCTCGGAAATTAGTATGCTCTCTTATGGACAATATGAATCATATAACTTTAAGAATTTATTTTTAGTGTTGCTTCGGTTTCCAGGAATTCAAGAGCCAAATCTGTGGCTCAGCTGAGTATTTCTGTTCTAAATCACCACTGATTTTGGTCTTATAATTTAATTTGTATTTTCCCATTTTTATTTTTTATTTTCTATTTAAATTTTGTATTCTTGTAGGTTATCTCAAATATCTTGTGAATAAATTGTAAATAAAGTCCCAGTGCCTAGCTTTGTTACTTAAGATCATACTAGCTTCTCTAACAGATAACCTCTCAAATCTTAACACAATAGAATTATATTTCTCACATTAATTTCCTTGGCTTAGTAGCTTTCCACACGGTTATTCAGGGTCCAGGCTCTTTTCGCCTTCTGTACCCTCCCTCCTCCAGGATCTTGGAGACATTGAGATTTAACCAGTATATGGGGATCAGACTGGAGGAAGGTACCTCCACCTCTATTCATGTTTCACTGTCAAGAACTAGAAACTAGTTTCCACTTATGTCAGGTGTGCTAGAAATCTAAGAGCTGGAAATCCTGAATGGGCAGCAGCCTCCCAGCACCGAACTGTATTCAATGGAGACGGAACACAAATCTGTGCCGATCACCTAACTAGCCCCACTCTCAACTTAAAAATGTTCCAAAATATGTGTTGGATGATTTAAAGGGATACTTCCATAGCTAGAAACTCCTTATTTGGCAAAAGAGCCATTCTGTATATACACGCCCATGGACCTTGCATTATTCACATGTAATCGACATGTGTATAGTGCTTATACATGGTCATGCCTGTGAATGAAATTTCTTATATAAAACACACTAAAGTCAAGTGTCTTGTGTGACCTCAAACTGCCAATCGAAGTTTCTTGGTCACGGTCATGTAAGCCAACAGAAGGTGTTTGTTAATGACTGGCCTCCAGTTGCTTAATGGAGAACTATGGCCAGTAGGTTGAGCAGATGGCTGGATGATGGTGGGGGAGGTTAGGCTATATGGACCATGAACACAGGTGTCAGTGTGGTGGCAGGAGCTCTACAAAAGGCATCGTGATTCCTTCTAATCCTGCAAACTAACACAATGGGGTAGAGGACCTGAAGATGATCAGCAAAGTCAGACCAAAAAACATCAAATTACGACATGAGAAGGATCAAGAGCCCTTGAGTTTTCCTCGCCAGGGCTGCAATAACTTAAGAGCAAAGTTAATTCTGCAAAATGTCAGACCTTTATATTTTAGGTCAGATTCTGCATATACACAGAAACAGACTTGTCTAACTTTGTTATCAGGATCTTCAACATTTCCTAACACTTCCCCAAACACAGTCCTCTTCTCACATTAGGCCCTACTTCTTCTTAAAAATTATATTGGTTTAAAGGGAAAAAACTATCAAAAATAGAGCATTCTACTTTGGTTCCTTCAATATTCCTTTAGAAACCTAGAAACCACATCTTATCTGGGTTTATTTCTGCAACTGCTGCTCTCAAATCTCTGCTCCTATCCAAGGAGAAATACATAGACATTTCTTTGAGAGGATTCTACAGCTACGGCTGATAAAATTAATTATCATGATTTCACCTGCATTGGATTTCATCTGCAACTGTTCACAAAACAGTTGCACACATATTATTTCATTATATCCTTACAATAATCTTATAAAATAGGATTATTTCCATTTTACAGATGAGGAACTTATAAGGAAGTGGGCTGTTTTGCCCAAACACATTGTGAGTAGTAGAATGACCATACATCCCAGTTTTCCCAAGGCAGTCTTGGTTTATGCCTGTTGTCCTGGTGTATTAATAGCAGTCCCTTTCACCCTCAAAACATCCCAGTTTTGAAGACAGTCAATTATTGTCAATGGTGAATTCAGGACTAGATCATAGTTCCTTTGACACAAAGAGCATGGTTTAGTGCTCTTTTCACAATATCAAGTTGTTTCCAATTCTAACCAAACATCAGCATTAAGGGGTGTGGGGAGCACAACACTCCCTCCCTCCTTCTGGGTTGCTAGAAATTTATAGAGCAGAACGTTTAGTCAGAGAAGAACAGAACCATGATTTTCCCTTTCTAAGAATTGGGTTAAAGTAAGCACATTGGGATAAAGAAGGAAGGTTGTTCTTTCTTTAACCTCAAGGTAAGCTCCAACATTCATCCTGAGTTTGGAAATCATGTCAGCTCAATTTACAACTAAATTGGAAGAAAGTCCAGAGATTTTCCCCAGACTCATGAATCCATTGTTATTATTCAACACAGGTCTTTTTCTGCAGAGCTACATCAACAGCTAGTCTCATACCACTTCTATCATCCACTGAGAAGGTCCGTTAGTGACACAATTTCCTCATTGTTCCCCATACCACTGGGTAAGGCCAGAATGTGGCATATTTTTCTTTCCTCAAACAGTTAGTCATAGTAGCCAATTTAATGTCAATTAATAACTGAGTCATTTGCTGCCACATGCAAGAAGGAATGTAGCTACCTATCCGAGAATAAATGTGAAAACCAGACTATAATGATCTGGAAGCTGAACCCAGGTAGCGATGAGACAAACAGAAGGAATATGCTCTACCTTGCAACATGTTTTCCTTTCATTTCTTTATGCTCATCACTGGTTAAATGCCCCAGAATTCAATTCCTCTTTCCATCTGCACACCTTCAGGAGGAAGTGGCTCCCCATGAAGCAGGGAGGGAGAGCAAATCAAACAAATGGCAATAAAAAGCCACTTCATGAAGCCAGAATAGACTTCTGTCTGAAGGAAATGGCAGCACTGAAGCTTTTTATGAAAAGTACCTTTGTTCCAATAGTTTTTCAAGAACAAAAGTGTATCTTCACACTTTTGTCATTATATTTATGAACTGTAAATCCTCATTTTATGGAAACACTCCAGGATTTCAAACTCTTAAATCAACCTGGTAAATCTCCAACCTCAGGAGTTCAGTTCAAGGAAAACCCCTTCAAAGATACTGACATTTTATAAGGAACTTCGGGAAAAACAAACAATGAGAGTTTTCAATGTACATTTTTTTGTTACCCTGAAGGCTTGTCATGGGAGACAGCTAACATGTAGAAAGAATAAAGACTGCTGCTGAGACTGCATTTTCTGAGCCCCAGGTCAATATGACTTAAACAATAACAGTAAAATGGTCTCTCAGGAAATTTGGTCTGGGGCCCCTAACAAACCACCATTGTTTCCTTAGAGGACTATTTTACTTTTATATCAGGGTATCATGATGTTGGATATACAAGTAAACTTTTGAAAGGGAGAAAAATGACTCTTTAGAAAATCCATTTGCAATTGCAAAGTACTTTATAAATATTGTAAGCTTGAGGTTTCGCCTCCCTTAAAATATTTCCCATTCTCTGCTGGACACAGTCCTGTTATAGTGGTTGTATCTCCACAAAGTGTATGCCAACGTCCACTAATGACGCCATTTCAATACACCCAGCCTCACCAATGTTTAGCCAGCTGGTAGCCCACGTCAGCCAATCCAAATATTTCATTGTTGGATGAAATAGTTTCACAGGCAACCACAGGTCTTGGGCATGTGAATTTTATTAAGGCTTATTCCACAGACTAGGACAAAACAGAACACAGAGCAGTTTGCCCTGAGTTGCTGAGTGAGACTCATTGCAAACAATTTCCACCCATTCGCTGAACAGTGTCCAGAAAATTATGGTCCTCATGGAATTTTGAGTTGTGGAGGTATGTAGAAGTGATTAGAGTCCTGAGAGCCAGTAGAAACTGTGTCTTTGTCTGGTAGTGGGAAGGCCTTAGTTCATGAAGTGCTTAACAGAGGTGGAGGCAAGTGTCTGTTAATCCCCGAAATAAGAGAATACATAGAAACTATATAATGAAATGCCGTCTTCCTCTGGCCAGTGTACAGTGGTAGCTATGTCAGGCAGTAACGCTCTATTTCTGCAAGTCTACACTGAGCTCACTTAATGACATTATCAACAGCGTGTCCTACACTCACTCCTACACGGAGCATCTTCTGTGCTCTTGAATGAAAGACTCCCCTTTCATAAGCCACTATGGAAACACATCATTTCCCATAGCTTCTCCATGTTGTCATAACTGCTTTGGGGAATGTCTTTATCAGCCACTAGAGACTCAGCGCTGGAAGAGAATTCCAGGGCTATCCTTAGGTCTACTTACCGAGAGGGCTTTAATGTGCTCAGTGGTGTCACCAACACATAAAAACAGTCAAACACTTTTACCAATTCCTTTGGAAAGGGAGTGAAGAACCTTACAAGGGAACTGGGCTCAGACTCTGGAAATTCAAATTCAAAAAGTGTACAGACAACATGGAAATGCAACACTAGTGTCAGCTAGGAGGGGAACAGTCACAGAGAGCAAGGATGTTCAAACAATAAATCTGGTTTAGAAGAATCAGTGAAGTGTTGGCTACAGAGAGAAACTGGGGCCAAGAGTCAACCATAGGAGACTCTGTTTCCCTTTGCTGCTCCTGACCTGTGCGTGAAGTGTCTGGACACCCTCAGCAGAGTTAAGCATCCTCCACACCCACTCAAGGTGATGTCTCAGGCTTGAAACCTTCTATCAATGTGGACATATGCCCAATATTCTACTTTTCTTTGATTTTTATTATGTGTTTATGAATCTTGTCCCTGCACCCAAAATTATAATCACTTTAAGGTCACAAACTATATAAAATATGTCCTTTGGATCCCACATGAAACTTAACAGAGTACGCTGAAGGAAACAGAAGAGCAAAAACGTCCACGCATTCAATAGACTGAGTTCCATGAGGACAGATGCTGTAAGAGCTTTTCTGCTCACTGTTTTATACCCACGACTTGGCACAAAAATGCATAGTACATTTTTCTGTGGAATATGCCAGATTTGTCAAATGAATTTATGACTATTAATACATATCTGACAACATTTATATACTTCTACCTTCGTTTTAATGTATTAATACATAGTACCTATTTTCCCATTTAGTAACCTTTCTCTATAACTGACTTGGCAGTTCGGCATTTATTGCACGAATGGACCATGCAAAATACTACACATGCTTTCCATCTTTTTTCATCTCCCTCATCTTGCTTTCTCTTTTTTCTGATGACCAGTCTCTTTAAAATTTCACATAGGAAAGTCTTTAGCCTTTTGGCTAGAAAAATTTTTTAAAGCCAAATCGCTTCTGAGGACAGCTGTGGGGTTTTTGATTGTTTTTTAAGAAAACATTGTAAAGTTTTGATGTGTTACATGTATTTATTTTAAACCTTCTTATTTTTGCATAATTATAGACACCTGCAGTTGTAATGGCAGACAGAGGTCCTGTGTACACTGTACCTAGTTCCCCTCACCCGCTGCCTGCAGGTGAGAATATCCTGCAAAACTACAGTACAGTATCACAACTGGATCTTGACGCTGATAAGTCAATATTCTGAACATTTCCATCAATTCCTCCTATTGTACTTTCACACATTCTCTTCCTTCATGTCCCGCTCCCTCCTTAAACTCTGGCAACCACTAATTTGTTCTCCATGTCTAAGTTTTGTCCTTGATGACTATTATATAAGTGGAATTATACAGTGTGCAAAAACTTTGGAGATAGGCAAGATAGGCTTTTTCACTCAGCATAATTCTCTGGATATTCACCCAGGTTACTTCTTTTTGCGGTATGCGGGCCTCTCACTGTTGTGGCCTCTCCCGTTGCGGAGCACAGGCTCCGGATGCGCAGGCTCAGCGGCCGTGGTTCACGGGCCCAGCCGCTTTGCGGCATGTGGGATCTTCCCGGACCGGGGCATGAACCCGTGTCCCCCGCATCGGCAGGCGGAGTCTCAACCACTGCGCCATCAGGGAAGCCCCCAGGTTACTTCTCGTATCAACAGTTCATTCTCAGTTCTCTTACTGAGTAGTATTCCATGGTATGGATCTACCTCAATTTGTTTAACTATTCATCCATTGAAGGACATCTGAGTTGTTCCAGTTTGGGACTGTTATGAATAAAGCTGGTGTAAACATTCATGTACAGGTTTTTGTGTGAACATGTCTTTATTTCTCTGGGATAAACAGCCTAGAGGGCAAAGGACAATTGTTGGATCGCATGGTAGTTGCATGTTTAGTTTATTAAGTAACTGCCAAATTGTTTTCCTGAATGGCTGTATCATTTTACTTTCCCATCAGCAGTGTATGAATGATTCAGTTTTTCCACATTCTTGTCAGCATGTAGTGTTGTCAGTATTTATTTCAGCAATTCTGATAGGTGTGTAGGGATAGCTCGCTGTTTTTTTAAATTAGTCAACTGTGTTTTTTAGAGCAGTTTTAGGTTCACAGCAAAATTAAGTGCAGATTCTGGCGTTTCCACGTGCCCACTGTCTCTACACCACACTGGTACATTTGTTACAACTGATGAACCTACACTGACACATCATTATCACCTGAATGTTAGTGTTCGCTCTCGGTGTTGTACATTCTATGGTTTTGACAAATGTATAAGGCGTGTATCTGCTATTGTAGAGTCATACAAAATCGTTTCACTGCCATAAAAATCCTTTGTGCTCCACCTATTCATCCCTTTCTTTCTCTAACCCTTGGCAACCAATAATCTTACCATCTCCGTAGTTTTGCCTTTTCTAGGATGTCATGTAGTTGGAATCATACAGTATGTAGCCTTTTCAGTTTGGCTTCTTTCACTTAGAAATACGTATTTTCAGTTTGCTCCGTGTCTTTTCATGGCTTGATAGTTTACTTCTTTTTAGTGCTGAATAATATTCTGTTATCCAGATGTACCACAGTTCATTCACCTACTGAAGGGCTTTTGATTGCTTCCAAGTTTTGGCAATTATGGATAAAGTTGCTATAAATATTTATGCGTAGGTTTTTGTGTGCACATAAGTTTTTAATGCATTTGGAAAATACCAGTGAGTAAGACTGCTGGATCATATGGTAAGAAACTGCCCAATTGTCTTCCAAAGTGGCTGTGTACCATTTTGCATTCCCATCAGCAATGAATGAGAGCTCCTGTCGCTCCACATCCTCGCCAGCATTTGTTTGTCACTGGTTTGGATTTGAGCCATTCTAATAGGTAGGTAGTAGTATCTCATTATTGTAAGTCCCCTACATATGAACCTTCAAGTTGAGAACTTTCAAAGATGCGAACGTGCGTTTACATGTCCGATCACGTAAGTTAGTTCCCATGTCCGGTGTACATTGTCACATGCGGGCATCCTCTACGAGTGGTTGTGCTTTTGTGTACTTTACTGTATGGTACTGTATAGAGTACAGTAGTACAGCATCTTTATTTCAAGCTAGATCTGCAGGAGGACGACTTCACTGGACTCCTTGCTGTGCAACACGAGGAGCTAACTAATGAAGACTTAACGGAATTGGAGGCACAGAGAAAGGATGAAGAGAGACAAGAGGAAGAAGTAACTGAAGAACCGAAGAGATTCACGCTATAGGAAATGGCAAGGGGATTTTCTTTATTTGAGGAGGCACTGTTAGTTTTTAAGACACAGGACCTGAAAGGAGAACAGTACATGAAGGTTACAGCAGCTGTTCAGAATGCAATCCCATGCTACCGTGTCATCTATGATGAGAAAAAAAGAGCTACTACTCAAACATCACTGGATTGTTTTTTCAAATGGGTAGATAGAATTGAATCTAGCAAGGAACCAGAACCTGTGCCATCAATGTCAGGTGTGAGTGAAATTGCAGCTTGCCCTTCGTCCCCTATTGCTGACGATCCTTCAGCTCTACCATCTCCCACTTCTTCTCCCTCCTCCAGTTAGCAACTCTCCTTGCCTGTTCACTCGATGCCAGCCCCTGTATGCCAGCTGTTGTACTGCACTACTGTACTTTTCAAGGCACTGCACTGTAAGATTAAAAATGTTTTCTTTATTTTTTGTGTTTGCTTGTTTTTTATGTATTATTTGTGTGAAAGGTATTATAAACCTATTACAGTATGGTAGTATATAGCCGATTGTGTTAGTTGGGTACCTAGGCTAACTTTGTAGGGCTTATGAACAAATTGGACTTACAAACATGCTCTCGGAACAGAACTCGTTCATATGTAAGGGACTTACTGTATTGTTTTAATTTAAATTTCCCTGATGATATATGATGTGAAGCATCTTTTCATATGCTTATTTTCCATCTACATATCTCCTCTGGTGAGGTGTCTGTTAAGAGGTTTTTGCCCCTTTTTTAATCTAGTTGTTTGTTTTCTTATGGTTGAGTTTTAAGAGTTTTTGGTGTACTTTGGATAAAAATTCTGTATCAGATGTGTCTTTTGAAAATATTTCCCTCCAGTCTGTGGCTTATTTTCTCATTCCCTTGACATTGTCTTTCACAGAGCAGAATTTAATTTATTAAAGTCTAGCTTATCAATTATTTCTTTCATGGGTCATGTTTTTGGTATTGTATCTAAAAAGTCATTGCCATCCCCCAAATCATCTAGTTTTTCTCCTATATTTTCCTCTGGGAGTTCTATAGGCTCTGATAAAACCCCAGCAGGTTAGACTCTGATAACACAGATTCTCCTGAGGACAGGCTTTGTTAAGAACAGAATACTCTGGCTATTTCAAAATGGTGACTTTTCCCCTTCTCCTGCCAGAAGCACGAAGGGATTTTTCTCCGGTATTCACTGTAAAAACATGGTAGAGTTCCTGGAAGTGAAACTCACAAAAGTGTTGGAGTCCCCCTCTAACTGTGTTACCCTGGAGTTTTTAACTCACACTTGTCCACACTGAGCTCCAGCAATTTGTGAATTACAGTTCAGGTTGTCCTGCACAGGTACTGAGTCCCAGGGAGATTTTTACTCATGGATACCTGCGCCAATAAGTTGTAGTTCTCTGTATCTTCCTGTCTGTCTCTCCAATACTGGGGGCTGCAGTTTTTCCTATGATCTCACTTCTCTGGCAGATCTAACAGGAGTTGTTGATTTTTCAGTTTGTTCAACTTTTTACCAGTTGTTAGGACAAAGTGACAACTTCTAAGCTCATTTTATACCAGATCAAAAACCGGAAGTCTCTCATTGTAGATTTAATTTGCATTTTCCTGATGGCTAATGCTGTTGAGCATCTTTTCATGTGCTAGGGTCAGTTTAAACCACATTAACTTTTAGTGATAACTAACTTTTCTAACTAAAAAGAATAACTGCATTCTCAAAGTTTTCACCTAAGGAGACTAGGCTACTCAAATCTAGAGTCATGTGTCTGCTGGAAAGACAACCATTTACTCACTGAGAGCTTCTTGTCATCGTAAATGGTATCTTCTCCTGTAAGCACAATGGTGTTTATTGACCTGCATTAACCTCTCTAAGAGATGACTCGCAGCTTGACAACAGAACTCTAGGTGGGAAAGAACATCATTTTCTTATTTTATGGGAGTAATAGACACCCAAATGTAGGCCAATGAAAGGTGGAGCTAGGGGAACTCGGTTTTAAATCCCTAAAATCTCCCATAAGAACTGTAAGCCCTATTATGGTATAGTTTATTGTTACATGTATCAGGCCATTGCCAGTAAAACAAGAGCTCCAACTGCTACAGATTTTAAAAGCTAAAAATTATTATGTGAGGGAAGAGTTTGTCCTGTCACAGCCTTAGCCTTACACAAAGCTCTCAGTGTATATAAAGCCAGTATGGCAAATGCCACATCTAATTACAACCCAGCAGTTCAGTTTTCTTGATTCTAATGATCTATTTCCCATTTTACCCAGACTTCCCCAATTCACATTTTAACAGTGAATTTTCAGGTATGAGGTGCTCTCTGACACTTGGAAATTATTTAAATATCTTTGTAGTTGCTTTTGGATTAGTTTTGGCTTCTTCATGGGTATATATATATATATATATATATATATATATATATATATACACACACACACACACACACACATACATATATACATACACACACACACATATATATTCATTGGCTTGAATTTAACAATGCAAGAGAGGTTCAATCATTCTTTAGAGCTCAGGAATTGCAGCCTGCTTCATCAGACACACAAAAGCCGAACTAACCCAAAATACATATAATGCAGGGTCAAATCAGAAGAATCAGGAGGGCCAAGAGATGCAAACAGTTGCAATTGTCCCCTCCAACCCTGAGGAAATTGTTGAGGGCTCTGGTAGAACAATCTGTTGTTTATCTGTATTAGTCACTCATATCCCACTGCACACATATTATCCAATACAGTGGATGCACTTGGTCCCCTTGCCAGTTTATTTTTCGTTTGTGATTAAGCAACATGTTTGGTCCTTCTCCTTCTCCACTGACATTCTGTCTATTTTGTTTTGTTTTGTTTCATTTTTTAAGATGTTGAGGAGAACATAAGCTTATAAAAATGGGCAGCAGAGTTTAGAAAACAAAGAAGTATGTAAGAATAACTGTCAAATATGGAAGTGACTTTAAGTAAGGACTCTTGTAGAATTCTAATATCCTAGAAGGGTTTAGATAGAAAAATTAACATCAACTAAGACTGAATGGGGTGGCAGAAACACAAGTTGGCAATCTAACATCTATTCTTTCCTTCTTTTTTTCTTACAAAGAGTTTATTTTCCTGCCTCCCTCACAGACGAAGGTGGCAAATGAGATAGAAGCAGAAATTATTAAGTGGCATTTCTGAGAAAGCATTTTTGCCAGGAAGTGAGAATGATCACCGTATCTCCAGCATCCACGTTGGACTCATGAGGAGAAAAAAAAGCGTATCTTAGAGATCTGGGCCAAGATATCCTAGAGGTGCCAAACCAAGACAGCAAATGCCTACCTGAACATTTAGGAAAAATAAACTTCTGTGTGATGAAGCCACTTTTGTCTGAATATTCTGTTATTGGTAGCAGAACCTACTCCTTTCTGATACTATTGGTAATGGAAAAAATTCAAACCCCATTTGCTGACCTTGAGGAGAAAGTTTAACCCTTATTTGAAAGCAACCAATAATAATTCCACACTTACCCTCAATGGAGAAGATTATTTCTGACTAATATGTGAATATATAATAAAGATGCTATATGCTGACATGTATGAATCTTGAAATAGGAATAAGGATAAAGTTAGGACTGAAAAAAACATAATGAGAGATTCCTAAGAAGTCTTTAGAATGATGGACTGACTTGTTGATTTGACCAACTGGAAGAGGCCATCTGGTCAGAGGTTACACATGTAACTTCTACGAGTTCAAATTAAAATTGTTCATGGTGCAAGCAACATCAATGAAAAGAAATTAAAATGTTGTATTATTCATGGTATTTATGAAATAGTCTTAACTGATCATTCTGACTAACAAAGGCATTATTTATATATTTTTTAAAAGGGACCTCAAAAGTGATTCCTTGAACTTCCATAGTAACTGGTAACTACTGGGAAATTATCTTTGCAATGACTTTAGTTATGTTAGTTATGTCTTCTGTTGGGTTTATCTAGTTTGTTTGAAGTTCAAAAACTAAATCATTATGTTGAACATTTACCAAAAGAAAGTCAAAACTTTTATTCAGTTATCTGGATATAATGAGAAGAGAGAAAGAAAATAGTCTGATTTATGAAAATCTGTACTTCAATCCTCCAGGCCACTACTTGCCTTGTTGGACAATTTTCTTATTAGCCTTTAAAACTTTTAATACAAGATAAAATAAGTCATGGAATTAGTTTCAGGGAAAAAAAAATTTCTCTTAGCCACACAGGAGGCAAAGGTAATTTCCTCTGGATAACATTTTCAATGGACCCTTTGTGTTTTGATATGATTTAAAAAAACGTTAAATCTAATCAGGCAACTCTGCTCTTTAATTACTATTATTACTTGTGTAGAAGTATAAAATTTAGATTAAATCATTAGCAGTTAATCCTCTGAGCTAGATACCATCTCTGTAATGAAATACGTCTATGCAGCAAAGGTTTTGCTTTTTTAATATTAACTGGGAAATTAAGTGAGAAGAGAGAAGATTGTAGTTATAAACAATTATTCCCACTAATAATAATTATTCTATATCATACATGTACTATACCCCAGGCACTCTATTAAGGACTTCGCTTTTAAAACTCTAATTTCAACATCCCTAAAAGGTAAGTACTATTATTAGCATCCCCGTTTGACTACCAAAGCAGGCAACTGAGGCCAGAGAGGCTTTGTATTTTCCCGAAGTCACATGGTTAGTGGAAATGTCAGAGGGGCACCTAAATGCAGTCTGTCTGATTCCAAACCCACGAACTAATCACTACATGATACTGCTTAGACATTGAGGGGTCACGTGTTATAGTGGAAAGTAGGTTTAAAATTTCTGCAAATGAACATGGAAACTTAAATGAATGAAAAGGAAAACATAGCTTTAGACTAAAGGATGACTGAAAAATTAGTCTGTATTTTGAAGCCATATTGAATGAGTCAGGGGCAAACTCAGCATGTTTTGTCATTGATGAGAGACAGTGTCTACCTGGCAGATGAGCTAATATACATAAGATGTAGACATTTGATTTCTCAGGAAGTTTAGTCTTAAATAAACTAGCTCCTCCCTCCCTCCCTTCCTGTCTTCCTCAATAGAAGCCATCTTAAAATATAGCAAGACTATGAAATTAAAGTTTCATCTCCTATCCCATGGCAATTCTGGCATCCAAAAATTAAAATAAAAATCAGTTCCTAATTGTTTTTCTCTTTGATCAATATAAATTGTTTTTGCTGCAGACTTTGGCACACCACTTTGTCCACTCCATAGACCATGAGTATATGAGATCACAATAAGATCTTATTGAACAAAAGCTGCAGAGACAGCTGGAATTCTAGTCCTGCTTCTGTACTAAGACACTTAGTCTCTCAGAGGGTCTCTCTGACCCTCAGTTTTCTTATCTATAAAGTGAAGTCGTTGGACTGTATGAATTCTATCTCCTCCAACAGCAAGATTCTATACTTTCTCTGAAGTGTCACTTAAACAAATTTTCAGTGTGGGCTAGAAGATTTCCTCACACACTTTTCTCAACTTGGGCACCCCTCCTCATGATGTCTCCCTACACGTCGCCCTTCCCACGCCTTTAGACAACCATCGCCCAACCATCTTGTGCATAAGATCAGCTCCAGGGCAAAACTTGCTTGTGGTTTGGTGCTCTGGGCAGCACTATGATGAGATGTAAGTGACCGAAGGCGTTTTTAAGATGTCAGTAGGGGTGAGTCAGGGTAGAGTTTAAAGAGCAGAATTCATCAGAACTACACTAGTGTACTCACGATCAACAAGCACATTTTCTTACGCAACTGAAGCCAATAAGCAGGAGTGTGAGCAAGGAGGGTTAAGGATGCGAAATCAGGTGTCTTGATGCTTCAGGAGTAAGTTTACCTCTCAGGACTCAGAGGAGAATTGTATCACTGAATTCCCATGGAGAGAGAGAATCCAACTCACATGATAAAGAAGACTTTCATAAGGGACCATTTACAGAGGTGTAGGCTGGGTGAAGAGAGACCAAAAACGATGCTGGAATCTCTTAGGAACTAGCAATACAGGAAGGCATTATCATGCCTAGACCTGAAGGGGCAGGAGAGATATCAGCATTGAGAAGCCCAATGAGAGAAAGAGCCAGGGAGCAGGGCCCATATAATAGGACCTCTAGTGGTGGAGGGGTGCGCCCAAGGCCAGAAAACAGCCCAAAGCAGGCAGGATACAGGAAAAAAATGACCTACCCTTTGTCATGCTGCCTTCCTATCTCCTGGTGGTGCCTATCATTGGCCAAGGATATTCTTCAAGGAGCCCTGGTAATAGTGCTTAGGCGTCAGTGTCTTACAGCCCAGAGTAGGGCAGGGAACAGCAGGGAATGGATCTGACTCATGCAGGGGGCTGGTGTGCAAAAAACCAGCATGGGTACTAAGATTTTCCAAGGTAAGTTTTAGTACAATTGGATTATTTTTCATTCCTAATGGAGAGCTGAGTATAAAGAAATGACAGTATGATTTAGCAGTCTATTTTTCCCCAGTGATTTTTATGGGTAATTTCCTTTTGATTCATTTTCATTTTGATTTTCCATTTTTATTGGCACTTAGCTGTTAATGAGGAACTGTACCATTTCCCTCTAATTCTTTCTTTGTCTTGTTTGATACTTCTCCACATTAGGGTTTTGTCAACCACTGTCTAGCACTGGAAGCCACTGGCCAAATAGACACGTCTCTTTACTCTGTTAAAGCTTAACATGTGAAACAGTGCAGATCGCCTTCTGTCCTCTCATTTTGAGATGTTCTAAAAGTTAGCAATTCTGACTTTTAGGTTTAAGGAAAAGTGAATTTAGCCTAGGAGAATATGTACTTAACATTAAAGTGTGGGCACTATTTCTGGGTTCCTATTTGCTGTCTCTGAAGCATTTGTCATGCCTTGGGAAGAAAGGTAATTAAAACATGGAGAAGCTATTTCCCAATGAACCGCTACATAGACTATATTGCTCTTCCTAAGCATGATATTTTGGATTATTCTAGAACATGATGTTGAAGTGTGAACAGACTAGGAATAAAACTGAGTCCAGTGTGTGTCAAGTTTGGGCAGTTTATAAACCCAGTGGAGCTTGCTGTTAACATATAGCTTGGCAAACTCACTCATGGTCTGAGCTGCAAGTTGGACTGTTTTCTATCTCTTTGTAGCCTTTAAGATTCTGGGGTTGAACCAGAGATGTCAGCTTGGTTTAGTGAAACAGAATCCAGCTCCCTCTTCGATGCCTTCAGTTTCTTAGGGGAGAATTAGCTATAATTTAAACTACATATATTTACATATATATATCCAAAATTGTTAAATGAAAAGAAATTTTCAGGGTATTAGCAAGACTTTAAAGTCACCCTTGGATCATACAGTAGACCTATTTGGTTTTATATTTTACCATTCTTTCTTCCTTTACTCTCTTACCATGTAAACTAACTTCTAGAAATATATTTCAAATTTCGGATAACTAATCCAACAACAAAGACAATTTGAAAAGATAGAAAAATATTTATTCCTTTTCATTTATAATTGTGTCACCCAGTCTTCTTTGTATCACTTGAGCTAAATAGTTCTTAACATAGTAGCACAGGAAGACATACAAACATATAAACAAACATATAAACATATGAGTATCGGCTTTCCAATTGTAGAGGAAACATTTAGAATAAATACAGGATTCCTGTGTTCACCATCCAGAAGGAGAGAGATGAAAGATTTAAAATACCATGGGAAAAGGGCTATAAAAGATACATTCCCAAGGAGGTCTGAGGATGAAGCCTGGGGAGTCAGATGTGGCGTCATTGAGGTGCCACCTTTGGGGATGGGCTTTAAAGGATAAATAAAAGTTTGCTTAGTAAACAGGAGAGAAAAGGCATTCCAGACAGAGGGAATGGCATCTTCAGGGAATAGTTCTGCTCCTTAGAATGTGGCCTTTGCAGAGAGGGAATTATGAGAAATAAGGCCAGGCACAGGCGGAGGCCAGATCGGGAAGTGTGTCTTGTGCCTGGCTGAGGAGGTTGATATTTATCTGTTAAACAGTGTTTAAGCAACTGTGATATATTTTTAACTATATATTTGTCTTGATCACATAAATTAAATTTATTAAGAGATTTACAAAAAAATCTCAAAAGTTTCAGAATAGTTGAGGAAAAGGTGAAAATCCGCTTGATCATAACCTCCATTGTTTGTATGTTAGTATATTCATCCAGAGTGTTTCGGTGCAGAGGACTGAGCTAAATCACACCTGATTCCTGATCTACAGAAATGGAGATAATAAATACTGCTGTTTCAAGCGTTAAATTTGGGTGTCATTTATTAGACAGCAATATAGAACTCTAATATACACTTCCCCTTCCTGCCTAATATCTTCACAGCAAAGTTTGATTCCAGCTGTGGCTATGGCAGTTGGCTTCTCACAGGTATAAGCTGACAGCACCTCCCCTTAGTTGTCTTGTTTTGCACTTCGTGCCCCAAAACTTCTGACACTACAGGTATAAGACTCCTGTGGGAACTTGCTCACCATTACACATGTACAAACCTGTGTAGGAGGGGAAAATTAATTTTCCCAGTACTCTTCTAGGTTCTGTGGCTGAGACCCTACCTCCCCCATAATAAAAGACAGATTAACAGGAGAAAAGAAAAATAATGTTGATTATGTACACCCCACAAAGATATGAAACTCCAAAGGCTGCCAGACAATTGAGGCTTATATGCCATCCTGAGCTAAGGAGAGGGATAGGGTCTGGGGCTTCAAGTGAGGGAAGGTAATTCATGGGAAGATGAAAAGAGGAAAAGTTTGGTAACCAAAATTGCCCTGCCCTGCAGATAAGTCTCTCAGGGGAAAAAGTGATCTCTGGTAATATCTTCTTTCCTGGTACAGGCCCCCATTCTAATGTAAATTTCCCTTATGAAAGGGGTATTACTACTCTTGTTTTCAGAGTTTCTCCTTTATGTGTAATCCCTCAAAATAATCAGCTCAATAGTTTCCTTAGGCCAACGAGGCCTATTTTGGGATGGCCAATTCTGCTACCTGGAAGTACAAGGGAGTTAGTCCTTATGGGGCAACTCTAGACCCATGTAGGACAGGAGCCAGCAGAATCATCATCCCTCTGCTGCTGCACAGAGGACGGTTGTGACAGTCTACGTAGACCCCCAGAAGGCCCCAGTGCCGTCAAGCACCAGGTGCTCACAGTGGTGACCAAGTCAGTTATGCATCCTTTATTGGCTTTCCCTCCCACCTGTTAACCTCTTCTCAGAGAGAAATTACTAAAGCTCTTGTCTCAGGCTCTGTTTTTGGTTGGGGTGTGGGAGCCCAAGCTAAGGTACTTTGTCTCCTCTTAGCATGGTGTTACCAGGTCAAGGACTTGCTAGAATATTGATGGTTCTATTTCTTATATACTGAAGAAGCAAATTTCTAGCATAACCCAGTAAACATATACTCTTCCTTTGGCTTATTATTACACGTCTCTCATCTCTTTTTCATAGCATTTTCACCTCACAGGCACAAAACCTATTCAGCCCAATATTCTCTCTGACAGACTTTGCTACAACAGCATGTACACTCCGTTACAACTCAAATACACTGTCCTCTTGGATCAAAATGTAGTGGCCCAACTTGAAATGTTTGCAGTTCATCTGCCTATCATGTGCACCAACTGAAGACCTCTAGCAGTTATATTTAAGTTAATTTCATAGTGCGGTTTGGCTCCCAGTTTATTCTTTTGTTATTTTTACAGAAATATGAGTAAAAGAACACCTCTGATTACTGCTTCTTAGAATCGTATCTGGACAACTGCATGTAAACTCTGAGATATCCAGTCTATCTCAGGCAGTTTCCCAAACATTACTGGTTCCTGTAGAGTTTGTATAATGCCTGACAGCTCTCTGCAGAAAGAAGGTCAAATCCCAGATCCTAACCCCATGGTCTGTGCCCCAGAATCCAGATAATATTTTTTGCAAAAGCTGTCTGTGTCTGTGTATATCTATGTGTGAGAGAGAGCATTTTACAACCGACCTTTCAAGAAATTCCACAGATCTATTTTTTTAAGAAAAATGCAATGCCTCTCTCAGCATTTCCTTATTTAGAAAGAAAAAAGAAAGAAAATTAGTTTTCATTTAAAATCATTGGCAAAATTTCCAAGAATGATAAAAGACTCCTAAATAAAATGTATTTATTCTTGGATTATATAGCTCTCTCTTTCCCTTCCTGATCTCATGCTGAGATAAAACTTTTAATTCTCTCTCTCAACTCTGCTTAGTTTTTATCCCCAAAACCAAGTTGATTGGCTCTCAACTCTACTCGATTTTTTATCCCAAGACTAATGAGGAATTAAAGTAGAAGGGAGAATTGGAGAGATTTTCCAAACTAGTCTAAAGAGGCTATTGAAATTGCCTCTGAGCCTCTGAGAGCAACTTGGGGGCTTCTAAAGAATTAAAGTATAAATAAGCAATTTTTCACATAGCAACAACCTTGCTGTGGAAACTAAATGAGTAGCACAACAGCTTGTGGTCATGTATAAATTTGTTCTTTTCTTATCTTTCTTTGTCCTTTGTCCGAAACGGCAAACTCATTCTTAAAGGGCCAGATACTAAATATGGCTTGTGAGCCATACAGTCTCTGTCGCAACTGCTCAACTCTGTCCTTGTAGATTGAAAATAGCCAGAGGCAATATGTAAACAAATTGTGTAGCTGTGTTCTAATAAAACTTTATTTAAAAAAGACGGCCAGCCTGCCAACTATTTTTTTCCAACCCATGGTCTAGAACAAGAAACTTAAAGAACAACAGAGTGAGGTTTCATTGTTTTGTTTCTATGCCATCCTTTCGTCCCAGTGACCCAACCACTATATTTTAGTTTATTAAAATATATGGAAAGAGGAGAGATGTCGTTGTGGTACATATGGAAATAAGCACATAACTCTGACAAACTTCCAGAACATGAAACAGGGCTGTCTACACTGATGGATCATCCAAGTTCAGCTTCACAGTGTGTCTGCTGTACTTTGGAAGTTTAAGAAAAATGCTGCTCTATGTAATGGATAGCTGTGTCAAACACAGAAGTAAATAAAAATGCAAATGCAGCACTGCCTCATGCAGATAATGGTTAAATAAAACTATTTCTAAAATAAGTATCTCCTTGACCAAAATAGATATATTCCAGTCTCACAGTAATCAGTATGCTGTCATCCATTCCACAATACATAGCACAGCCCAGTATGTCTGACATGACATAGATAGGCTGAGGTAACATTCAATATTTCTTCCCTCTCTGCCTCTTCTAAGGTTTTGTAAAAGATCTTTACAGTCATGTGAACCTCTGAAATCATAAGTGGAAAGTGTTATACAATTTTTTCTCAGGAGAGTATTCATAACTATCAACAGCTTCTCAGAGAACTCCATGATCCCAAAGTAAGAAAAATCACATCGTTAATGAATAAGTGGGAAAAAATGAAACTGTTCACCAAATCTAAATTTTAGTCCAGCTTACAGGGTACGATTGGAAGGTAGCAGAAAGGCTAAAAAAACTCAAGTAAAAATATCCTCTCCATTGAAACCTCAAATGTCACTATGACTTGATACCTTTGTGTTCATTATTATATTTTATTTCAGCTCCGTTTTTAAAACGTCATTTCTTTTAAAATGTTCTTTAAATATGGAACTTGCTTGTGGTGAGACTTCACTCACACAAAACAAACAAACAAAGAAAAACTATGGGGATTCTACTTCTGCACCAGGATGCAGAGAGCTCAGAGTAGGGCTGCCAGTTTTAGCAAATGAAAATATAGTATACTCAGTTAAATTTAAATTTTGTATGGGATTATATTTATACTAAAAAGATTAATCATTGTTTATCTTAAATTCAAATTTAACTGGGTGTTTTGTATTTTATCTGCTGAGCTTAGCTGGAAGGAATATTACTCACAGCATTGCAATGAAAAAGAGCTAAACTAGCTTCAAATTCATGACATTTTTTTAACCTATCGGGAAACTGCAGTTGCAGAACAAATAACTTGCTCAAAATTTTACGAGAAACAGGCACCTACTGGCAGAGAGGAGACATAAGCACTCACTAACCCAGGTTAAAAGCAACCACACATCAGTCAGGCTTCAGCTAGAATAACTGATGAATTGCTGAAGGCAGGACAGGACTGGGTGGACAGCATGAAACAGCTGAGAGCCACAGAAATTGGGGGAGTCCATACCCTCAGTCCTTTTTTTTTTTTCTATAAACCCCACTGGATGCTCATCCACAAAAAAGAAAAAGTCTTAAGAAATATCAATTCTAATGCAAACCTGGGAGAGGAGAAGAGGAGCCCTGTGGGAGAAGCAGGACACCTCATTGGTTTCTCCAGTCTCCCTATGGAACAAAAGTCTTAATCTTTGGGGAAGGGGGGGAATAACAATGATGTTTTCCTTAGGACACAGATGAAAACTTGCAGTGGGAGGAGGGAAATAGAAAAAGACAAAAGGTTAGTCCTATGTTGGGGCAGGAATACACACTAGGCCCCAAATTACAGTCAGAGAAGGGGTAGGAGAATTGAGAAGGCCACACTCCTAAGACCCTACCTAAGACTGAGATTTAGTTATAACAATAGAGGATGTTCCATTCCACTGTCCTCCACCACCAAGGAAAAAGTTCAAATAACAAGTAACAAGAATACTGTGGGGAGAGGGACATCAGAGGAGAAAGAACGTACAAAGAGATCCTCCTGAGGTAAAGTAGAAAGGGAAGACTTAAGAGTGCAGGGCCAAACTGACACTGCTCTCCAAACTCTCAGATTAAACACAAGGCATCCACATTTGAAGCCTGTGGGGCATTGAGGGTAACCATAGCAACAACAAACTTCAAACCAGCCCAACTGCTCATTAGATTTACTCCAATGCCCACATTAAAGACCTAATGAAAGGAAAAGTGTGTCTATTTCCAGGCATAAAAACAATTTACCTCAGTCTTTCCTACCTTATACAAGACATTCGGCTTTCAAAAAATATTATGAGGTATACAAAAAGGAAAGAAAGAAGACACAAAGCAAAGCAATAATCAGAACCACATTTAGGTATGACACAGATGTGGAAACCATCTGATAGGGAATTTTAAAATAATGGTGATTAATATGTTAAAAGCTCTGAAGAAAAAAGTAGGCAACATGTAAGATCAGATGAGTAATTTCATCAGGAGAGAGAAACAATCAAATGAAAATGCTAAAAATGAAAAGCACACTAACAAAGTTAAAGAATGACTTTGACAGGCCCATCAGTACACTTAACTCTACCAATGAATGCATTGGTTAATACTTGAAGAGAAGTCAATATAAATTACCCAAATTAAATTTACCCAAAGAGGGCTTCCCTGGTGGCGCAGTGGTTGAGAGTCTGCCTGGCGATGCAGGGGACACAGGTTCGTGCCCCGGTCTGGGAAGATCCCACATGCTGTGGAGCGGCTGGGCCTGTAAGCCATGGCCGCTGAGCCTACGCTCCGCAACGGGAGAGGCCACAACAGTGAGAGGCCCGCGTACCGCAAAAAAAAAAAAAAAAAAATTTACCCAAAGAGAAAAAAAGAGTGAAAAATAAACTAAAATAATTAAGAGCTGTGGGACAATATCAAACATTTATAACATACATGTAATTAGAAATTCAAAAAGGGAAGAGAGCGAGAACGGCCAAAAAAAATATTTGAAGAAAAACTGGCCAAGAGTTTTCCAATATTAATTACAGATGCCAAACCGAAAACCAAGCAGGATAAATACTAACACACACACAGACACACACACATCTTCAAATGTCATATTCAAATTGCTGAAAACAAAAGACAAATGTAAAATTTTGAAAGCAACTAGAAGAAAAAGAAACATTACATGCAGAGAGGAAGAAAGAGAACTATGACAACAGATTTCTCATCGGAAACCAGTAAACCAGAAGACAATGAGAGACATCTTTAAAGTGACGGTATCAGGGCTGGGAGGAAATCATGAACCTAGAAATCTATAGCCTGTGAAAATAACTTTCAAAACTAAAGGAGAAAGACTTTCTCAAACAAATACAAACTGATGGAATTCACTGCCAGCAGATCTGTTCTATGAGAAATGCTAAAGGAAGTTCATCAGGCAGAAGGAATATGAAATCAGACTAAAACTTGAATATGCAAAAAGAAATAAAATGCACCAAAGACCAGGAGAAATTAATATATATATATTATATATATATAATCTATAATCTATATAATTAATATATAGATTAACTATATATAGATAATTAACTTATATCCAGAATATATAAACAACTCTCAAACCCACCCCCCAAAAAAGAAAACACACAGCCCAATTTTTTAAAAATGGGAGATGTTTCTGAGCAGATGCTCAAAGAAGATATATGGGTGGAAATAAGCATATGAAAAGATGTTCAACATCAGTAGTCATTGCGGAAATGTAAATTCAGACAGCAATAAGACGGTGATATATAGAATGGCTAACGTTAGGGAAAGCTGGGTTAAGGGCAGAGACTCTGGCTATCTTTGTAAATCTTCTGTAAGTATAATATGATCTCAAGATAAAAAAGGCATGGGACCATTTTCCGTCGTTGAGACTTCAGTAACAGAAATTGTGGTTACTAGCAGGGAGGACGCCAGAAGAAAGAGGATATTTTTAGGGGGCTAAAGACACACTTTGGCTAGGGAAGGCCCTTGTTAAGTGCTCCTTAAAAGGAAACCAGAATATGTCACCTCAAAATATCCCTCTTTGACATAAAAATAATTTTGAGCTGAAGGCAATGAAGAAGTAGCAAAAGCAGAGAAAACCTCTCCCTTTTCTGCCTAAAAGCAGGATGTAAACTCTCCTTTCACTGGAGACAGACTCTTATCAGCCCAGAGGTGGCACCAGAGAAATCTACAAATTTTACCTCATTAGTTTCCACCCATATATTTACCTTCCCAGTTTGCTGCCTTTGGAAGCCTAAAACTGCCTTCCTGTGTCTGTCATGTCTCTACAAATTTAATGTTTTTTGTTGAAGATGTTATATAAGCTGGAACTCAAAGCTGCCATTTTCAATTACTTTCGGTTTAAGTTTCTCCCATGATGCGTACTGCATGCATTAATAAACGATTTTTCTCTTGTCAATCTGTCTTTTTGTTAAAGAGTCCCAGCTGAAAACCTAAGATAGGCAGAGGTAAAATTTTGCCTCCCCTTCACCCACAGGGACTCAAAGATACCCTAGTGACTGATAGCACAAGTATATTCTGGGCAAGTATAAACCTGTAAGCTTTGGCAATCACATCTTACTCCCCATATATGATCAAATCTGGGGTGACGAGTTTTCCTTAGTTGTTTCTGTAGTGTCTGCTGCATCAGGTATTGGAGTATTGAGAGAACAGAGAGAAAGGCAAGGCAAGGAGTTTCTCAGGAAGTGAACTATCGGGTAAATTTAAGTGATCTCATTGTTCAGTGCTGGTTTATTATAGTGTCCAATAATGAAACACATTTAATTTTAAAAGTGATCTATCTTGGTGGTGATTAAGCCTGTCTTAATGACTACTTCAACTTGCAGTTACGGACAATTTTCCTCTCCACTTAAGACAATTCTAAGACCCTACCAGGCAGACGTTGATTTGGGGCTTCATGTAGATCTGGCTTCACTGATTGGGCCTTTGGTAAGCTCACCTCCTAAACATTATTATCCTTCAGTCTTAAGAGTCTTTTTAAGAAAAATTTAAAATGTTAAAGAATAGTTTTGGATTCAGACTTTAATGTTTAAAATCCTTTTCAGGTGTGCTCACATATAACCACATAACATCTGGTGAATTTCTCAGAAAATGATGGTCTACATAGTCTTTGAATGCAGTGCATGATTCTATCAATTAAATTTAAAATAACCGAAAATATGACAATTTCCTCCACTCATCTCCACACACACAACCACCTTTTAGGAAGCCAAATACAACCTTCTTTTTGGCCAATGAAACATACATCGAAAACCACTTTTCTGCAAATGTATCAAATAGACCTATGTGAAGAAGTTCTAGCAAGTGCTCCAAATAATACTTCTCTACATGGAGTAAATATGTAGAAAATCACCCTTCGCTTTGTTGAACTAGCTAGGGTTTGTTCTGGGGGGGTAAAAATTGGCTTTATTTTACTCTTCTTTTTTTTTTTTTTTTAAATTCTTCTTTATAAATTACTCACTCTGGCTCTGAAATTGAAAATTACACCCTGAGAACTATGCGTCTCCTTTCATCACCCATCTTTCTCTCTACTCAGTGAACAGGGAAACCATTTCAATCATAAAGTTCTCAGAGGTGTTCCTCGTCCTTCTTACCCTATTTAATTGGCTTAAAATGAATGTTACAAGGCTCCACCTGTATATCAGTTTTGACTGAAATCTCTCTCCAGCAGCTTTGCTGCTCCAGACAAGGCAAAGAGCCTCCATCCTCGGGAAGTCATCCTCTGAACGCAGGCTCCTGTGCCCACACCCTACCTCGAGCCTGGAAGAATGTCTTGTACATCAAATTAGTTCCCTCCTGACCCCTAAATCCTCCCTCGATTCCCTTTCCCGTTAGACACACATGTTCACAGGAAGATTCAGCCTTTCGGTATGTCATTTGTGAGTGAAGTAGACACTTTCAGTGGGATGAAGGAGAAGCGGCAGCCACCCAAAGGGAGGGGTCACTCAGCTTACTGCGTGGTATTTGTCAGTTTATTTTCCTGTTTCTTCCTTTGTACTATAGGAATCTTGAGGGCAGGGACTATGTCTTGGTATTGTATCTGACCAAGAATAAATGTTCAGTACATTTAAAAAATTACTTAACAGTACTGTTTAATCTTTGCCACCTACAGCAATAAACAGAAATAAATACCTAACCAAAAAAAAAAAAAGACAAACTAATTGGGGTTTTATCTATACTGGGGATTAATAATAGTGACTGTTTTGGTTCTCTGGCAAAATTTTCATCTAGATATGCAAGATATATTATCTATACACTAGAATCTAAAACTCAGCAATGGAAAAAAAAGGCAGGAAATCTAAGACTGTGGAAGTTCTAACTGCTTCTCATAATCAAGAAAATGTTTAATGTGCTACATACCCCTTTTTTCAGCCTATACTTTGGTCATGATGAACTTGGCTTTTAGCCTTGAAATAAAGCTGAATTAAATCTTTAAAAAGTATCAACCACTTAAACTTGGGCATCCTGGTTTTTGCAAAAGAGAAGTAAAGTCACAAGCAGAGATGAACCATAATTTGGTTTTGTGTTGGGGAGTCAGAAAAATAGAACCTGAATGCTGAAGATCTCCATCCATAATTGAATATCATTGGCTTTATCTGGAAAGCTACTATCCAACTACCAAAAAACTAGTCGATGTGTGCAGTTCTGCATACATAAACTGCCTATCATCCTGGACAGTCCATTTTCACTTGGCTTCCTTAACAGACAGTCAGAGAAGAAAGAATAATACCAAGAACCCCACAGCTGCTTCTGCATAAGGCAAGGGTTTTCCATCCATACTGTAATATTTGGCCACCAAATCACTTTTTACACTCCACAGTGCGTGTCTGCACAGCAAGGAAGGAAAGGGAGTTGGAACCACATGGGGCCACATGAGAAATGAAATTGCTTCTCTTGGCATCAAGTGCTAGGCAATCTATAAAACTAATCCCTGGGACACACCAGCCATTTTTTATTGACTTCAAGTGATCTTAAGGTTGGAACAGCCAAAGTCAAGGTAGATGTTCTTAACATCTTAACACCTATGGCCCAGTCCAGGAGCTGCCAATAGGCCTTTGAGGGAACTTCTGGGGCACCCTTATTTCCCTTTCCATAAGAGACACTGGGAGGACCATATACTGTAGTGATTAATAGCTTTGAGGTCAGGCAGACTTCAATTTAAACATCAGCTCCACCACTGTCTAACTTGTACAGAAGCTTCTCTGAGTCCCAGGTTCTTTATCTATAAAATGAAAATATTAACACTTACCTTGTAGGCTTACTCATGGAGGGAGGAGGGGATGAAATGAAAGAAAAAGAACCAAAAAACAAAGCCAGCACATATTAAGCGCTATTGAATAGTAGCTATGATTACAGTTCTCTCTTCCTTCTCTCTTAATGTTTCTCCCTGTTCCTTTCCCTCTCCCTTTCCTATACGTCTACACTGCCCCTACCTCAGGCTTGCTAGAGACATCTAAGAAGAACCACAGTCCCTGCACAGGCCGCCCCTCTGCCTAGAGACCCCACTGGCCCTCATTCAAGACTTTATCAGCTTCTCGACCACAGGATGGCTTTTGCCAACTTGTAAACACCACCCAAGTGTTTTTGCTTGTTTAAAGGGCCCTCCTTTCTACTGTTAATTGAAGTTTGCTTTCCACCTGGCATAGTTTCTTAACCAATTTGCTTACTTTAGTGAAGTGCACTGTGCCACCCCCAAGACGATCCAAATAATGGGATGCTGAAAATTAGAAAGCCTTAATTTTTTGCTTGATATTGAATTATCTCCTCAGGATGAGAACCCTTAGGATTTACTCTCTTAACTTTCATATGTAATGTATAGCAGTGTCAGTTGTATTTATCATGTTGTACGCTACATCTCTGGTACTTACTTATCATATAACTGGAAGTCTGTATCTTTTGACTGCCTTCATCCAATTCCCCCCTCCCCTCCCCTCCGCCTCTGGTAGCCACAAATCTAATCACTTTTTCTATGAGCTTGTTTGTTTGTTTTTGAAGTATAATTGACCTACAACACTGTATTACTTCCTGTTATACAACATAGTGTTTCTATACTTTTCAAAATGATCACCACAGTAAGTCTAGCTACCATTTGTCACTGTACAAAGTTATTACATTATTACTGATGATATTCTCCACACTATACATTTCATACCCGTGACTCATTTGTTTTGTAACTGGA
The DNA here is from genome assembly GCF_005190385.1 of Monodon monoceros. Lineage (NCBI taxonomy): Eukaryota > Metazoa > Chordata > Mammalia > Artiodactyla > Monodontidae > Monodon > Monodon monoceros. Next base: position 65,902,296 of record NW_021703768.1, on the reverse strand, counting down.
AGTTTGTACTTCTTAATCTCCCTCACCTATTTCTCTCTTCCCCTCACCCCCCTTTGGCAACCCTTGCCATTGTGTTTTTAACTAAACTTTCAGTGTTCCTAAGAAAGTCTGCCAAATGAAGTAAAAGAATAAGCAATATGATTGGAGAGGCAGAATAGAAAAACAAAGAACCTTAGAGACATATCGTTCTTAAATTAATTTCTTAATTACTGAAGTCAGTGCTTTTTGTGATACCTTATGTTTTTCTTTTAAATTTTTTTGAAGCTTGTAATTTGTGGAATTGAAGGTTTTCTACGTATAAAAGCAGCAGTTGTTTTTTAACACCTACAATCATAACCAATGAACTGAGCACTGACTGGAGTAGAAATGGAGACTTCAAACTTACAGCCTAGATATGCCCAAGAGCATATTTTTTCAGTTTTCAGGTTTTTTCCCCTCAAAACTTGAACCATTATTTCAAAATCAGAAATTTTGCATGTAAAACCTAGATTTCTATTCTCTTGTTTAAAAGCCAGATTATGATAATTCTAGAGCAACATTATCCTATGGTGACAATCAACTTAAGCTGAGTAATGACTGTGTCCATTAAAAAGACAAAAACAAAAACTTTTCTTGTTTAGTTAGAAGGGCCAGCACTGCTGTTGAGCTGAGTGTGGGAGATGGAAAAGGAAGGGAAAGAGTAGGACAGGAATCAGACCTATGTGATGGCATTTACCTGGGCAGTGGACTGGGGAGTGAAGGAGGTTACACGAGGAGGGAATAAAAACAACAAACCACTCATCACAAGAAAAAAAAAATGTTTTTCTATATCTTTTATGTTGTAACTATACGAGATGATGGATAGTCACTAAACTTATTGTGATAACCATTTCATGATGTATAGATGTCAAATCATTATGCTGTACACCTTATAAACCTTTTATAAACCTATACGAGGCTGTGTCAATTGTTATCTCAATAAAACTGGAAGAAGAAAACAGTATTCCAAAGATTATCTCAAACAAAACTTATGAAGTGTCCTCATGTATGAAAAAGGATAATAAAAGGTAAGGAAGACAAATAAGAGGCATTTATGGAGAGCGTGAAGATTTCTTCTTTTCCATGCAAATTGCAACCAAGTCAGATCTCTCACCTACAAATGAGACTAAAAGTATGTTAGAGAGGAGTAAATAAATTGATAGAGCATCTAGGGCCCTTGAACAGTACCTGACACGTAGCAAGAGCTCAATAATTGTTGACAAGCATCATCATCTAATAAGAAGACAAGGAAAAATAAACAAATTGGACATTCTACCATGCAGCTTTACATAAATACGTGTGAGTATGACCTGTGTGTTTGGAAATGTTGCCACTTCGTATTTAGAAGGCTTACAAATTCCTACCTTAATAATGCAATCTTCTGTGGGTGTTTGGCAACCCAAACAGTATGTTTTGGCTATTTACATACAATTTATGCTATTGACCTTGCAGTCTTTTTCCAGTCTACTAATTCTCCTGACGCACCATCCGGAAAAAAATAAAATTAAAAAAAAAAATCACAAAAACCTAATAATCTAGTGAGAAACTTTTCTTCATGTGATATAAAGTATCCCTTGTAACTCTGCTGTTCTGGTGGTTCCCTTCAGTAAATAGTACTTATTAAGTGTGGAAACCATATTTACATGCCTTGGTAAACAATGCATTATTCTGAGAACCTGATTTAGTAAATACTGTGGTCTGTGGGATTTCAGTACAAAATTATAACAGCAAATACAGAAGGAAATCTTTATAGCTTTTATCTATATTTCAAGAAGCAGAGAGATTTAAAAGTCCTTTCACAGTATACTTGATCGAGTTTCAGAAAGTGGAAAAACATTTGTAAATGATATTTAAGGAAAGTAAAACTGCTTGCAAGGTTTACTGTTTTAAAAACAGATTTAAACTAAGTAAGAGGAAAATTGAGTTAGAGATTCCAGACAGGCATCTGACCACACACTTAACTTCATATTAGTGATTAAAAATAATAAAATTATGTATCCAATAGTAATAACATTTATTTTTAGGCAAAACTCAATATAAATACATCATTAATTCATATACAATAAAATAGAACTGTACACCTATTTAAATAAAAACACTTACAGTTTTCTAACATCAGTCTCTTTTTTAAAAAAGCTGAGATGAAATTTGGAAGACATTCACTTTCAAAAAAGTTAAGACTTTAGCTTGGTCTCCTTAAGAGTTACAGATTTTCAGACTTGGAGATAGTCTTACATAATCAAGCAAGCTCTAATCAAAATGGACAGCCTTGAAAGATAACTAAGACTTAAATTTACAAGTGTGAATTTAACTACAACTAAGTGTTCTATCCTTCTTCTCCATGGTTAATTATGGCAGAGAATTGTGGGACATAATGAAAACATGTACGTGTTCAGGCATATACACTGTGGGCATTTACAAGCTCAAAAACTGTATTTGTGGGGAAGATAGCTAGAATGTCCAGCCCTCCAAAGTTTATTCATGAAAACCTCCAAGGGGCTTCCCTGGTGGCGCAGTGGTTGAGAGTCCGCCTGCCGATGCAGGGGACACGGGTTCGTGCCCCGGTCTGGGCCATGGAGCGGCTAGGCCCGTGAGCTATGGCCACTGAGCCTGCGCATCCGGAGCCTGTGCTCCGCAATGGGAGAGGCCACAACAGTGAGAGGCCCGCGTACCGCAAAAAAAAAACAAAAAAAAAAAAACAAAAAAAAAAACAAAACCTCCAAGACACTTCAAAGAGGTCTCTTCTCAGATAATTCCCCTAGTTGTTTAAAACTGTTCTCATCTGAATATGAATTTTCTGTTGCTGTGAAAAGTTGTTGTGTTTCCTCCTATATATTACTATAAAGAGGGAAGAAAAAACCCTATAATATGCTGAGAGAACACTATCAGAATATGATTGCTAAATGACCCCTGAGCATTTTCCATTTCCCAACACATCATTACAGTGAGCAGCATTTTAGGGTAATTGTCAGATACATGTTAAATCCTCTGAGTCTCTTGCAGAATTAACGGCAAAACACTACCTGTGGTCAATCCACTCCACCCATCCTCTTCCAGCGTAATCACCGGTAGCTTGCCCCAGAGCCACAAGGGCAGCTCCTGGACCACAGGCTCATGGGGGAAGTGTGTTCACCTATGATCTTGGATGACATGGACTTAGGGAAAGCTTTCATCCTGGTTAATAAGGTTCTCCTATGGATTTGAGGAGGTAAGAGAGGAAGGGTAGCATCTCCTGGATGTGAAGGAGAAATAAACTCCTCTACATCCTCTGGCCGTTTTGTGGAGAGAAAAGTCAGCCTTTACCCAGTTTGAACAGCTACCAGAAAAGGGGGTCACCATTGCCCCAGAGGGCACACATGGACTTTCTTCCTCCTGCTGCATTCACTGAGGGGAGGGCATCTGTCAGGAGGAAAGCTGGCCACCCGAGGTCAAATGTTTCCACCTCCACCCCGAGTGGCCAGAAGCTGTACAAAGTGCACCTATACCACAGTTAGAAGAGGGGAAGGAACTTCCTTCACTAAGGAAGCATCCAAAAGAAGTCTTTTTGCACATTTGTGGCATCCTCCTTTTCCTAGGGAGAGTGCCAGGCATTGTGAAGTTTCCATCAAGTCCTATAAAGACATATTAGTGAAACTTAGACAAATTATTTAATCTGGTCACTGAGTCTGATGGCCCCAATATACAGCACATGGGGACAATTTTGGGTTTGTATAACCCAAAATAAGAGAAAGAGGAAGAAAAGAAAGAAATTTAGCGCATGTCCATGACATGTCTTGCACATGCCTTATCAGTTTGATCACTTCAAGAAAGCAAAATTCTACTTACATATGAGCATATAAAACACATTGCTCTATTTCTAACCTAATGGCCGCTGCTCAACAATTAGTGATTATCTAATAGCTTGATTTCTTGGCTTAATGAGGTACTTTAACGGAACTGGAGCTCAGCCCTCCTGTTATTCACTGACCTTTTACAGCGACCTTAACAAATTCAATGGCAATTTATCCCAGGGTCCTTTCAAGTGTTCAAAACATTTATAAATCTTTTCTAGAGTCTGACAACATTCTATAATGTAAACCTAATCTCTTCAGACTGAGAACCTCAAAATCACTCCATAATAATACGAGTGCTAAGCAGAGGCATCTGACCCTCAGACAAGCCAGTCCTGCAGTCTTCAATTAAAATATTATGTGACCCTATGAAGGGATGTAGGACTCCTGTTAGTAAGATATAATTTCCCACAGCCTCAAAATCCCTTAAACGGTGGTGGTGGTGCTCATGGCTCCTATGGCAATAAGGAAAAATGGGTTTCCATGAAATTTAGCTAACTGCTTTCAATAATACACGTTTGCCTCTAGCTATTTTCAGGAAGGAGAAAAAAATCCATTTTATTCTGATACAGTTAAGATGTCCTCTTGTGTGAAGATTTTAAATCTTAAACTAGCAGAACTATCATTTTCGTATAGTTAAAGGAACCACAACATTTTAAGAGTGTTTAAGAGGCCACAACATTTCTCCACTTCCATTTGATTGGGCAAGAAAGGTTAGATTTTTCTATCTTGGATCCTAGGGGCTTGAATAAAAGTTAACTGGCAAACGTTATAAGGAGAGAGATTTGATGTTTTAAAAAAAATTCTAACAGTTAAAACAGTACAAAAGGAGAGTGAGTTCCTTCTGGAGGTGATAAGTCCCTCTGTGTGAGTGTGTGTGTGTGTGTGTGTGTGTGTGTGTGTGTTTTCAGGTATAACTGAAAATACACTTGGGGTTGAGCGGGAGGGCAGATGTAGTATTTATCCATTCATTGATCTTTTCTTGAGAACCTGCTATGGGTCAATTATTGCCTCGACAAAGTATGAGCTCTTTCATGCTGAAGGAGTTCCTCAGAAAATACACACTGAAGAATTTCAATGAATGCTTTCTCTTTCTACCATTTCTATGGAGGTTTACACCAAATGTCAGTAGATCACTTAATAGTTCAAAGTATTTATTTTAAACCCCATTAGGACCCATTAAGGATCAATAACATCAACCCATTTGAGTAGAAACCTGTGTATGTGAATAAGGGTATTTCATATCTCTTTCTCTGTCTCTGTCTCTCCCCCCTCCTCCCTCTCTCCTCATTCTATTTTTACTTTGTTGATTCAACACATTATAACAAATGTATAATATTTAATAGAAATCCCCATGTAATGTTTACTTACAATTGTCTTTGCTTTACTATTTTCATTAAATAAGACTTTACTTCTAAAATTGAGTGATTATTTTTTAATCGAGAAAAATCAAAGAACTCAAATTTTATTTAGCCCTGAAGATAATTTTTAAAAGCAGATTAAAAACTAAAATCATGAAAGATACTCCAGATTTCCATTTTTTAATATTTTACTTAACACTTACTCATATTCAAAAGTTCATTTTCATCCTTAAAAGTTGTTCCTAGTCATGGGTAATATGTTGAGGCTTCACATTGTGGAAAACCTTTCAATCAACGTCCTCATATTGTCCTTTTTTATGAAACAAGAAGACTCCAAAACTAGAACTTGTTCTAGACCCATTTATCATCTTGTATCATGACCTGTGACAGCTTGTACCTTTTGGTTAACATATCAGATTTTAGATCAGCCCCAGAGAATGAAAAATAGGCACTGCAATTAAAAAATTTCTAGACAATGACAATGCTTAATGCACTGACAGTCTGTCCTTGGAAAGATGAAAATAGAGAATAACCTGAGTAATGTAACCTCTTTTTTCAGTAACACCACTGACAAAATATGTGATCTGAAATGTTTCTTAAACTCAGTTTCCACACCTGTGAACTCTTCACCTAACTAATACACTAGACTGTCATAGGACAGTGGAATCAAAAACATTTTGGAAAGAAATCAGTGTATCACAGACTCCTGATTTGGACATTTGTGCAAAGAATTCTTATTTTTTCATTTTATTTCTTTAAGAGTTAAATATTGAAACAAAGAAATAATGGAATACGACACTAAAATGATAGAAATGAGCAAGATGTGGGGAGCCATGGGAGAGAAGATCAGATGTGGTTGGCAGCTCCTGGGAGAACTAGTCACAATAGGCAAAAGCTGGAAACAAGTCAATCAGTCATCATTCGATAAACGGATAAACAAAATGGTCTCGCCACATAATGGAATATTATTTAGCCATAAAATGGAGTAAAGTACTGTTACCTGCTACCACATGGATGAACACTGAAAACATTAGGCTAAATGAAAGAAACCAAACACCAAAGACCACGTATTGCATGATTCTATTTATATGAAATACCCAGGATGGGCAAATGTGTAGAGACAGAAAGCATATTAATGGTTGCCAGGAACTAAGGGGATGGGAGAATGGGGAGTAACTGCTTAATAGGTATGGTGTTTCCTTCTGAGATGATGAAAATGTTCTAAAACTAGACAGTAGTGATAGTTGTACAATATGTATTTTTAAATGGTAAATTTTATACTATGCATATTTTATCATTAAAACTATATATAGTTAGTTATATAGTTGGTAGCATAGGCTGGAGCCAGATGGTGGCCAGAAGAACAACTTGGGAGGCTGCTGTGCTGGCCCAGTGTGGTAGGCAGGCAGAATAATACCTACCTCTTCCTCCTCCACAAAGATGTCCACATCCTAATCTCCAGAACCTGTGAATATGTTATGTTACATAGCAAAGGGGAATTAAAGTTGCAAATAGAATTAAGTTTGCTAACCGGCTGATTTTAAAATAGGGAGCTTGTCCTGAATTCTCTGGGTGGGCTTGATGTAATCACAAGGTTCTTAAAAGTGAAAGAGGGAGGCAGAAGACAGTCAATGTCAGAGCTAGGCAGCACGAGAAAAGCCTGACTGGCCACTCCTGGCTTTGAAGGTGAGTATAGGGGTCACTGAGCCAAGGAATGTGAGCCGCCTCTAGAAGGTAGAAAGGGCAAGAAAAAAGATTGTCCCCTACAGTGTCCACAAGGAACACAGCCTACAGATTCACTTTAGACTTCTGATTTCTACAACTGTAAGATAATAAATTTATGTTGCTTTAAGCCACTAAGTTTGTGGTAATTTGTTACAGTAGCAATAGGAAACTAATACATTATTCTACTACTGATCTGGATTAATGAATTTTACTATTTCTTGGTTTATCAGTTTTTTGTTTGTTTGTTTGTTTGTGGTACGCGGGCCTCTCACTGTTGTGGCCTCTCCGGTTGCGGAGCACAGGCTCCGGACGCGCAGGCTCAGCGGCCATGGCTCACGGGCCCAGCTGCTCCGCGGCATGTGGGATCTTCCCGGACCGGGGCACGAACCTGTGTCCCCTGCATCGGCAGGCGGACTCTGAACCACTGCGCCACCAGGGAAGCCCGGTTTACCAGTTTTTTAATTTATAGTGTGGAACTTGATTTTAGCCCCTCTGAAACACATTTTGGACCCTGACTTCTAGAACTGTAAGATAATAAATTTGTTTGGTTTTAAGCCACCAAATTCATAGTAACTTGTTACAGCAGTTACTAAGGTTACGGTAAACCTACAGGTTACTGTATACCTACAGCAGTAGGTTCACTATTAAACCTACTAAGATATGACAGTGGACTAGATTTAAGTGGATGTTGTTGTATGGAGAGAAACAGAGATATTCAAGAGATTTTTGTAAAGTAAAATTGATCAGGATTGGTTGTAGTTTTGAAATGGAGATTGAGAAAAGAGAAAAGGGGCATTAGAAACACTTGGATGTTTCCAAGATTTCTAGATTGAGCAAGTTCGTTGATGGTGGCATCATTCGCTGACATAAGAAACCCTGCAGGAGAATTAAGTTTGGGGGAGGAGGTCCATGAGTACAGTTGTACTCTTGTGCAGTCAATAGCACAAGACCAAATAGAGATGTCTACCATGCAGGTAAAAATCAGAAGAAACAGGGAAGGTAGATCTGGCAGCTGAGAGAATATAGATAGAAAATGAGGCCACAGGGGCAGAGCAGACTCACTAGTGTGTATGTATAAAATGAAAAAAGAAGAGGGTCCATGAGGAGCCCTGAGGAAGTCAAACATTTAAAGTAGAGACACCTTCCAAGTAGAGAAGGTGATACTGAGGAGGGAGACTAAGAACAGTAGTAGCCTGAGGGGAGGACATCATCCCTTGGAACTAGCCACTTAGACCTTGGAGTCTAGAGCAGGAGTAGTGATAAAGTGGTTGGAATAGAACCTCTATCAGAGTTGATTGCGGAATGAGTGGGAGGTGAGGAAATGGCAAAGTGAAGACAGCTGTTCCAAGAAAACTGAAGAGAAATGGAGAGAATGGCTGTAGTTTTCCAAGTCACAGAGACAGCACTAGCCACGCTTTGGAAGAAACCATAAGAATAGTGTGTGAGTGGGGCCACGAAAAATGGGGCAGGTGAGAACACTGACTACTTAGGAGATGGGTTAAAAGGATGCAGTGTGAATGTCTTTGAATACCAAAAATCCAATCCACGCTGCCCAGTGTAAGTTAAGTCCGGGCTGTGTCATTATACTTCACACATCTAGGAATGTGCTGCTAAGGTACTGATTTATTTGAAGGTAACACTATTGTTAATAACCTGTCTGCCAGATCAGTGAATTACTAACTAGGATTCTGGGCTTTGCTTAATGCATCTATTTGCTTTCTACACCTAGGGAGTGTAGAAAGCACAGTCTCAAGGGCTGTCACGTGCGAGAGAAGAAACAACCTCAGAACTAACATAGAAACTCACACTAACATGTGAAAAATTCTGTTGGTTTCCACCTAAATAAATAGGAGACCATAAACCCCCAAAACGGTTTCTCACTTATTAAAAAGCCTACTACTGGCAGAAAAGCTTCTGGATTTCATTTTTTTTCTACAAAAGGGCATGATGTTTCTGCTTTCTTTCCCCATCAATGTGTGATTTAATGTAACAGGTACCACTGAAAACTGCAACATTCATTTGGCTGTGACAGCGAAGAGTTTGCTGATTTGAGCCACTGGGAAAGGCATTCTGAAGGGCTGGCATTCTGCCACCAGTTCTATGGTTTGGAAGCACCTCCAAAATTAATCCTTACTCTACTTGCATTCACTATGCAGCACTGCCAAAATATTGTTCATCTGCTGGAGTCAAGTACTCAATGAAAGCCAGAGGTAAAACTGCAACCTGGATAAATCATAAAAAGACTTGAAGCAAGATACACATCTGTCTGGTTTGAGTTTTTCGCTTTTCTCGCTAGCCTGCCCAATTCATAATGGGTTCATCCTTCACAACTGCTGGATAGTGGGGTATCAGCAAGATGGCAGTGGCTATGAAATCAAGGGAGTAAGGATGGCACTGACTCTTTCACTACCCCTTCAACAAATTATATCTGAAATTGCAAAAAAGAAAAAAAAAATAGTGGGGGAGGGTTTCTGTGAGAATTTAGTCACTGTCATGTGAAGGATTCGTTTTTGGTTTGTGAGAACAGAGCTACTCCCCAAATCATAGTCTCAAAGAGACCACCACTGCAAAAGTTAAATCTTTACCTATTTCAAGCTCTTTATTAATTTTTTAATTCAACTAAGAATTGTGTTCCAGTGTAATTACATTGAACTCTGGCACTTCCATTTAATATATTAATGGAACTTATTCAGAGCTGAGACCAGGAGGGTAAAAGAAATAGAGACATTACCTAAAATAAGAGTTATCTTAGAATTAAGGTGGGAAGGTAAAGAAGAATTGTTCTTGATATTAGTTTCCTTCTGGATGGACCCAAAGAGATGAATTTGCACTAAAGCTATAAAGTCTATTGGAGGACTAGTTTCAGATTGTTATAAAAACTGACTTCTTGGGGCTTCCGTGGTGGCGCAGTGGTTGAGAGTCCGCCTGCCGATGCAGGGGACATGGGTTCGTGCCCTGGTCCGGGAAGATCCCACATGCCGCGGAGCGGCTGGGCCCGTGAGCCATGGCCGCTGAGCCTGCGCGTCCGGAGCCTGTGCTCTGCAACGGGAGAGGCCACAACAGTGAGAGGCCCGCGTAACGCAAAAAAAACAAACAAAAAAAACTGACTTCTTAAAAGTCAGAATTTTGTGCAATTGAAACACCTTCATAATTAGGAAGTAACCTATCAGAGAAAACTTTCTAAGTATTACTCGTTTACTGAGTAATTTTAATAGGATACAAATAGGAAATAATTTTATTCTCATAAATCTCCTCTTGGCCTGCTTTACCAACTATTAATGCCCTCCCCTAGATAAAACCTTTTGAAGACACCATTGCATTGTCAAGAAGACCCATCCAGGTGATTTCAAAACTTTGATCTCTTATCCAATTTAAAACTTCTCCCCTTCCTCAGCTCAGAAGCCAGCACCGGGAGAGGGGAGTAAGCTTGACCAGCTGCTTCACGGTTTCTCCCCTGTGCTCCTACAGTTCCTCCTGTACTTAGCAGATTCCTTCGGCCCCTCCACAGCTTACTGAGGGTAGGAGGGGAGATGAAACGCAGAGGTCATATTCAATTAGGACATCTGTAATCTGGTATCAGGACTCTCTGTGTGTCAAACAGCAAAATATCAGCTTTTTCTCAGATGGGCAAACACACTTTTTCTCCCTACCCAGCAGGGAGCTCTGAGAGCAGTTCCCTGGTGTGGCCATACTCAACATGCAACATAATTTTTAGAGAGTTCTATTACATAGTTCAAACTTGAACAAGCTTTTATAAAAAAATTTTAGCAGGCTGAGCATCCAGAAGAAATCTGTATTTTGCTTATTATGGTTCCTTTTCTATACATTTAAAGAAAATCTTGCCCCCTCTTCTGTGAAAAACTATTTCAAACCATGAAAAATCAATCCTTCAACCCTCCCCACACTCCCAACACCAAGACACAGGATGAGGATAACCCCTGAGAATTTTCTCCACTGTGTTCCACATGGTTCTAGCTTCCATCTTGAGCATTGGTCTAGAAAAGTCAACACACTGATAGACCTGCTTTTATAGACTGTATGAAACACTATGACTAAAGACTGCTGGCAAAAAGATCTAATTCATCTGTTAACAATGTAAAATGATCACTGATTCAAGCCCTTGTACAGAAAAAGGGGCACTAATTGTGTAGAAATTCTGATTTCCTGCCTTACAAGTGAAAGAACTGAATTCGTCCAACTGGAGGATTGCAGCAATTGTTTCCAGAAAGTTTGAGTAACTGCCAAGCTATAGCACTGATGTACTAAAGACTGGTCACATTTAAGCAGTGTATCTCTTCGCCTGGAATCGCATTTGTCTATCATGCCACCACCACACAGAGTGGTTGATTCCTGTTTTTCAAAAATCCCAACTGGTGGACTGGAAATCCACCAATCTATGTAGAGTGATGGATTCCAGAGACTGAATATAGAATCTCAAAGGCAGTGAATCTTAAGTCCAGTCTGACAAAGATTGATGGTATGGCACTGGGAAAGTTGCTTCACCTCTTTGGACCCTAGAATCCTCACCTATAAAAGAAAGAGCGGGGGCTTCCCTGGTGGCTCAGTGGTTGACAGTTCGCCTGCCAATGCAGGGGACACGGGTTCGTGCCCCGGTCCGGGAAGACCCCACATGCCGCAGAGCGGCTGGGCCTGTGAGCCGTGGCCACTGAGCCTGCGCGTCCGGAGCCTGTGCTCTGCAATGGGAGAGGCCACAACAGTGAGAGGCCCGCATACCGAAAAAAAAAAATAAAAGCAAGAGCTGGACAATGATTCCTAAGGACTCTTGCAACTCTAATGTTGAACAATTCCAGGAGTAAGAGTAAATATGTTGTACCATTACCAACCAGGAAAGTTCCCTGTAAAATATATACACTGGACGAGAGAGGTAGAAGAAGTTGACCAGAACTGTATAGATTGGCCCTAGAATTGATGGGAAAAGCACTCTCCCTTGTGATGTTTAGACAAATGGGCCAAAACTAAGACATTTATTTAAAAACACCTAAGTTCCTCCAATACTGTGGTCAGTCTCAGGTTGGAGAATTTTCTTTCACTTTTCTTTCAAGTGTAATTGAAATTCTTACATTTTATATTCTTTCACTAAGGCTCAGATATCTTTTTACCAGACATTTCTAAGAACATGGATAAAATGTGATTTCAAAATCCTAGTACTCCCAAACCAAAGAAATCTTGGTTTTAAAGACAAAATTGTGTGCAGAACAGTTTCTTTGCTTACAATAAAAACTTTCTACCACTAATGAATATACACAACACCAAGCTAAGCTATATAAAATATTAACAGAAAATTTTCTCGTGAAAAAATTATGTATTTCTAACTTTGGAGATCTAGCCACAGTCAATAAAAACTCTATAAATATATGCCAAGTTCTTAATTAACTGAGCACATTATATCCACCTCTTCTAAATCTTCTCACTATAGGAGACATCATCAGTTTCGAAGATTTTAATCTAAATTCAAAAATAATTTAATCTAAAAGACAGCAACAATTGTTTTCCACAATTGCTGATATGACACGGAGTAAGTAGAGACTGGCAAAGCTATGTAGAATCTAGTCAAGAAATAGAGTGGGTTTGTAGTGGAAATGAGCCTTTTTAATAATTATCATGAAAGATGGCATTATCTGACGCTCTACATATCTTTAAGAATTAGAAAGCTATGAAATGGGTCAGGTGCAACACCATCGGGAGATGGAAATAGTTAAGCATGAATACACCTTTATAGCTTAAAGATTCTATGGGATATGAAATTCAAATATAAAATAAAGTAACTGGATTTTCTCTGAAAGCACAGATTTTGGACCCCCTTCCTGCAAGTCAGAGGTGAATAAATGACACATCATCCAGTTCACCGAGTGACTAAAAGATTCATCTCCTTCCAGCTCTATATGGCTTGCCAGATACTCAAAGGGGAGTAAAGAATAACTGGGCTAATGAAACAAAAGATGTTTTATTTTAATACATTTGACCACTAACAGATTCCAAACTGATATTTCTTTTTCAAAGAATGATTTAAGAGGAAATCAGATAGTATCAGAAAACATTTTTAGCACATGATTCTCCTCTGTATTACCTTCCACCAGCTCATTCTCTTGCCCCCCCTCGAACCCCCTCAAAACACCAACCAAAATCGAAACCACTGGCGCCTTCGCACAGAGGGGAAATGTGTATGCTGTACAGATGTATTGCTACCTTTGGGATTTGAATCACCCAAACAATCTGAGCTAATTACATCAACTGATGTAACCTAAATCCTTTAAAAGAGATGTCTGGCTGTGAAGAATTTTGAATGGATATTTAAAGCTTTCCTTAGCCCTCTGGAGAGTTTGAAATTAGGAAGATATTTTTTACCTAAGGAAAGCAGTCCATCTTTGCAAATTCAACATTTCCACGTTCTTTACTCACTCATATTTTTCTATATTCTTTTTAAAGTTAGACCTTTTATAGAACCTCCTAATAATGCTGGTATGAAACTTTCATTATTAAGAGAAGGGAAGATAGTATTTTGCCAGTAAGGCAGCAATAAGTCATGTGATATAAACAACAACACAAAAATCAGCATTATCCTAATAATCTTAAGATTCTCTCCACCAGGCAAAGGCAGTTCTGTAAAGCCATTTCTTCCAATTATTTTCTCATTAAAGGTAGGTGATCTCAATGGTTTCCTGAGCTCTTTTCTGCTGACCGTGTCCAAGGGTAGCTATATCAGCCCCATGAATCTGTTTTCTGGTGCACAGATGGTGGGACTGATGGTTCTGAAAACAATTTCTTGCATGGCCACCCCTCCAAAATCACCCAAAGCAAAATCCATCCCACACTTCTGTATTTACACACTGAGAAAAATCTCCAAGTTTCCAAGGATTTATGGTATTACCAGCATGTTTTTTGATGGTGGAGGCAAGCCATCCTAAATACTGCCTAAAACATTTTAGTTTGCCTAGCCATGACTGCACTGGAAAATTAGAGCAATGGCCTGGACACTGAATAAAGAAGACAGCATCATTAAAATACAGTAATTCTGTAATTCTGTCCACTAAAACAAATGCAGTCTTATGGTACTCAAAATGAAAACCTGCCATGTTGGCAGAAGAATTGGTGAGAGTGAACGTGAGCGTAAATACATATCTAGTAAAGATAACTATGGGGCTCATCTTCATAAAATTCCAATTGTGGAATAGGGTTAAATCATAAATGCAACTTAGGAGATTCAATTAAAGCTGACAGTGCATACTTAACTTATGTGCTTGTAGTAAAAAGGTCATAGTTCAGTGAGCTAAGGGGAAGAATGTCAGGTTTAACTTAGCATTCCATGTTTATAATATTCTAATAATGCAGACAATTTAAAGGGCATCTTTCCCCCCAAAAAATCCTAAATGCTGAGTGGAAGAAGACTGGTAGAGAGTTTTACAGAAAAACATAATGCATTCAGGAAGAATTCATCAATACCTAAAATATAGTATCTGATCACACCTGGGAGCCACGAAACCGTACGTCAAGAAGGAGTAAATAAATGTCCCATTCAAGTAAAATGACTGGAACATAGCCACAGGCTAACAGGAGCCCACGCAGTCCCTCATTAGTTTATGATGTATTCACTTTAAGGGGTTATCAGGGACAGATATCCACCCTGAGGATATCTGGGTCTCTGGGGTTTCAGGTCATACTGATGAGTCAGCCACCATCCTCTGTAAGCAGTGCAAAGATGAGGCCACTTGGAAATCCTACATGATGGTTTGGTGATGCCAGTTTTAGAGCTCTGGATAAATATAATTTCTGGCCATCACAATGATTCAAATAAAATAGATCTCTCAGTGTCTATCTTACTCTGAATCTTGGAGCTTGTGGGTATGTTTGCACAGGTTTAGTTGGAAGTGATAAAATGCAAGTAAATCTAAGCTTAAGCAAAAGAATTAAGTTTATTAGCTCATGTAACTGAAATCTGGAGGGACGGAACTGGGTTTAGGCCAAACTGTTTGCAGGGATCTCTTGGTATCTCAACTCCAGTTCTCTTTGCTTGACTTTGTTCTGCATGTGGGTTTTCTCCTCCTGGAAGGCAAGATGGCTACTGATAGACACAGACTCAAAATTTTCCTAGTTTGACCTTAGCTAAACTTACCCACCTACATACATGAGAGAGACACAGCTTAGCTTAAACTTCCCTCAGTTTAGCAACTGTACAAAGCAAGAAAGATATATGTCTCCCAAGAAAGGAGTGTTGCAATGAAAACAGCAGGTCCCCTAGAGTAGGTCTAGTGAGCCAATGTTTGAAGCTACGGTATCCCTTCAGGACACTCCTTTAGGGAACTAATATCAAGCACAGGCTCAGCATGATTATGTCAGTATTTCTTCAGAAGATAGCATCAAAGCATTGCCACCAACACATACACCTACACATACACACACACAACTGGGAAACCTTCTATATTGGGCAAGCCAACATGGATTGGAACTATCAACCAGATTCCCCTTCTCTCCTACTCTACCTCCATTCTTCAATCAGTGATAAGGGACAGCAGGTGAGCAGTCCTGCCATCATCCCTGCTTTCCCCACAATAAGATCTGCGTTTTTAAGGAAAAGTAGATTTCTAAAATTCAACAATAATAGTGATTGTTGCCTATTGGTGATTAAAAAGAAGAGTAAAAATGACATACCGAGCAGTCAGCTGTAGAAACTGGAATTCAACCATTACAAAACTGAAGGGCAGAGTGCACACTCATCCTACATGTGAGCAAGAACTTTAGGAGATGACAGGTCCCAACAGTGTGCGCTACATTTTCCCCATTTCCTTAGGGGTCAAATTTTTCCATGCCGTTTCTTAGCCCAGAGACAACTCCTGGAAGCTTTGACAAAACCTATTCAGTCAAACAAGCCATTTTTCCCCAGTGACCTATGAACCCAACAGGTTTACCAGCCAGGTGAAAGGATTTAGATCTGGACTGTTTACTTTGAGCTCACCTAAATCCAACCAAATGCCATCAAGTCTGTCTAACTAGAAAATTTGCTTCCAGGAAAGATCCATCTAGCTCAAGTCTATAGAATCTGTGCATCTCTAATCAGGGTAACAGAATGTCTCCTTTCTGTGTATCCCAGTTCAGGACCATTGTGGCTATGTTCAACACTTAGCAGTTTAAGTTAGTGCAAATTCAGTTTCATGATATGTTCAATTTTTATTCTATTTTGTCTAAAATAATTTCTATCCATTTATCTTCTACCTAACTCCCCTCTTAAATGTCACTACATGCCAACTGATTATTGGCATGTAGTGACAATGAAATTGAAACCTAATCTTCCAAATTAGGTTTCTTTTCATTCAGTAGTAGTGCAGCTGTTCTGGGCCTCTCTTATTAGTAGACAAGCCAATGTTAAAATGTATTAGCAGAACTGGCACAAAAATATCCAACACTACCAAACCTCATTAAAGGTCCTTGAATGGATCAAATACAAAAAAGAAAAACAAATTTTATATCAGTCAATGCAAATGAAAATCAATTATATGAGAACTATTAAAGGTTTATTTTGTATAGTGAGGGAATTTGTTCTAAAAACAAAATTACCCTCAAAATTCACATTGACAAATGTATTTTTCTATGGATGAAGAAGGCTTCTTTTAAGTGCTTATAATACATAAGTTTCCAGAAAGGAAGGAGACATCAATGTCTGTATGAGGAATTTAGCTTGTGTGTGTGTGTGTGTGTTTGTCTGCTTTTGTCAATTTTGGCTTATGATATTCTACACAAATATTGTGAAACAGAGGGGACTTTTCCTGTGAGAATCTGGCAAGATTAGAACTGAGTTGATGCTCCTAATTCTGGGGTTCAGTGAGGCATGCTGGAAAGGTTCCCAATTTGGAGTAAGGCAGTTCTGGATTGAAATCTCAGTTATACCCTATACAACCCACATATTTTCAGCAAGTTATTTAAACTCTCTGAACTTTAGCATTTTCACCTGCAAAACAGAGACAACACTTATGGTGTTGTTGCAAAGACTGAATAAATTACTGCCTCTATGGTGGTTAGCATGATTTAAACAAATTAATTCTATAGTATTATTTTAGAATCTTAGAGTTGGCAGAGAGTTCATTTAGTCCTTTTAGTCCAACTTTGACCCATTGCAGGAGTAAGCCACACAAAAGTTGACTGACAGACAATGCTGCAACCTCCAGTGAAGAAAAGCTCGGTGTCTCAAATGTAACCATTCCATTTATATAAATATTTCCCTTGTAATAAACCCCCAAATTACCTCCCTATAACTCATATCTAAAGCCCTAATTCAATCTTCTAGCATTAAATAGTACATTTAACCCTGCCCTTTTACGATAAATCTTAAATATTCAAAGACTATCAAATTCAAGAAATTATTAGAGCTATCCTCCCCCCTCCCACAAAATGTATTTTCTTACCAAAACTAAATATTTTCATGCCCTGTTTCAAGATCTTTGGATATTCTGGTTGCTCTTCCTTACGTATTCCAGTTGATAAAACTACTGATATTTTATTTCTGTAATTTCATTATTTTCTCTGTAATAGAGTGACTGATAGGTACACTTTCTTTGTTTTAGTGATTGCATCGAAAATTTTTAACCTTCATAATTAATTTAACAGAGTCTAGTGTTACCCACCTTGAAATTTTAGCTTTAATTATGTCCCTCCCAAGTTACCTGCTTTTGATTATCTGTATTTTAGTTTTATATTTTTAGGTTCACATAGCAGGCATTATTATTATTGTTTTAGATAGTCAATGTCTAATAGCGTTTTCTGTTTTCACCATTCATTTTGTAGGTCAAACACTCCTATGACATCTCCTCTTAAGCACATCCTTTAGAAATGCCTTTACTGAGGTTCTACTGATAATGTAGCTTCTGTTTTTGTTTTTCTGAATATGTTCTTAAAAGATAACTTTTAATAGATAAACAATTGAGTTAACAAGCATTTTCTTAGTATTTTGAAGATAGTATTCCACCACCTGCCTTCCATTGCTGCACTTGAACCGACTGCTGTCAGTCTGTTTAGACCACTTGTTAAAATCTTCTCGTCTCTTGTATGTTGTACTTCGACTTAGTGTGTGGTTATGAATGTCTCCTTAGATATCCTGTTTCTGATATTTTGGAATTCCTAAAGCTAATGATTGATGTCTTTTATCAATTCTGGAAAATTCTTAGCCATTATTTGTTCACATACTTAATTTCTCTCACTTTATCTAATAGGTCTTCCTGATACTCCAAGTAGATATATATTAAACATTTGGCTTTTCGTCTTTTAACCTTTCTTTCATATCTTCCATCACTTTGCCTTTCTGTTACTTTCTGGGAAATTTCTTCAACTTTAACTTGCAGTCTACTAATTTCTCCAATTATACCTGATCTTCTGTTTATGCCTCCAAGTGAGTTTTTAACTTCAATTTTTTTTAGTTTTTAAATGTTCCATTTCCTTCTTTTTCTTATTTGTTTGCATTTTAGATTCCATCATTCATTTATTTAAATATGTTTCCAGAATACCAAAAAGTATATAGTATAACATAGTGGTTAGGAGCTGGGCTCTGAAGTTGGGCTGTCCAGGTTCAAATACCAACTCTACTACTGATGCTTTATGGGTCTGGTTTTGCTGTTTGTTATTTCTACTTGTTCTCCCTCACAGTACCTCATCTGTAATTTCTGACTGTGATTACTTATTCATTGAGAATTTATCTATGAAAATTCTACGAAGCTTGAGTAAAAACTAGGTTCCTCCAGAAGAAATATTCATTTCCTTTTCATTGGTGCCTGGAAGTGTTACCAATTTGTAGTTATGATAAAATAATTCCTCAGGTGGCAGTCTTTTCTGATCACAGATTATCTGGCTTTGAACCTTAAACTCAGGTGGGGTAATCCATTAGCTATGGATCATCAGAGATAATATTTTCCCTACTGTTCAGGTTGTCTTGGCATCTCCCTTTGTAAAGTAGAATGTTAAGGTTATTCTTTTACTGAGGGTATAGCCTATTTTGTTTTTGGACTATGAAAGACATTTTAAATTTCAATTTTATTATCCAGTGTATCAGCTATCTGTACCAAATTTGCAATATCTATTAATAGTTCTTGGGCATGGGCAAAAATGTTAACACTTCTGTTCTAGTTAAGGCCAATATCACTACCTGTCCATTAGACCCCCAAATTATCCTTTCTATAAATCACATCGGTAACTTTCTTCTTTTCTATTGCATCATTTCCAGAATATATCAACAGGCTATTATTGGGGGACACCATTAAAAAAAAAAACTCTTATGACCTCATACCTCATTTTTCTCCTTTCGTTTACAGCAAAAGTCTGTGCAAATGCTGTTTATACCTGTAGTTCCCAACTTTCTTAAATCTATTTCAATAAAGGTTTTCCCTCACCAATCCATTGAAACTCCTTTTATAAAAGTCATCAATAACGTCTACCTTGCTATTGCTTTGTTTTCGTTGGCCTACTAATTAAAGTTTATCACTTGGCCCTGAATAACAACCATAGCCTGGTTTTCTCTACCTCTCTGGCTGTTCCTACTTGGTGTTCTTTGCTGGTTCTTCTCCATCTCCATGACATCTAGTTCAAGACATTTTAAGCCAGGGATTTTGATACTGATCCTTAATCAAATTATAAAACAGATTAATGTTCCTACTTCTACCAGCTAAAGACATTATACAGATTTCACAGTTTTTCACTACTTTATCTCATGTACTTTTCATAGAAACCCAGCAAAGTAGGTATTATCAACCCAATTAATAAATTTTAGCAGATGATTTTGGAGCCCTTGTGCAAGCATATGGTTATCAAGAATAAGTTTTCCAGGCAAATCTGATCTCCTTTACTGCTAGGAGTTTTGACGTGTAGATCAGGGGAATACCACAGACACAACTGTGTTTTTACCAAGTCTTCAGACACTGTCATTCCTGATTTTTTTGGAGAAGAAACAATAAAATGTCTAGGAAGTTGAAAAACAAAATGCAATGAATACAAATGAATAGATCCAGATGGAAAACAGAAGGGTTTTAGGTGTCATTCTGTAGTTCTGTCCTTGCCTCCAATTGCTTCATTCATGAGTTAATTGATTAGTTAAACAAATATGTATTGAGTGCCTATTTCCAGGCACTGTTTTAGGTGCTGGGTATATAAATAGCTATGACACGTTAGAAGAGAGATTCCTGGCTTTATGAAGCTTACATTATAGTGGCAGAGACAGGTAATAAATAAGTAAAATATATTATATATTAGATAGTAATAAGGGTTAAAGATAATAAAAGTAAGGAAGGGTGATAAGAAGTGTGTGATAAGAAGTGAGGGAATAATTACAGATAGAGTGGCCAGCATGGGACTTAGTGTTACAATACAAGAATTGAAGGAGGGGAGGGAGGGTGTCTACTATTGCTTTACTCACCACCGTACCACACCACTTAACATATGGTTAGCACAAACTGGTATTCAATAATATTTTTGAATTAATGAACAAATAAACAGATGAAGTTTGATTATCTACAAAGGCCTTTATCCTACTAACCATATCAGAATCTTAAGAAGCATTTCCTATAAAACAAAGTCATCTGGCTTTGATTTTTCACTTGTACTTTCTGATGACTCAACAGACCCACAAAGTGAAGGAAGCAATAATTCTCTGGCCACCACAGCTGCTCTTGGGGTGTCACCTGTTGTTATTTCCCTTTGACTCAAAGATGGTTTGAAAAAGGTCCCTGTATGCTTTGTTTAAAAGCATGTGTTAGCTGGGGGTGAGGGATGTGATATATCAGGGAGCATGGTTCAGTTTAGTGTGTGCATTCCCTTTGAGTCTATAGCTATATTCTGTAGTGTTCTGAGGTGGAGTCAATCCTGAGGGGTTTTGGGGAGGAAACAGGGGAGGGGAGAATGAGAGAGGTCCTATTAATTCTACTCATAAAATAGAATTGAACGAATGAAGTCTTTTGGAAAAGGGTGAAATAAATATCTCCAGCAACTTTCAGAATGTCCTTTAATATTGCTAAGTTTTTTCCTCAAGGGTTTCACCAAAATTTCTCAAGCTCATGTTTTTTTGTTTTTTCATTTTTTTGTTTTTTTTTTAAACAGCCTGAGTTTCCTGAGGAACTGCCGTGTCACTGATATTCTTTGTCTCAGTGTCTAGCTCGCTGGCAGTACACTCAACAGGCCCTCTCATTCTTTCTCCTTTGGATTGTCTGAAATGGTGAAAAATGAAAAATATCTAGAAAGCTGTTATGACTATCCATTACAGCAGCAGCCATTAAGGAATTATCTTTCCTTTATTGTAATTAAATGGCTTGTGATTTTTTTTTTTTAATGCACTTACATCAAGCTTAACTGCCAAAGCAAATCCAACAATTAAATTTTCCTAAAAGACTGACTAAAGATAAAAGTCAGCAGTCCTCAAACAGGATGAAAGTGACTGGGTTGTTTTCCAGAGCTTTACCCTGTGCATCAGAGACTAAACTGATCCTGAACTGAAGAGGAGATGAGTCGTATAGGTCCTAAATATCCATCTATAGGGCACTGTTCTTCTTGCTTTTCAACACAGGTCCCATGGTCAAAGAACAAAAAGGGCAACTTTTCCTTCAAAATACCTACATGTTAATGATAAGTAGCCCTTACCATATTTCATTTCTCACTTTTCTATGCCAAAGTCTTAAAGAATGAAATCTAGAATGAATGGGAACAGCAAGGTGTGGTCTCTTGCCTAAGGCAGTCATTAGTCTAAGAATCTGTTTTTGGTGAACACCATCCTTGCCTTTCCCCTTTAGTCCTGAGATTCACAGACTCATCAGCGAAATATAGTCCATAGATTGTATGTGTGTGCACCTAATTGTGGTAAAGCATGTTGAAATCTCAGAGAAATGCATGATTTTGAAACAAAAATACTCAAAACTATCCAAACTTTTAAGTTCAGGTGTACTAAATAAGAATTGGTACTCTTTAGAACAAGGTCTGCAATAAAGTTTAGTTTTGTAAAACCCCCATTTCTGGATAATTTATATATACTCCAGAAGCACAACTTATGATTACAAAACATTAATACACTAAGTTGTCATCATAGTAGGTCTCCTTACGAACCCCATCAGATAAATATATTGTTAGTCTGGCTATGTTTATTTTATGCATTTGAAATCAATGAATGTCCTTTCTTCTATAAATTGTTTCTTTTTCCCAACTTGGATCTCTCTCTCAAATAAATGAGGGATTTTGGTTTAATATTAATATTAATCTTCTTTACACACTTACATACTTCCTCCGTCGATGTAGTCAGAGGTATATTATCAATTTCTACAGAGAGAAGTCAAACAGCCTAAACAATGTTAACAATATTACCAAAATTTGGGTGAAGTTATTTCCATTTCACAAGCTAGATAAGGTTAAACATATGAAAACCTACCAGAACATTGGACTTTTTATTGCCTTTTTACTTGATATTCTAATTATAATTTTAACATATTCATTTGGAAATTAAAGAAAATAGGGGGAGAGGGGAATGTGGGGGAGCAAAGGTTTTAGAGATAATTTGTCAGAACCATGTCTTCACTCCTCAAGTGAATCTACCTGAGTTCTCCCAGCTCTGCCTTTACTACCTTTGTGATCTTGGCCAAGGCATTTGTTCATCAGATTCTAATCTATAAAATGAGGGAGTTCATCTAAGTACTATCCAAGGTTGCTTCCAGCTTCAATGGAAGCTAAATTTCTTCCTTGTTGTTCTGTAATGAGTTGACATTCAAAGAATTGCAGGCACTAACAAGCCAGGTTCCTGTCTCAGACATGCCAGGGTTCTCAATCATTGCTGTGTGCATGGCTTCTTCTGAGGGAAAATTCTCTGTTTAGAGCTCTCCAGGGGCAGCCTCATGGAAGCCAATGCTGAACCCAGACCCAATCATGGTCACTTGGTTCACACAATGAATTCAGACTCTGGCCATGTTCTGGAGCAACTAATTGAGCATGACCCATGAGATTGTCTGAATGCCTGGAAATTTGGAATGAGAATGAGAAAATAAGTCAATTACTCATAGAATTTGGAGATATACAGTCATTACAAGCAGAAAAGCTGGAGAGATCATGGTAGACTAAGAGAGCTCAAGAAATTTAGAACACTTTTATTCAAAGGTTATGGAGGCTTGCTCCTCCTTACTTGTACCACATTAATTAGACTTTTTGTTATGAGCTAATAAATAAAAGGTTTGGAACACTTTGAGACAGACATCGTTTAGCAGATTATTTCAGAAAGTCCCCTTGCTTTCTACTCAAGATAACACTAAAAAATAATGGGTGACAAGGCTTGTGATTAGTCACAGTCCTCTGTGATGAGATTTCCCTCCATGACCATTTCAGAATTTTGAGCACCAACTAGAGACATCCATGTCTTAGGAGGGCCAAGCTCGGACATAATTTTCATGGGTTCTCTTGTTTGGAATGACCTGCCTTCCTCTTTTACACCCAAAATGACCAACGGAAATATTTTCAGTTACAACCTCTCCTCTCACAGTTGAGGCATGAAGAGGTGACCTTCATCACTCTCTAGCAGAGAAATTACAAAGTAACAAAGCAAAAAATTCTCATGACAAGACGTAAAATCTGTCTTTACCATAAACCCCTGTTTTCTGGCATAACTGATGATTTTCTGATCAGACTCTTAAAACCAAAAGTGACTACTTAAAGTAACTTTAAAATCAATAATCTAGGAGCACTTTAATGAGGGAAAACCAGAATCATGGAGTTAGATGGTCATTAAAGAACTAATTGAGCCCTTTGCCTGCAAACTTATGCCATAAAAAATGGACAACTGTTGTTCCTACTTTGAGAGCTCTCTGATGAGGATGTTTCAAGTGAACATAAAAGCTCCCCAAATCTTGGTAATTGAAAGTGGTCTGGAAAGTAGTCTAGAAAGTGGCCTCATTTCCACAGATTAGGCTTCCTCCTGCCTAATCCCAAAATGTAAGGCTAAATTGACCTTAGGGGTTCTACTGATCTATTGCAACTCTGGGCCTTCAGTCCCAATGCAGAACCATCTCCTTTAATCCTGGGTCTGAGGTGGCATCCAGAATTACCCTTTACGGGAAGAGAGTTTCCTTCATCACTTCCTTGATTCACTCAGTCAACATTTGAGTGTGAATTGCTTATAACAGTCCAAACATTGCTCTGGGCATAGGGATTATAAGATAGTAACAAGAGCTCTGCTATTACAGCTCTTACATTTAATTTGGGGAGAGAAAAAGAAAAACAAACAAATGAATAAATGAGAATATGCAGAGAATAGCTCTTAGGAGGGCTGGGTGTCTTCTTCAGATTATGATGCTGACCTCTTAAAAAGTTTAGGAGCTGGAATGATGAGAAAGATAGTCAGGCAAGTTTTAAAATATACTGTTTCTTTGAAGTCCTGTGCCCCCAATGCCACCTTCTATGGTACTACCCGAGAGCTCCAGAACAGCTAAGAGCAGCAGGCCTGCCCCTCCACAGACACTTAGCTGTATATGTCACTAAGAATACCCCTGGGTGTTGTAGGTCCCAGAAGACTGGGGACGTGTGGGTGAATGGCTCCTGGCTGGCTGTATACTCTGGGCCCCGAAAGCCTGAATCTAGGCTCTTTACAAAGAGGGAACAAAACATCACCTTCAACCACTGAGGATACAGAAGGTACAGGATACCTCTCCAGGTTCTATCTGGCGCCAAACCACCTGAGAAAAAGTAAGGGACTAGGGGGTAAAATGTCGTCCCTTAATTTTCTAGGGTAATCATTTATAATCCCTCATATTAAAAGGCCTACTTTATTATTCCACAACTAAGTTAATTTCAAAATCTTTTCTCCACAGTTGCTCCTAATAAGCAGCAGATGGGGGAACCACCTCAGAAGCAGGAGAATCCCTCTCTCCTATCTCTCCCAACCTCTGTCTGTTGCAAATAAGCCAAATTTAAACCAGCAATCATGCATGTTTCCAATCAGCACTCCAACTTTCTCCTCATGGAAGTAACTCCTTGGCTTGCACAAGAGAAGGAAATGTTTCCTTCAAAAAGCAATGCCAGGACAGGGAGCAGCTTATTCTCACGATATTTAACATGCTAACCGGCCAGTCCAGTGAGAAAATCGATGTAAGAGCAGCCAGGGAAAGGCAGGAGAGGCCCGAAGCCAGCAGAAACAACGAGAAAGGCAGAGGAGGAATGGGGAAAACATTTATAAAGTTTGAGAACATGAAGCTTGTCTTCCTAGAAGCCCACCCTATTGTGGGTTCATACAGAAATGTGGTTCGTGGTGAGAAGAGCTGCCTCTTCTTTATCTCACACATTCCTGATCATAAACAGACAGAAATGGTATTCTGAAATCCACAGAGGGGGTGGGGTTGAGTTTTTGTGGTTTGTGGAAGAGGGGACATTACACTAGTGCAGCTAAAAACCAAAAGTGTCCTTCATGTGTTTTATGACAACTCTCTCCAGTAAGAAAAGTTAAATATTTTGCCATACCATGAAAAATAAGAAAATGCCATGATTGCCCAGAGAAGAGGTCCCCATGAATAAAACCTGTTTGGGAGGAAAGTCAAACTAAAATGTAAGAAATAGTCATTCTTCCCCCTAGCCTCACTCATACTTTTCTAGATCCACCCCCTCAAACTCTTCTCAGCATCCTCAGAAAATGTGTGAACTCAGCTGTGAAAAACTTTAAGCTATTTGAGGCTTCTGGACAGTTCATGAAAGCAATAGGTTCCTTGGGAATATTGTTGTTGACACTGGCTTTTGTTTGGGGTTTTCAAATATACATGCAAGGAAAGGTTACTTGTGAGGATGTTAGAGGCAGTTTCACTGTGTGCATAGTCTTCATCAAAAGTAGTTAGCACTAAGCCAGTCTTCCATGTAAAAGTCTTTTCATTGGGAAAAACACCAGTTCAGTTACGTGTTCTCGCTTCTGACAGCAGTTCTCAAAGCAGAGCAAAGCCACGGCACCCATAGTAACAATCAAAACACCAGACGACTGGTGGTTAACTCAATAAAACTCTTGACAAACACAAAGAGCTGATAATGTCTAGTTGACTGGATAGAGAGTGAGTAGCTGACAGTTCTGGGAATTAAACTGGATATTTATTTTCATCGGTTTAATTTAAAATTGGAACATTTTATTGTACTGTAAGTTTATATAAATTTTTTAACGGTTGGTTAAGTTACATGCTTGTTTTTAGATGGCAATTTTAAAACACTTAAAACATGTAGGTTTTTAAGATATTTTCAATTTTCCCAAAGCCCTGAGAAAAGAGTTTAATACAATAAACATAAAAAGTCAACAGACCATCACACTATGTTTAAAAGAGCCTTCCCGACAACAGGCAACCTGCATTCAATTCTTGCCTCTGCCACCTTCTAGCTCTGTGAGCGTGGGGAAGTTACTCGCTAAGCCTCAGTACAACCATCTACTAAATGAGATCAAAACAATCCTGAACTCATAGGGTTATTTTGAGCATTAATAAAACAAGGCAGGTACAGCAATTGATAGAATGCCTGTCAGTACTCAGATATTATTACTCACTCTCTTTGGCAACTTGGCATCGGATATTTAATCTACCTATTTGCCCTGAATTGTTCACGCACCCCAGCTCTGGAGCCACAAAGCTCATTAGAAACCTATTACCATAGGGATTATTAAAAAGCACATGGATCTTTTTGTTTACTGAAATCCGAAATACAGAACCACAGTTAACAGAGAAACACTCTCTAGGAAGAGCTGTTAGGTAAAGAACAGGTTTCAGAGCACATTTCATTTGTATTTTATGCAAAGAGAGCTGCTCATCCACAGACCCGTAGAATGCTAGCCCAGCAACCGATCTCAGGCTAGTCAACATCCACAACCCACCGCTTAACCCTCTATCACTTTATGAGGGAAAAAAAACCCCAGCTAATTGCTATGGTTCTCTCTCTTCCATTCACCCAAGTCTAGAAGCAATCCAGAACCAAATCTGGGGTCTCTCAATGCATGAATATGTTTTTTTTGTTTCCCCTTTATTTAAATTGATGATATTTGATTTAATATAAATGAAAATATGGGATTCTTACACAAAACTTACTGGCATTACCAGGTAAGTGTGAGCCAGAGGCCACATGGCAATGATGCCACTGATTTGTCAGACAATCAAAGCTCACTATTATGTTGTCTCAGGTTTCTTTAACAGAAAAATAGCAATGACTCCTGGTCAGGGTTTGAATCCCAATGTGGCTAGTGAGGCAGCCTCACAGGTACGCCCTCTAGGGGATGAAGTCTGGAGGACACAAGTCAGAATTCACCCTGTTTCCTCTGCCCACATTATGGCAGAGATGTCCCTGGACAAGACTTCGCTCATTCAAGTCTTATCCAGAAACCTATACAAATATCTTTCCTTGGCAGCTCAGGGCTGCTAGTTGAAACTATATTGGCCAGAGGAAAAGTATTAAAAAAGAGAGTCTACTGGCTACAATGGAAATCATCAAAGTTGCTTACACTAACAAAATAATACACTTTTTCAGTGAAACTTTGCCAACCAATTTTTAAAACTTCAGGAAAGAGTTTCCAAGACAGGGACTGTAATGCAGATATTTCTTCCTGTCACTGTTGCTTTCAACACAGTAGTCTGCTCAAAACTCTGACATCACAGCGATCAAGGATCTTCCAGCCCTTTGGGGTACTCACAGCCCTCTCCAGATTTTACAAGAGTGTACCCTTGAGTTCACCTCCTGGATTGGCAACCATTAATAGTTCATCCACTTAGAACTTCAGCTCCAGTATAGGTACCTAGAGATTCTCTCCAGAAGCCTCATTCCCTCTACACATCTCTGTAGTCTCTGTACTATCAAAGCCTCATTCAGAAGATGGATGTTTCTGTCTTCTCACTGAGGACACATTTAATAATCCCTTCTTTATAACACTTCTGCTGTCCTCGATAGTGACACCCACCAGAACAGACTCCAGATCTCCTTTCTATCTCTCAAAACTAGGGACTGGCAACCCTTCTTCCAGGAACTACCTTTGTAGTTCTATCATATGTGCAACTGCACCATATGTGCAACTAAATTACGCAAATTTTGGCATACAAACTTGGGGACTGAGTTTGCAATTGAGGGCAACCTGCCTGCCTTTGTTTCAATGAGAAAATGCCCTAGCCACGGGAGAGGTGAATCTACTTTTCTCTTAAGTGAGATTTGAGTATTTAAAATCACATATTTTTGGAATAGCATGGCCCCTAAAAGCAAGCCAACCTCTTCATCTGGTGCTCATCTGCTTCAAAATCTGAAAACTGGATCTATCTTGGTTTCCAACAGAGCATCTTCCTTAAAGCTTTCCAAGAATTACTCTGTCTCTGTGATTTTCACTTACTTACTGCCTATGGAATTTAGTCTTTTTTCTAACATGTGACTTCACTGTAGTCCATTTTTGACTGGAGTTTGATAAATCATCGTGGTTCATGACCTGTCATGACATTAATGACCATACTGTCATGAAGCAATAAATAAAGATGGTCAAATCAGGAAAGCCACCACTTCTTTTCTCAGACTCTCCATATAAACTCCTGGTGAATCTGGAGTCTGAGCCACCCTGATAGAGTTTCAGAAGTGTGGGTAAAGGACAGTGAGTTGAGTGTTTGGAGGTAACAGTCTCTCCTCAATGAAAGAAAGGCATTAAGTCAACTCGGCCCCCTAAATAGCTTTATAACATTTCATAAGAATTGTGAGTTCTCTGCTTTTAAAACACTAATCAGTGCCATTCCTGAATAGTCCTCAAAAGAGGCAGGGTTTAAATGGTCCCAAAAGACAGTAATACTACTTCCCAGCTACTCTATTGAACTTGGATACTGAAGTGACCCTACCATCATTTTCTGAGATTTGCTTTTGGTGTCTTCCCTCTAAACACACAACAGACAGAATCTGAGAGTTCACTTAGTTCAACAGGGGGTGGGCAGGATGGAGCCTGTCATGAAGCCAGAACAGCCACATGTGAGGGAGCTCTATCTGGATCCTGGTGGGGATAAATAAGATGTCAGGAGATTTAAAAAGAAAAGAAGAGACAGCAAGTTTTGGTGTAATAAACTTCAAGTCAAACAAGGCAGTGAATTCAAAAGCTGAGCCTGCTTAGACTGCATAGGCCTCTGTCAGGGCAGATAAGACATCCCTTGAGAGATGAGGCTAAAACTATTATGGGAAAGAGCCCAAAAGGCCTAAGGGGAAAGATTCTGAGGCAAAAAGCTCCAACTTGAGAGGAGGAGAGAGTTTGGAGGAGAGACTTTTAACCAATAGAGATAATTAAGGAGGAATTTCATGAAAAGAAAAAAAATATGATAAGTTGCTTGTAATTTTCCCAACATCTTCAACCCAGAAAAATGTGGTTGGTGTGTTTGGCATTCTTGCCATCTGCATATTCCTTGGAGCACGACACGGAGCTTGGAGGCAGAAAGAGGCAGACGGCCTTCTGTCAAACACACAGGAATGTCGTGGCCAAGTGGTTCAGGGAGGGTTGGGAGCAACACTGTAAGCTTCCTTTGTAGCGCTCTAATTTTTTAATCCTTCTTTTTGTAAGAATCATATAGAGAATAGCATCTATTTTAACCCCAGAATTCACTGAGAGAGAAGCCAGTGCCAAAGCCAGAACTACCCATTATGGACCACAGATGCATTTCTTATTAAATAGCAGCTCTATCATCCAAGCCATTTTGACCTGGGAAAGGGGTATTTGCAATGCTGCATCCCATGTAAAAACTCAGCCTTCACTGCAGGAATGGGGAGAATCATAGCACAGAACCTTGGTTATTATCTATAGCCTATGACTACAACTACTTTTGTTCCTCAATACTCAATATTCTCGATATTCAATCATCTAAATACTCATATAAATTTGACTGCTGTCTGAAGGTTCTCCAAGACTGTCATTATAAAGCAGAAACAAATGCCCAGTTTTCAGGCAGGACTTTTCTTCAAATAACAAGTCTGTTTCTGCAAGTTCAGTTCAATGAGCATCTATCCTGAGAAGGAGGGCATTTTACACAAAATTTCCTTGTGTTCTTCAGAACATGATAGGCTATGCTGCAGTAACAAATAAACCCTAAAATCTCAGTGGCTTAACAAAACAAAGATTCTTTTCTCTCTCAGGTAAGTCTGATGTGGGTGGGGCAAATTTTCCAGAGGAGCTATTGTTCATTTGATAATTCAGGGATCCAAGTTTCTTCCACCTTTCCTTAAGCAGAGGACAAGAGATGGAGGAAGAACATTGACTCTTAACTTGTACTCACAGTCCATTGAACTAAATTGGTCACACAGCCTTAACTGCAGGGAGGAGAGCAGGTTTAGAGAAGCACAGGAAGTATTTAGTTTGTACTAACTGTCTTTGCCACATTCACATTCATACAGTTATTCATCTGAAGCCAGGTGAGGTTAGGCTTGATGGAGCGTCAAGGATAATTCACGGGCTGGCTCTCTATGTAGGTGGCTTAGGAGGTCATTTCTGCAGGATGAGATGCGAAGGGGGGAGCTAGGAGAAGACTAGTGCTTGCTCCCTTACCCTGTGCCTAAAATTACTACACTACTCTATCACTTGAGTTCAAGACATTTAAGGTTGCTTTTACTTTTTTGTTTTTTAAACCAGTTTATTGAAGTATGACTGACATACAAAAAGCTGCAAATTCTTAATATATACAGCCTTTTCAGTGCATCTTTTCTCATTTCTGTGCCCCAGAAATGTGTGCTGTGACCTCTCACCTAGACTATGAAGTTCTCATAAAGGTATTTTTATCCAGGGATGGTTGTTAAATCAGTGTTTGTGTGAGGGGACAAGGGCTGGGACCTCCTATTCTGCCATCTTGCTGACGTCACTCAAGGCTGCTTTTAAAATACAAATATTATCTAAAAGGAACACACTTTGAGCTAGAAAATTTACCATATTAGGACTCTCAAAGGGACAAATGAGAAATGAAATTCCTCCTGGGTATAAGGCCCCCAGGCTCACCTCCTGCTACAGTCCCCAACCTTGATCACCCAAGGGCACAGACAGCTGACCTCAGGAGGAACCACTTGCAGATGAATGGTGGTCCATCCCACACTCTCACTGACTTGACATCAAGCCATTAACAAATTATCTGGAGCTGGTTCACGAGTTGATCTTATCAGACACTTTGCTGGCCTCTGAAGACGTAATAAAAATGAAGTAGTAAGTTAGACTGGGAAGCAGCATGTCATGGTAGTAAGCGTATGAGCTGTCAGTCAAACAGACCTGGGCTTATATCACGAGTTCAACTAATTATTAGTGATATGAGTTGGGCAATTTGCTCAGTGTATATGAGTCTCACGTGTAAAATGGGAATAATATCCTCTAATATTTCTTGGAGATTGTTTTGAGGAGAAAATCATGTCAAGATTCTGGCTGAGAGAAGGTACTCAATGGATATAAATTCCCTCCCAGATTACTCTGGGACAGAAGGAGACAGGGAAAAGTTTAACCCTCGTAAACCAGCATGAGACTCGAAGTGGAAGAACATGAGGACACATTGGGTGACTAGGTACCTGGTCACAATGTGAAGGGACTGCAGGAAAAGAGGAAGGAGAGGAAAGAACTCAGCACACACTTGGCCAAGTTCACAACTTGGGGCAGATCAGTCTGCACTTCAGTCTGATTCTCATTCTCATTCATCATGCATTTAGTGACAACTGGTAAAAATGATGATAAACTACAGAATAACCATGAAGCTCACTAAAACATTTACAGAGGCTTTTGGCTCTATATTTGTATATATCTGATCTTTAATATCCCACATAGTGTGATGACTCTGGGACACACCTCAATGTCAATCACTAAGAAAATGAGAAAGGCACCTTGATCACCAAAATAAGGCTGGCTCAAGAGAAAAGAATTTACTTCCCAGACTTAAAGATCCCATTTTTCTCACAGTGTCTTAAATTATGCAAACACAGGGAAACACTCCTAACTAAACAGTGTATTGGCTTAGTTTTCAAATCAAAATTTCGTAAAGTATTCCAGGAAATACTTCCAGGGCCTCTGAAAAATATTTAAAAATATCCTGTTCTATGACACCACTTTTGCTAAACATTACATAAATCAGAGAATTGCTGAAGGAAATAATCCCATTTTTGAAGTAAACTTTCATTATACAGTAATACACTTGCTCCAGAAAAATCATTTAGCCAAAGCAGCTGCTCACAATGTAATAAAAAATAAAATATTTACAAGGCTTCAAGTTGACTGTATTTAGGCATATTAGATTTTAACTACGATCAAATCATGATAGCCTTTTGTACTGGAGGTAGAATTTTTTTCAGTTGATTAGTTCAAAAACTAATCTATGATTGGCTTTCTTACAAGAATCTGCCCTGTTGCAGAATTATACAGGAATCTGTGGAAGGCAAATAAAAATAACAGTTCCCTAAAACAGTATGGAGGCTTATCAAAAGACTAAAATTCCACTCCTGGGCATATATCCGAAAAAAAGAGAAATATTAATTTGAAAATATACATGCATCCCCAATGTTCATAGTAGCATTATTTATAATTGCCAAGACATGGAAACAACCTAAGTGTCCATCAACAGATGAATGGATAAAGAAGCTGTGGTATACATGTACAATGGAATACTACTCAGCCATAAAGAATAATTAAGTTTTGCCATTTGCAGCAACGTGGATGGACTTGGAGGACATTATGCTAAGTGAAATAAGTCAGACCGAGAATGATAAACACTGTGTGACATCACTTATATGTGGAGTCTAAAAAATACAACAAAGTGGTGAATATAACATGAAAGAAGCAGACTCCCCAGATACAGAGAATAAACTTGTGGTTACCAGTGGTAGGGGCAGTATAGAAGTGGTGGAGTGGGAGATACAAATTACTGGGTATAAGACGCTAAGGGATATACCGTGCAACATGAGGAATATAGCCAATATTTTGTAATAACTGTAAATGGAAAGTAACCTTTAAAAAATTATATAAAAATAAAAAATTTTAAAAAAGAATAGTTCCCTAAAATGCAGATTAAAAGTACCTACAAAGTAGACTGAAAAAAAAGTATGTTGTAGTGTAGATAGTTTTGCATATGCCTCTCACTAGACACAATGTTGTGGAATAATGCAAGTCCTTTAAGCACTGCTTAAAGCCCAGAGTGGGATCTTTGAGATGCTTGCTAAAAATCAAGATAAAAGCAAAAAATCTGCTTTCTCCAGAAACAATGGATTCATGATCAGATTTAATAGTTCGGCTTCATCATTAATAAGCTATGTGGCACTGAAACAGTTAATTAGCTTCTTTGATTCTTTTATTCCTTATCAATAGAACAAAAATAATATGTCCTTCACAGGACTGTTGTAAGACGAAGTATAGTCATCCCTTGGTGTCTGCAGGGGATTGTTTCCAGGATCCCTGCAGATACCAAAAATCTGAGGATGCACAAGTCCCTTATATAAAATGGCAAAGTATAATTGGCCCTCTAGATCTGCAGGTTCTGCACTTTGGGATTGAGGTTACCACAAATCAGGACCCCATTAAAATCATAAGAGGTGGTAATAAATAAGAATGACCCCTCTCCCAGTCTTTGAAGGAATGTGTGACAGTTACTCAGTAAGTTTTGCAGGTTTCTCTTGGGTGCCCAGTGAAAGGACACCAGACATACATGCAGTCAGCCTCAGATTGTGGCTGTCCACAATTGAAGGCTTTTGGCTTAAGTATCAGCGAAATCTTTTTAATTCTGTGCCATCTAGGGAGCCGCAACTTAAAACTACTTGTGATTCTCTTTGGCTCTTATGATATTGAGTAGGCGAGTTCTTGATGCTTGGGTTGGTTCTTGGTGAATGGTTGTTTTTGTTTATTTTGGCTTGCGTGTTTTTGTCCTGGAAATAAAGAATACATTGCATATATCTATCATAGTTCAAAACTCACCCCAACAAACAGGTACCTTGTTTTATTACTATTGTCTACTTGTTGTCTGCCCTTCCTGGCTGGTTCTTGCAAATTTTCCCTGACAGTCCCAACTGTCTATTTCCCCCTTCACTGGATCCTCCTTGGACAAAAACCAAAATAATTTATGTGGAAAAAGGCAACAAAGGCTCAAGGGATAAAGTGATAGACTAGAAATATTTATCTAAGTGCTGCTCTGCCATATTTCTTACAGTGAATCTCCCCCACTAGCCCACAGCCTTTGAAAACTGGTTGTTCAAGTCCCTATGCTGGGAATCTTTCTGTCTAGTTTGAGGCGTAAGACACATTCATAAATAACCACAACACAATATTAATAATGTCTTGTATTTTATAATCAATTTCAATACTCTGGTGTTTCATGATCTCTTTGATCCTTACAAACATCCTGAGAGGGAATTATGGTATTATTCCCACTTTACAGATGAGGAAATAGAGACCCCAAGGAGTTAAGGAACTTGGGCAAAGCCAGACAACAAAGAAAAGAGAAAGTCTGAAATGGAGTTTGATCTCCCACTCCTAGCCCGGTACCTACAAAAGTCCCACACAAGCTCCCCAGCAATCCATTCTAATGACAACAAACTGGCACAGGGACATGGAGAGGAGAGAAATGACTTCCAGCTTGAGAAAGTGTCATCTAGGGAGCTGCAACTTAAAACTAACAAAGACCTGCTTACTCATTCTTCCATAAATATATATCTTATGTTCCCAGCCAGACTCTAAGTCTGTGGGGCAGCCCTGGGTCGCAGTAATAACAGTATGATAGTTATTTTTTGAGAAGCGATTAATACCAGACACATTGCAAGGTAGAATATAAACATACACAGTCTTAATTAATTTTCACAATAATCCTATAAGGTAAGGATCATCACACCCATTTTACAAATGATTACACTGAGGTACAGAGAAATTAAATCATTTGCTTGGGGTTATACAACCTGCAAGTGACTGGCCCCAAATGTCATCACCATAGCTCCCATGAGCTACACTTACCACCACTCAATGCTAAGAGCCGAACACACAGTGAGTTGTACAAATGCTTGACTGAAGCATAAGAACTGGGCCTGCTCACTGAGACATATGAAGATTAATGCAGAATGCTGTGTTTTAGTCACACAAAGTTATTTATTTGCTGAGAGATGCTCGAGGAACCACTGTGCAGTTCTACTTTGTAGACACAAGAGGAGTAGTATATATTGAATAGTTTAGGGTTAAAAAAATGTGGAGAAACTGTGCCAGGCAGAAAAAAGATGCCACTATTCCTCAGTAGTAGCACAGGACAGACTGAAGGGCTCCCTACCTATTGCCCTTCTCTCTTCCCCTACCTTGGCAGTTCACATTCCCCAGCCTCTCAGTACTCCAAGGACCGGCAGAATGTGGAGAATAAGGAAGGAGATTTGGGCTCTAAGAGTTTTAAGAACTCACATGTTTTCTAAGAAATGTTATGGAAACACATTCCTTCATTTCAAAAAGGACATATTCCTTTCTCTAGGGTCACATTGGTTCAATTCGATAAACTGCTCTACTGGCCCCCTACAGTCCTATGATTCATTTTACATATAAAGCATTAATTGCTGTTATTTCAATACTGCTGGCTCTTATGTTGTGCCAAGTGGTATGGGCCTGTACATTTGTGGTTTAACTCAGTCTTCTGTTTATTTCCATTGTTGGCACTATTTAAATGGTTATACTAGCATTCAGATTTAGATGGAAAGCAAATTAACCTCCTCTTTATTGTTTATGATTACCACTGTGCCTTGTTTTACATATATCTGGGAATAAGGGGAGTGTGATTCTTTTCTAGTCTTCCTCCAGAAAGTTGATACTGTAATTGAGAGCCTGGCTAATAGTCACTGTCCATGTGGAAACCAGGGCTTTGTGCTGGGTCAGCTTATGGTCAGCCTTCTGTTCAGCAGAGACCCCAGTCTGGGGGGTTGAAAGCTTTTGTGGCCCCAGACTGACCATGGATGGAGTGCTTAGTTTTCAAAGCATAACCTTCCTGAAGTATATGAAATCTATGTAGGCTTGTAAGGTATATAGTTGGAAACTGATCTTCATGTATTGTCATATATATCAATAGTACTCAGGACATATACACTACCAAACGTAAAATAGCTAGCTAGTGGGAAGCAGCCGCATAGCACAGGGAGATCAGCTCGGTGCTTTGTGACCACCTAGAGGGGTGGGATAGGGAGGGTGGGAAGGAGGGAGACGCAAGAGGGAAGAGATATGGGAACATATGTATATATATAACTGATTCACTTTGTTATAAAATAGAAACTAACACACCATTGTAAAGCAATTATACTCCAATAAAGATGTAAAAAAAAAAAAAAATAGTACTCAGGACCCTTCCATAGGTTAGTAAATCCCTCCGTAGAAGAATACGCAGTAAATGTTAGCTATAATTACTATTATGATTTCACAAGGATCCTTTTGCTCAATGAGGAAGCTGAGGCATTAAGAAAACAAGTAACTGGAATTTTAGTTCTCAGATTCTGTGTCCATTATGAACTTGAGAATCCCAGCGCTTAGCACTTCCCCTCCGTCTTGGAGTAGCTACTCAGAGAACAAAGAATAGAACCACACCTGCCCTCAGCGCTTCCACTTTTATTGATTAATATACAGCCTTGGGTCCCTAGTCTTTTAGGATTTATGGATTTTTTTTCCCCCTGAAATCCAACTAACATGTTATAAAAGGAAAAGCCAAGCGATTGATAAATTAGAGGCCCATTGCTGTTACTAAAGTGTTGAGCCTTGTTTTGGTATTTGAAGTCATAATGCAGGTTGAAAATTAATTAGAAAAAGGAATTTATGTAAGGCATATAGAAAAAATGCTATAGCTATATAAATCTTCCCTATAAAAATGCAGTTAAAAGAGTCCAAAAGGAAGGTCTGTCAAGTATTTGAATGGTGCTTTTTAAATAATAAGAGATAGGAGTAGAATATCAGAGCAAGATTTGGTTTCTAGGAAGTCCCTAACTAATCAGAGTCCACAAAACCAGAACAGCCCTGGTTTAATGGGCAAAGATTGTGATTTTCCTCAAAATCTGAACAAACAGTCCCACTCTGATACAATGTGGAAGTCTGCAGGTCTCTGGCTTCCTTTGGAGAATCCTGAGGAAATGTCTCCAAATAATGCAAAGGCTAACTTTGTCTGAATACTAACGTTCATTTACATCACAAAAGCCCACGACCTAATCCCAATCCAATAAGCAAACTACTCCAAACCCCAGGAAAACTTGAAAACAAAAGTATTTGAAAAAGCCAATATCTAGGCAGCATTTCCTGGAAAAACTACAAAGATTAAATGCTTTCAATCCATTGAAAACGAGCCTGTTCCCAGATTTTACCTCCTTGGTTACATTCAGAATAGCCACGTATGTATCCTTCTCCAGGCCAGGGGTTTGCTTTAATTTTCTATAGCCTTGGGCTTGATTACAAAGAAAAAAATAAATTAGGATTTTTTTTTTTTTAATGAGGATATTTTTCCCTTTCCTTCAGAAGTATGGTTTATGGGGCCTTGGATACTCTCATCTTTCCAGTTCAAGGAACATAAACTCATAGCTCAGTTTTTTAAAAAAAGATACTGGCACTCAGATTGGCCGCAGCAGGGAAATTACAGAGCCTAAAGACCATCTTTGAATGTAGGAGGTTTTCTAGGCGGGACATGAATCCACTGGTGATTTATAAACAAATAAGGCAAAAGGGATGCTAATCTAGAAACTCTATTCTGATACCAGTAATTGTTCGGTTATTTGCTCCACTGCATTGCCAATCTGGTATAAGTAGAAACTGTCTTACAATGTCAAAGGCATCAGTGGCACCAAGTTAAAATCAAGACTCATCCAAGTAGCAGCTAACTCCCTTTTTACTACTTATGTACTTATGTATGGTTCACTTCCTTCCACAGGCCAAAGTGCCAAAATCAATTTTCCCAGCTCATCTCCATCAGATCACAAGCTCCCCTTTGTCTCCTTTCTGGCTCCACTGCTCAGTCAGAGAAATCGATTCTCAAATTACTCCAATGATAAAATCTTTTTGCTGCTAGTAATTCTGGTGAGGCCTCACATTTGTTTTCAGAGTTTTTGCACATGTTGTTTTTAGTAACCCATTCCTGTCTTTCTTTCCTGGAGAAAACATTCATTTCTCTTTTTCATCTCTTCTTCAAGTCCCCCACCCCCAGCCCCACTCCACTTAATATCTTTATTTCTGTGGTTGTCCTTATGTTATGTATTCCAAACAAGGGGAATGTAATAAGGAAATCTGGTTACTCAGTGATGAAATAGTTTAGAAGCCAAATAGGGAACGGTAAGGTAACCCAGATATTAGCAACACAGAAAGTCACCACCACCCTGAATCAACACTGGATTAGCAGAGCCCAGAAGTGAGTCAACCTGGAACCACAGCAACCCATCCAACAGGATGTGGGCCATGGAGAAGACAGTGTCACTGCTGGAAACATCAGCCAAGGCAGAACCAGGGCAAAACACCCTGGCTCCCCTCGCCCACCTTCCAATCTCCCATCAGCCTGTCCTTGGCTGAACTCAGCTGGAACCTGGGAAATGCAGTCTACATGGGTCAGCCTCCCAATCCCAGAGAAGGACAAGGAATGACTATGAGAGCAAAGAGGCCAAGTCCCAAAGACACCACCTACATAGTCCACATAAAGAATAATACCTCATAACTTGTCCACTCTGAAAGTTTAATTAAAAGTCATAAATGGACCTTGGAGTTAGACAGGGCCATTCCTTGTCAAGGCCCTGCCAACTCTAACGTTCTGTGATTATTCATTTCTAAGACATAAAGAAGTAGCCCTTCTTGTTCCCAGTGACACCACTCACTTGGCACATTTCCTGCCCTGTGTTAATCAAAGATTCCTTCAAAAATATTTGAGAATCTGCTAACCACCGTGCCAGCTACCATGGGAAATAGATAGGAGGACAAAGTCCTTAAAATATCATTGGGGTGATTAGACAGTACAGATAAATTACTAGAGTAGAATAGTGGTTCACAGGTATCAAAAGGTGGATAAGAAAAGCCAAATGAGCAGGGGCCAAACCTGAAGGAGCAGCTTTGGCAGAAGTAGGGTTTATGCTGGTTGTGGAGGAAGGATAGAATTTGGTTTGGTAGAAAGCAGCAGCTCAGGAAGAACTGTGGCGACAGATAACACTGACTGACTTACATTTTAGAAAAAGTTTTTCCACAGAAATTCATCTGTTTTTATTATTGTACTTCCCCCTTCTTTAGAAATCAACATGCTGCCAGATTTTAACATCTCCACAATACCTAGGGTTGTGCCAGGTTCTTGGCTGGTGACAACTACCTGATAATACCACAATTACAGTTCAAGTTTACTAGGAGAGCATGGCTGCATTAACTTCCCATGGGTTTTTGTATCACTTCTTTTTTTTACAGATTTACTCTATCTCTGCTGTTCCACACCTAGTCAGTCAAGAGTATTTACTGACCAGACTAAATTGATGTGGAATACTGCCAACCCAAGGGACACTATTCTGTGCATATACTATCTGACAGCTTACAGCATTTGACACTGTTGACCTTTCTTTTCTAAACACGCTTCCTCTTGCCCTTCTTGACACCATGTCCTCAGGGTTTCTTGCCCACTCTCTAGCATTCATTCTCAGCCTCTCTGAAGCACTCTTCACCTTCTACCTGTATTTTAAATGCTGCTTCAGGGATCTGGTCTCAAGATTCCTCTCTCCTTATGCTATTTACTTTTCAAGTGACCTCATTGCCCACCCATGACTTCAGCTACCTCTGTACACATCTATGACCCCCAAATTTATAGCTTGAGTCCCAACTTCTCTCCTGAGATCCTGACCAAATATGCAACTGGTAACTGGGTGTCTCTAACTGAATGGTAATTCAATGTCACAACTAAGCCCTGTGGGTTGTACATTCTAAATATTTCTCTAACCCACCTTCCTTTTATTCCTACTGTCATCATATCAATGAATTATCATTTCTTGTCTGGACTTCCTGCTGTTGTGTCCCTTCCTCCAACCTTACCCTTTGCTGGTCTCACTGCTGCCTGACCTTCCTGAAATGCAAAGCTGATCACTTTACTCCTCTGCCAAATTATGCTTGGAAAGTTTGTGTAGCCAGTCTCCAACCTTTGCATCCCAACATTTTCAGGGCCTGGGGTAGGAACAGACATGGAGGTCCACTACCATACACCTTACTATCTGAAACCTATTAATCAAACTAGCAAGCTGTTAAGTATATTCTATTTTCTTTATTGACAAATATAATTTCATAACTTAGAACACCTCATCCAAACATATACTTCTCAGGACTGCAACGTTCCCTTCCAGCGCTTAGCTGCACAGGAAGAGACTTCCCCTGACCCAGGGTCCTCCTCCTTTATCCTCTCATCCCTGGCTCCATTCAGCATGGCAGGTGTCTCATGTACGTATGAAGACACTCCAGCCCACAATCTCAACTGCTGCCCGCATTCCTCCAAACAACTACCCCTTCCCTCTCCCTCAGGCCTAGAAGATGCACACAAATGTCCTCAGGAGGACAGGCCCAGAGAAGAGGCTGAGCAAACCTGGAATTACAGGAACCCAGGTATCCTGAAAGGTCACCTGGTCTAACAGAGAGAGGGCAACATGTTGTGGATAAGTCTATCCTCTTGGCCTTGCAAACTTCCCACCTTGTGTGGAAGGAACATAACTAGGCT
This sequence comes from Monodon monoceros, assembly GCF_005190385.1. Taxonomy (NCBI): domain Eukaryota; kingdom Metazoa; phylum Chordata; class Mammalia; order Artiodactyla; family Monodontidae; genus Monodon; species Monodon monoceros. The sequence continues at coordinate 65,861,718 of NW_021703768.1, read as the reverse complement.
CTATAAACATGATTTATACCATATTCTATTTTTCTATTTACTTATCTGTCTCTCTTTTTACACTGTGAGCTATTTAAAGGGACAGTATCTTTCTTCTTAATACTACACCTTTTCATTGGTGGTCTTCAAATTAGTTTACACATACCTCTGAGAGGATATGAAGACTGTCTGGGAGAAATACAGGCACCTGGACCAAAATTTCACGGGGATCAATTTGAAGGTCTTCAACTTTCATAAGTATATTTTTCGTAAAACTGATTTCCTGAGAACTCACCTATGTTTTTCATTTTCCATCCCAGATGCCCTTCTCTCTCTTCACCACATAAAAGTTAACCTCTCCTTGGGCTTCCCTGGTGGTGCAGTGGTTAAGAATCCACCTGCCAATGCAGGGGACATGGGTTCGAGCCCTGGTCTGGGAAGATCTCACATGCCGCGGAGCAGCTAAGCCTGTGAGCCACAACTACTGAAGCCCACATGCCTAGAGCCCATGCTCCACAACAAGAGAAGCCACCGCAATGAGAGGCCCTTGCCCTGCAACGAAGAGTAGCCCCTGCTCACCACAACTAGAGAAAGCCCGCGCGCAGCAACGAAGACCCAATGCAGCCAAAAACAAAATAAATAAATTTATATATTAAAAAGAAGTTAACCTCTTCTTCCATCCCAAGCCTTACTACCATTCATTACTCCCAAGGAAGGGTGGTACGTTACTCCAGGGAGCCAAGCAGTGTTTGTCAATTTCTGCCGTATACATGCTCCCACAACTTCAAGCTACCACCATGGGGGCTGATTTCAAGCTACAACATGTCACTGAGCTCAGAGCTGGGAAGATATGAGCAGAACTAACTCTTGCAAATTAGCACACCACTGTGCTATGACTACAAAAGATTTTAACAGTCACTCAAGTACTCCCTAACAGAATGAGGGGAGCAGAGATTATTTGCAACCCTAGCTCCAGCACTCAGGAGCCCCTGGCAACTTACTTTTCTGTATTTCTTCAACAGTATATTCTGTTAAATAGTACTTATGCTGCAATGTTATTTTGTAGAGTAAAAAGGTTAAGTATGTGAAAATGCATGCACAATACTTAACACAGGAGTTAGTAAATGTCAGTGGCCTTTCACTTCCGTTTTCTCCCCTTCAGGTGGCTGCCTGCAATACTGGACAAAGTTAATTATGAAACAGAATGTCCCCCATTTCCTTCCCTTCTCTCCTGTCCTTCCCCCTTCTTCACTCCCCTGCCCTACTGTCCTGCTCTGAGCACAGGTCCCCAGGCCTTTCTGCGGAGTCCTGACAACCTGTGGCATCCATGCCATGGTATTCTCCAAAGGGCCCAGGCTTTGAATATTTCTCTCTTCTTCCTCCCAGCCAAAAGTCGGGCATTCTGTTACCATTTTTTCAGTAGAGTTATGTGGTTAAGAGGTTTTGTAAAAGATGATATCATTCCTTGTCATTCATTAAGGGATGAAGGCATGGGTGGAAACAGACAAGCTGGACATGCACACGCCATAGTTTATTTTCTGGCTTTCAGAAAATAGAGTCTTGTTGCATGAGAGTAAAGTGCAAGACAAGACATTGGATTTTCCTTAAGTAATGAAATAAGATGTCAATGGAAAAATGTTACAACATAGTCTGTTGCACTGATTTACTATTGAGCCATAGATTGGCAAAATTATAGAGCTCTGTATACACAAGCAGGTAACAAACTTGGAAATGGGTCATACATTTTATAAATTATAAGAGTTTAAATTATAAGGGTATATCAGTGACCTGAGATTTTTAAGTTTTCTTGTAGATTAGGTGACATTTGGCCCTCTCAAATGGGAGACAGTTTTTTTTCCCCCAGAGCACTGTAACTGGAGAAAGACAAATCCTCTCATCACTGCTTACTAGCTATATAAACTTAGGCAAGCTTTTAAAGATCTCTAAAGCCTCAATTTTCTATCATAAATAGTAATATGTAAAATAGAGATAGTAACAGTACTTACAGTAAAAGCTAATATTTATCAGCTGTCAGGCACTATTCAAAGGACTTTACACAAATTAGTTTATTTTCATAATAAATTCAGTAAGGTAGGTGACTATTATTAGCCTCATTTTGTAGATGAAGAAACTAAAGCACTGAGAGCTTAAGCAACTTTACCAAGATCACACTATGGGTAAGCAACAGAGCCAAGATTTTGACACCAACTTTTTATTTCCAGAAACAACTTTATTATTAAGGCATACTGCCTTTCCTAAGCTTACTGAAGGTTTTCTTAAGGATTAAATGAGATAATCCATAGGAAGTATTTAGCAGGACGCCTGTCACCCTATACTCCAGGGTTTCCATTTTGCAAAGCTCTAAGGAACATCACTCATATTGTGTTCTCAGGAGTGCCCTACACATAAAATGAAACTCTAGAAGGGTGTTGTGCAAAGTAGCTACCCAACTGCTCTTCCAGATGATACTGAGTGATGATGACTTCATCAGATAACATACTCTGTCACTGTGCTTGTTCAAGTGTCATTCCTCCCCAACAAAGCATGTTATATGTACAAGTCACCTAGAAGAGCTTTTAAGGACATGTGAAAACAGAGTAGGAAAGCTGGGCTTCAGGATACCAATTAATAAGGGGTCAAAGTGCCAGACAGTGTCATCCCAAGCTTGTCAAATGGTATCCTGCCTCAGGGCAGCACAGTGAACGCAAAGGAGCTCTGGGAGCTATTCTGCATTACGAGGAAAACCATCATCCTCTCCACTTACAGAACACTGCATGACCTACTAACCTGACGTAATTCACCCTCAACATCAGGTCACACTACATTCCTTTTGATGGCATTAAATCTTTGTGAAGCTGGGTTTTCCACAGGCACTGTGATAAAAAGCAAGTACTGCAGGAAAATCAATGTAGGACAGGAAATGAGAGTGGCAACATCCAATCTGATTTCAAAGTTTGAGAAATTTAACAGTGTCCAACAAACACATAATCACATGGGTAAAACACTCTGGTTAAGAATGAAAAATATGTTTAATCTTTCAATGTATATGTATTATCTTTTCAAGCACCCACTAAACTGTTAGGACATAAATATGTATTAAAATATGTAGCCCTAACTACTTAATAAATGAAAGATTCAGCTCCCATATTTCCATCATGAGTCATACCTGAATTACACCTGTGCATCCTCACTGTGCCATTAGGTATTTCTTTTGGCTTGAGAACCCCATGAAAAATGACTGAGACCCTGAGGGCCCCATGAGCTGAGAAAGTTTGGGAACATCTGGTGTAATCCCTTTACAAGTATCATCTTTTATAATCCTTACAGTAACCTAAGGAGTCAAGTGCCATTAATGTTTTTAATTTACATACATGGGAACTGAGGACTTGAGTAATAAGAGGAGACTGAGATCATAAAATGTCTAAGCAGAGGATCCAGTGTCCAAACCCAGCCCTGTGACTCTGAAGCCACACACTTAATCACTATACCACACCTAAGGCCAAATACGCAGGTAATTTTGTCCAGACAGACCTCTGGGCAAAGTGCCTGGCTACTTCCTTACAGTACTGAACCTGACCCCCAACGAAGAACAGTCAGCGTACGTTTTCCTCACATCCTGTCACTGGACATACCAGCTCAGGTTCTCAAAGCTATTTGCTGAAGTAACCAATTTGCTGAAGTTTCAGGCTTCAAGCTCCTGCAAGCTGTGTGTATGTGCTCTAGATGAAAGTCCCCTTGCCTCCATGCAGACAAAGAAAATCAGAAACTGTCTAAAGTGGCAGCTTGAGTTCATCAACTCTATCAACTTGCTCAATAAACATTACCAAGTACATAGGCCCTGTCTGAAGGAGTCTCTATGGAAATCCAAGATAAAATAGCAGAATTTGGTATCTGTTCCAAAAGAAACATGACTCATCTGTTTCTGACATGTCTTTAAAGTCTGAAATACAGTCAAGCTACTGCAAGCTAATGCAGAGTGGGATCTATGGTCTAACAGCTGAAGCAGGGGTCAGCAACCTGGGCCATGTGATTTGGAACTGGGTTTCAGCCAACCTTAGGGAGCCCTGGAGAGATGGACCCAGCTTCCTCTAGCGGTCTTGAGATAAAAGGACTCCTTGTTATTTTCCCTGTTTGAGTCCCTGCAATTACAGGTTGTAACTTACTCTAGAGGGGAACAAAATTGGTCATAACACTAAGGAACTGACCACTGATGAACCAGCACCACCCCATTTATTTCTACCATCATCATCCCTGTTTAACCATCAGCTTCTATCTCAACGCATCATGCCTGAGTCCTTCTTGGAGAGTCTTTAACTGCCAATGTGTGCAACAGCCAAGAGTACAATGCAAGTATGACGAACCTCTCTCCAAGTGAAACTGCAAATCTACTGAAAGACACAAAATTGGATGAAGCCATAGAAGGGGATTTTAGAGAAACATTCACGTATTACATAAGACATTGACAAATGAGAATCTGCTAACCTGGTCAGCAATCGAAGAAGAAAACAATCAACACGAGTTGAGGCAACACCAGCTTTCAAGAGAATGACTATCAAAATACCAAGAGGCTGTTGAGAAAATTGATGAAGGGGTCAAAAGGTTTCTTTGTCAAAATGTCTGAACTGGGCTTCCGTGGTGGTGCAGCGGTTGGGAGTCCGCCTGCCGATGCGGGGGACGCGGGCTCGTGCTCCGGTCTGGGAGGGTGCCAAGTGCCGCGGAGCGGCTGGGCCCGTGAGCCATGGACGCTGAGCCTGCGCGTCCCGAGTCTGTGCTCCGCAGTGGGAGAGGCCGCAACAGTGAGAGGCCCGCGTACCGCAAAAAAAAAAAAAAAAAAAAAGAAAAAAATGTCTGAACTAGTCATTGTGCTGCCAAAGTCAACATAAAGTGCGTCATATTTTTGTTACAAATTTAATTATATGCAAAATATTCAACACAATATACCTTTTTGACCTAATAGTACATAATTGCAATTACACCTAAATTTCATTTGACATAATTAAAACTGACTGATTTTTACAACTTTAGATGAGTTTTCTTTTTTTTTAACATCTTTTAACATCTTTATTGGAATATAATTGCCTTACAATGGTGTGTTAGTTTCTGCTTTATAACAAAGTGAATCAGCTATACATATATATATATATATATATCTCCATATCTCCTCCCTCTTGTGTCTCCCTCCCACCCTCCCTAACCCATCCCTCTAGGTGGTCACAAAGCACCGAGCTGATCTCCCTGTGCTATGCAGCTGCTTCTCACTAGCTATCTATTTTACATTTGGTAGTGTATATATGTCCACTCCAGGAATAAAGACGCAGATGTAGAGAATGGACTTGAGGCCACGGGGAGGGGGAAGGGTAACTGGGACGAAGTGAGAGAGTGGCATGGACACAGATGAGTTTTCTTTAAGGTGAATCCTTAAAGAAATGAAACTTTTTTCTAACTTTCCTATGAAATTTTGGTTCTGTATGAAATGGGTTATTTTAAGCGGCATTTTCCCACCACTAATTTTCAGATATTAACAAAGACCTCTAGGTAACAGGCCGTTCAATTACTTTAAGAGCCCCATCCACTAAGCCCTGTAAAAAACCCTTCCTTCTTCTCTCTGAAGCTGTGATGACTACTGTCATCTCTACTTTCCAGAGAAACAGAACCAATAGGATGTATATATACAGAGAAAGATTTACTTTAAAGAATTGGCTCATGCTATTGTAGAGGCTTAGCGAGTCTAAAATCTGATGGAGAAGGTTGGCAGGCTGGAGACTTAGGAAAGAGTTGCAGTTTGAGTCCAAAATCAGTCTGCTATAGAAAAGGAATAGCAGAATGTGCAGATGAAATCTGTGGACAAACTGCTGGAGAATTTCCTCTTGCTCAGGGGAGAGGTCAGTCAGTCTTTTGTTCTATTCAGGTATCTAACTGGGTGGATGAGGCCCACCCACATTGTGGAGGGCAACCTGCTTTACTCAAATCCCACTGACTTAAATGCAAACCTCATCCAAAGACATCCTCATAGAAACATCCCGAATAATGTCTGATCAAATATCTGGGCACCGTGACCCAGAGATATTGACACATAAAATTAACTATCATAGCTGCTATAGACTAGAAGAGACAAACCAAATTGATAGCCCTAAATAGATTCTGGAAATCCCAGAGAAGGGCCTTCAAAGAAGTTCTGAGAACCAGATCCAGGCATAGTGCCCTCCCCAAGATGATGCTTCCTGGCAAACACATGGTTGTATGTGAGGGAATGAGATATGGTTAACATCAGGAGATAGGCTGTTAGAAGAGTGCACAGCAGTAGACAGCCGGTGCATCACACCACTTGAGCACTTCAAAGGCCTCCTGATCCACCCTTCCTCTCCTTCCTGCCTGGGATTTCTGACATCCCAAGGTGGGCTACCCAAGAAAACCTTACTGAAAACTCATGCATGTGCACATCAGAAGTGACAGAAAATTAATGCCCCTGGGGCAGGCCTTTGGAGAATGGGCTCCTAGACATGTTTTGTAAGGGTCCCTAGAAGCGAGAGCCACCTGCAGCAGTGTCCAACTTCGTTAAAAATGTTCTTCTTTGTTGTTTCACTCGTCCTTCCCTGCACCCCTGCTCCCTAGGATGGCATTCCCAAGTAAACCCCCTGCCCTAAAATTCTTAATCCCTGGCTCTGTTCTTGTATGTAAATCAAAAAGTGAAAATCTTTCCTCTGAATTTGTAAGGAAGGATTTAAATTAAGCATTATAGTCTATTGATTACCAAACACCAGGCTGAACATTATTTTATCCCATGCCACAAAAAACTCTAATTCAGCAAGGAATACAAGGAGAAGCTGGTGGAACTGGAATATGAACGAGTTCAAACGTCCATGAAAAATAGATACATTTCGTTTTATAAGTCTCTCTCAGTTCTCCTAGCCTGAATAGCTGATTTAACAGTCTCCATTTATTGCTAATGTTTAGACTGCTACATTCTTTCCATTATTTCTAAACTACATTGGCTCTTCTGGCTTTTTATCTGGCCAGATAGCTCCCTGATTTAAGAGATTTCTTGCAACCCAATGATGCTCCTAACTAATTGGTTGCTGTAAGTCATATCAGAAACAGCTTATTTTTTATCTCTACAAATCCCCTAAAAGATATAATTATGATTATTTATTAAGGACTCAGAAAAATAGATTTTTTTTTCTTTTTTTTTTTTTGCGGTATGCGGGCTTCTCACTGTTGTGGCCTCTCCCGTTGTGGAGCACAGGCTCCAGACGCGCAGGCCCAGCCGCCATGGCTCACTGGCCCAGCCGCTTCGCGGCATGTGGGATCTTCCCAGACCGGGGCACGAACCCGTGTCCCCTGCATCGGCAGGCGGACTCTCAACCACTGTGCCACCATGGAAGCCCAGAAAAATAGATTTTAAAACACATTTTAAAGGCTACGAAGATAAAGAATAGTCTAAAATAGAAAAACTAGTGAGATTCTCAATCTCACAATCTGAAAGGTTGTGAAATTCATTCATTCAATATCATGTCAGTCACTATGCAAGCAAATAGGCCAGGATCCCCTCAGGAACCAAGGAAAACGTTGAGGGGCCTTCCCTTCTAATGTGATTGTTTTTGAACTACCAAGCATAAAAACCAATTGACTAACCACAAAGGACAGGAGGTGGCCCAACCAGACCATCACTTGAGCCAAGGAGCTAGTTCAGAGGTGGGCATCTCCTCAGGGTTTTCAGTTTGAAGGTAAAAGAAAAGAGGCCTTGACTTCTGTGTCACAGAGTTAGAAGAGCATGAGGGGGAACTGGTAGTGGTCTTCCTCTCTGCCACATGAAGAAAATCTATATGCAGTGAGACAACATGAACCTGAACAGAGTCAAGCAGAGATGAGAGATGGACAGAGGAAGAAAGTTGTCAGTTTTAACCATCTGCACCTTTCATGCGTGAGGCCATTCCACTTAATTCATTTCAGTAATATGAGTTTAAAATGTCATTTTATACTTATGCTAAAATTGGCTTTTTGTTGCTGTCAATTGGAAGAGTCCTCACAGTGTCCTATGAGAAAGGCCAATTGTGAGGAATGTCTTTTCTCTACTCCTGTTTTCTGTGAGGGGGTGTTTTTCCTAAATACTCCTGGCCGCTCTCTGTGCATTTACTTCATCTCAGAGAAGGTAGATCAACTCATCTGGTCTGTAAATTTGAGAAGAGTAAACAGGTCACGCTCAGCTCAGCTACTTTCTTTTGTCTTCTTGGAGGCCAGCTGCCTGCTGTGAGGGGGAATTCTCCTCCTAGCCTCTCTGCTGCAAGTTTTACCTGAGTAGATTCTCTATGGGTGAGGCCTGCCTGATCCAGGCCTGCCATGACTTGCAGGAGACTGGGGTAAAATATTCTTAATTCTAGAGATTGGTAACAGTAGGCCCATTTTCCAACAATAATAATAGCTAATACTTACATACTTCTTACCATGTACCAGGCACTTTTTTCTTCCCTCAGCGCTTTCTTAAGTATTTAATCCTCGCAGCAACCTTTTATGGCAGGTATACTCTTATTATCCCCATTTTACGTTTAACAATATGAGACATAGATAGTGGAAGCAACTTTCCCTAGGTGATACCTTCAGGAAGTGGCAGACCTGGGATTCAAATGCAGCCCATATGATCTGAAGTCCATGATCTAACCACTATTCTTTGTATCATGTGTTGGCCATACTCTTACCTTTATCTGCCTTCCTCTTTTGTCTTAATTCTGTTTGTTCAAAGGATATTCTTTATAGGGTCCCCTTAAAACTCCCAACACTGATTTAATCACAGGTTTGAGATGATTTCTCCATTGAAGATATATACCTAAAGAGCTATGCCCAGTATTGAAGTTAAGTGAATACTGGTTAGTGTCAAATGAATGCAGAACATATTTACAGTATAGTAAACCTACATTAGCCCAGAAAACTCAACTTCACAGGCCACAAATTCTTTTCTCTTGATCAACAAGTAAGTCAACCCTGCAATTTTCCTGTAGTGGGCTTTAAAAGCTTCACTACTGATTTCTATGATGCCTATCATAAAGTTTCAAATACTTCAACATAAGCAGTGTGATATTACACATGTATCAGTCAGTTGAGCTTCATTCTGAAGCAGTCAGTTGCTCTAATGGAAGAGGAACAGTCCAGGAGTGGTCAGTTAGGAAAACACGAAAAGGCCTAACTTCAGAGGCAGCTATCACAAGAGCTTCATCAGCTAATCTAAGCTCCCTCAACACCTCAGGAGTTGATAATTAACATAGCAAATGTCAAAAACAAATATCACCTGGTTGAAAAAGTGGCCTATTTTCTAGCATAATGAATATTAGAAATGGGCTTTCCTTGGTGAAAGCAAAGTCATTCAAGATATTTCAAATGGCTAAAACAGTTTAAAACAGGATATAAGAATCGTGCACTAGCCTACGGCCTCTACCTTTAGGGATGGACCCTGGTGCTTGATCTCTAAACAGTCTTACATCCAAACATTTTCTTAGGGCGATTTCTGGCTGACTGATGGCAGTGCTAAGAATGCTGTCTCTGGAATGCTGTTGTAGCCACTGCGCTGTGTGGTTTTGGTCAGGGCACTTAAAAGAACATGGACCTGGAAATTTATCAAGGCTTTAGAAAAGGTTTATAAAATGGTTTGTGTCACCTTGTTAATGAACGTTGACTTAATAAATATCTGTTATGTGTGACAAAACCTAGTTGGAGTCTTGCTTTGACTATAACCTGGTAGCAAACTTTTAGAGGCATAGCTAACCTGCACCCATTGCTGGCTACCATCATCTACCAAAAAGAACTTAAGAATTGTGTATAATTAAATTGAGTTAGGTCAGCTGTAATACAGATAATAGAAGAAAATAGGCATTTTCTTCAGTCCTCAAATGAATCTAATTTGTAAAGTAGCTATAAATCCCTGAAAGGACCAACAATAATATGAAGTGGTTATGGTGCATTTTCCTCCCTCACCTGAGAAAGATGCATGACCCACTCTATAGGCTTGCCTTCCCTCAGAGACTTTACTGAACACCTGTTGAAGATAACAGTCCTAAAATGTGATCTTTTGCCAAGGCCAGAACCTAAAACATCCTGAAATATCATGAAGAGTTCCTATAAGGGAAGCACTGATAAGATCTCTAATTCAAAACTGTGTTCAAATGGGATCCTTGTAGATCTGTGACAATATATACTCCACTAGTGACATCTTCATGCTTCGTTCAGTGACAAATACCAGGAGAGAATGCACAAGAGAATTCTGAAAGTATACTTAGATGGACCATTGGTCATTACTTTATCTGCTACACTGTGAAGCAAAAGCAGAGTCCTAATATTCCTAAGCAACTTCTTTGTTCTCTCTCTCTTTTTTTTTTAAGGCCGAGCCCTGTGACTTGCTGGATCTTAGCTCCCCCATCGACGATCCCAGGGATCAAACCCAGGCCCCTGGTAGCGGGAGCACAGAATCCCAGCCATTGGACCGCCAAGGAATTCCACTAGGTAACTTCTTTAAACTAACAATGTGTGATAGGCAAATAATGACCCCTCCAAAGATGTCCATGACCTAATCCCCAGAACCTGTGAACATGTTAGGTTACAAGGCAAAGGATAATTAAGTTTGTTTGTCCAGTGACCTTGCAATGGGGAAAGTATCCTGGACTATCCAGGTGGATCCAATGTAATCCCAAGAGTTGTAAGTAGAAGAGGGAGGCAGAAAAGGGAGAGCAAGACATATGGAATGTGAGAAGAATTCAGCCAGATTTTGCTGGCTTAGAAGATGGAGCAAGGGAAAATGAGCCAAGGAACACAGGCAGAGTCTCTAGAAGCTGGAAAAGAGTTAGAAATGGATTCTCGCCTAGAACCTCTTTAAGGAACACAGACTCACTTTGACTTTAGCCCTGTGAGACGTATTTCAGAGTTTTGACCTCATGAACTATAAGAGAGTACATTTATGTTGTCCTAAGCCACTAAGTTTGTGGCTTAACTTGTTTTGTCAGCAGTGGAAAACTAATACACAGGGTGAAAAGAAATAAGGAAATATGACCACCCACTTCCAATAGCCATTTTCTGCACTGTTATGTGACCACCATAATGGCATCACCCAGGCTCCCTTGCCTTCTGGCTTCTGGGATTTCAGACAGTAAGTGGAGAGAGAGGTGTCAGGTTAGGATATTTCTTCCCCGACACTTTCTACTTCAGTGCCATGATCCTTGCGGCAGCTCTACCCTACTAGACCACAGCTCCTATAGGCAGCTCTCAACCACAGTAATGCTCACTAGGCTCTGCTTATACTGCTTCCTCTCTGTGCCCCTTCACCTAGTAAATTTTACCTCTTAACAATAACGGAAGCAGGTGAGGTCATTTGAAGGGCCAGTGATGAATCTGTAGGTGATCTGAAATTCTGAACTCCTGCCCTACTTCTATCATAACATAAGGTCCTCTCTCAAAAGAAAAATTAAGCCTTTCCTGGAAAATGCTACAACCTTACATCAATTTGGGGCAATCCCCAGCTGTCTGGTTAGCCTTAGGGCACAGCAACGGGTAATATTAAATCTCTTCTCTTGTTTCTGTCTTTTAAAAAATTAGCTTAACCCTCCCACTAGTAAAACTTCACATGCTACAGAAATAAAAATAAGAAGGATTATGCCTTCTTTATTGCTGCAGAATGCCAGGGGAGGTTTTATTTAAGAGCAACTAATGTAAACGTGAGAATTATTATCAAAGAAAGCCCTACTGCTTTAAAATTCTTCTTTTAAGTATTTTCTAGCTGTTCTGAAAACTTTAAAGTTTTCTTTTTTGCAAAAAATGCGATGTTTCGGTTACTTAAACTTCACTACATAAATGTTCACAGTGGAACTACTAGAAAAGGGCACTCTGTATTTTATTAAACCAATTAAAGAATTTATGGAGAGAAGAAATCAAGTTAACTACCATAGGAAAGGAAAAGGAAAACACAGTCTTTTGTACTTGAGCCAAATCCCGCATAGTTTCACAGGTGCCCCACTAACGTGATGTCATTTTGACTGGGGCAACCTCCCTCCCACAAAGACAAATGAAAGAGCTCCTTTTCAAATAACCCTTGCACCTCAAACAGATGGTCACATCTAAAATAAACCTCCAGACAGCACTTCAGAAAGTATTTTCTAAAGGAGCGTTCTTTTAGGGCTGCCAAAGAGGAAAAAACTGATGCCGTATGTGCTGACTGCTCTACTGAAGAAAAATGGAGAATACAGTTTTTCTGCTCTGATTAGAATGAAAGGCATGGTCACTGACTAGTAGTTTTGTCTTTAAGAAGATGCCTTTACTTGGAGTTCAGGTCTTTTGAGGATTAGCCACCCCCCTACCCCAACTCTCTCCCCGGCACCTCACCATCCTCACCTCACACTTGCACCCCGCCCCATTCTCCTCGCTTGGCCCTTGAAATAAACCTTTCTCTACACACAAAAAAATAGGCTTTCGGGGCACCATCTTCCATTAACTATCTCCAAAACTATTCATGGGGGGGGGCACCTTCAAGATGGCAGAGGAATAAGACGTGGAGATCACCTTCCTCCCCACACATACATCAGAAACACATGTACATGTGGAACAACTCCTACAGAACACCTACTGAACGCTGGCAGAAGACCTCAGGCCTCCCAAAAGCCAAGAAACTCCCCATGTACCTGCGTAGGGCAAAAGAAAAAAGAGAAAACAGAGACAAAAGAATAGGGATGGGACCTGCACCAGTGGGAGGGAGCAGTGAAGGAGGAAGTGTTTCCACACACTAGGAAGCCCCTTCACGGGTGGAGACTGCGGGTGGCGGAGGGGGAAGCTTCGGAGCCGCGGAGGAGAGCGCAGCAACAGGGGTGCGGAGGGCAAAGCGGAGAGATTCCCACACAGAGGAACGGTGCCGACTGGCACTCACCAGCCCGAGAGGCTTGTCTGCTCACCCGCCGGGGCAGGCAAGGCTGGGAGCTGAGTCTCGGGCTTCAGAGGTCGGATCCCAGGGAGAGGACTGGGGTTGGCTGCGTGAACACAGCCTGAAGGGGGCTAGTGCATCACCGCTAGCTGTGAGGGAGTCTGGGAAAAAGTCTGGACCTGCCGAATAGGCAAGAGACTGTTGTTTCGGGGTGCGCAAGGAGAAGGGATTCAGAGCACCGCCTAAACGAGCTCCAGAGACAGGTGGGAGCCGTGGCTATTAGCATGGACCCCAGAGACGGACATGAGATGCTAAGGCTGCTGCTGCCGCCACCAAGAAGCCTGTGTGCAAGCACAGGTCACTATCCAGACCTCCCCTCCCGGGAGCCTGTGCAGCCCGCCACTGCCAGGGTCTCATGATCCAGGGACAACTTCCCAGGGAGAACACACAGTGCGCCTCAGGCTGTTGTAATGTCACCCGGCCTCTGCCGCTGCAGCATCGTCCTGCATGCCGTACCCCTCCCTCCCTCCAGCCTGAGTGAGCCAGAGCCACCTAATCAACTGCTACTTTAACTCCGTCCTGTCTGAGCAAAGAACAGATGCCCTCAGGTGACCTACATGCAGAGGTGGGGCCAAATCCAAAGCTGAACCCCCGGAGCTGTGCAAACAAAGAAGAGAAAGGGAAATCTCTCCCAGCAGCCTCACGAGCAGCGGCTTAAATCTCCACAATCAACTTGATGTACCTGCATCTGTGGAATACCTGAATAGACAACGAATCATCCCAAAATTGAGGCGGTGGACTTTAGGAGCAACTGTAGAATTGGGATTTGCTTTCTGCATCTAATTTGTTTCTGGTTTTATGTTTATCTTAGTTTAGTATTTACAGCTTATTATCATTGGTAGGTTTGTTTATTGATTTGGCTGCACTCTTCCTTTTTTTATTATATATATATATATATTCTTTTTCTCTTTTTGTGAGTGAGTATGTGTATGCTTCTTTGTCTGATTTGGTCTGTATAACTTTACTTTTGCCATTTGTCCTAGGGTTCTTACTGTCCATTTTGTTTTTGTTTTTTTTAGTATAGATTTTAGGGCTTGTTATCATTGGTGGATTTGTTTTTTGGTTTGCTTGCTCTCTTCTTTGTTTCTCTCTTTTTATTACTTTTTTATTTTTCTATTTTTAATAATTTTTTTCTATTTAAATAAAATAAAGTTATTACTTTATTTTTTCTTTCTTTTTCTCCCTTTTCTTCTGAGCCGTGTGGCTGAACAGGGTCTTAGTGCTCTGGCTAGGTGTCAGGCCTGAGCCTCTGAGGTGGGAGAGCCGAGTTCAGGACATCGATCCACCAGAGACCTCCTGGCCCCATGTAATATCAAACGGTGAAAGCTCTCCCAGAGATCTCCATCTCAACACTAAGACCCAGCTCCACTCAATGACCAGCAAGCTGCAATGCTGGACACCCTATGCCAAACAACTAGCAAGACAGGAACACAAACCCATCCATTAGCAGACAGGCTGCCTAAAATCATAATAAGTTCACAGACACCCCAAAACACAATACTGGACGTGGTCCTGCCCAGCAGAGCAGCCTGCAAAACGGAGACCCCAAACATAGTAAGTTAAGCAAAATGAGAGGACAGAGAAACACACAGCAGATGAAGGAGCAAGGTAAAACCCCACCAGACCAAACAAATGAAGAGGAAAGAGGCAGAATACCTGAAAAAGAATTCAGAGTAATGACAGTAATGATGATCCAAAATCTTGGAAATAGAATGGACAAAATACAAGAAACGTTTAACAACGACCTAGAGGAACTAAAGAGCAAACAAACAATGATGAACAACCCAATAAAAGAAATTAAAAATTCTCTAGAAGGAATCAATAGCAGAATAACTGAGGCAGAAGAACGGATAAGTAACCCAGAAGATAAAATAATGGAAATAACTACCGTAGAGCAGAATAACATAAAAAGAATGAAAAGAATTGGGGACATTCTCAGAGACCTCTGGGACAACATTAAATGCAACAACATTCGAATTATAGGGGTCCCAGAAGAAAAAGAGAATAAAAAGGGACTAAGAAAATATTTGAAGAGATTATTGTTGAAAACTTCCCTAACATGGGTAAGGAAATAATAAATCAAGTCCAGGAAGCGCAGAGAGTCCCATACAGGATAAATCCAAGGAGAAACATGCCAAGACACATATTAATCAAACTATCAAAAATTAAACAAAAAGAAAAAATATTAAATACAGTCAGGGAAAAGCAACAAATAACATACAAGGGGATCCCCATACGATTAACAGCTGATCTTTCAGCAGAAACTCTGCTAGTCAGAAGGGAGAGGCAGGGCATATTTAAAGTGATGAAAGGGAAAAATCTACAACCAAGATTACTCTACCCAGCAAGGATCTCATTCAGATTCAACAGAGAAATTAAAACTTTTACAGACAAGCAAGAGCTAAGAGAATTCAGCAACACCAAACCAGCTATACAACAAATTCTAAAGGAACTTCTCTAGGCAAGAAAAACAAGAGAAGGAAAAGACTTACAATATCAAACCCAAAACAATTAAGAAAATGGTAATAGGAACATACATATCAATAACTACCTTAAATATAAATGGATTAAATGCTCCAACCAAAAGACATAGACTGGCTGAATGGATACAAAAACAAGTACATGTATTGTCTACAAGAGACTCACTTCAGACCTAGGGATACATACAGAATGAAAGTGAAGGGATGGAAAAAGAAATTCCATGTAAATGAAAATCAAAAGAAAACTGGAGTAGCAATTCTCATATCAGACAAAATAGACTTTAAAATAAAGACTATTACTACAGACAAAGAAGGACACTACATAATGATCAATGGACCGATCCAAGAAAAAGATATAACAATGGTAAATATTTATGCACCCAATATAGAAGCACCTCAATACATAAGCCAAATGCTAACAGCCATAAAAGGGGAAATCAACAATAACACAATCATAGTAGGGGACTTTAACACCCCACTTTCACCAATGGACACATCATCCAAAATGAAAACAAATAAGGAAACACAAGCTTTAAATGATACATTAAACAAGATGGACTTAACTGATACTTATAGGACATTCATTCCAAAAACTGCAGATTACACTTTCTTCTCAAGTGCTCATGGAACATTCCCCAGGATAGATCATATCTTGGGTCACAAATGAAGCCTTGGTAAATTTAAGAAAATTGAAATCCTATCAAGTATCTTTTCGGATCACAACACTATGAGACTAGATATCAATTACAGGAAAAAATCTGTAAAAAATACAGACCCATGGAGGCTAAATAATACACTACTAAATAACCAAGAGATCACTAAAGAAATCAAAGAGGAAATCCAAAAATACCTAGAAACAACTGACAATGAAAACACAACGACCCAAAACCTATGGGATGCAGCAAAAACAGTTCTAAGACGGAAGTTTGTAGCAACACAACCCTACCTCAGGAAACAAGAAACATCTCAAATAAATAACCTAACTTTACACCTAAAGCAATTAGAGAAAGAAGAACAAAAAAACACCAAAGTTAGCAGAAGGAAAGATACCATAAAGATCAGATTAGAAAGAAATGAAAAAGAAATGAAGGAAACAATAGCAAAGATCAATGAAACTAAAAGCTGGCTCTTTGAGAAGATAAAAAAAATTGACAAACCATTAGCCAGATTCATCAAGAAAAAAAGGGAGAAGACTCAAATCAATAGAATTAGAAATGAAAAAGGAGAAGTAACAACTGACACTGCAGAAATACAAAGGATCATGAGAGATTACTTACAAGCAACTCTATGCCAATAAAATGGAAAACCTGGAAGAAATGGACAAATTCTTAGAAAAGCAAAACCTTCTGAGACTGAACCAGGAAGAAATAGAAAATTAAACAGACCAAACACAAGCACTAAGTTGAGACTGTGATTAAAAATCTTCCAACAAACAAAAGCTCAGGACCAGATGGCTTCACAGGCGAATTTTATCAAACATTTAGAGAAGAGCTAATACCTATGCTTCTCAAGCTCTTCCAAAATACAGCAGAGGGAGGAACACTCCCAAACTCATTCTGTGAGGCCACCATCACCCTGATACCAAAACCAGACAAAGACGTCACAAAGAAAGAAACTATAGGCCAATATCACTGATGAACGCAGATGCAAAAATCCTCAACAAAATACTAGCAAACAGAATCCAACAGCACATTAAAGTGATCATACACCATGATCAACTCGGGTTTATCCCAGGAATGCAAGGATTCTTCAATATATGGAAATCAATCAATGTGATAAACCATATTAACAAATTGAAGGAGGAAAACCATATGATCATCTCAGTAGATGTAGAAAAAGCTTTTGACAAAATTCAACACTCATTTATGAGAAAAACCCTCCAGAAAATTGACATAGAGGGAACTTATCTCAACATGATAAAGACCATATATGACAAACCCACAGCCAACATTGTTCTCATCCTTCTTAGTGAAACCATTTCCACTAAGATCAGGACCAAGACAAGTTTGCCCACTCTCACCACTATTACTCAACATAGTTTTGGAAGTTTTAGCCACAGCAATCAGAGAAGAAAAAGAAATAAAAGGAATCCAAATTGGAAAAGAAGAAGTAAAACTGTCACTGTTTGCAGATGACATGATACTATACATAGAGAATCCTAAAGATGCTACCAGAAACTACTAGAGCTAATCAATGAATTTCGTAAAGTTGCAGGATACAAAATTAATGCACAGAAATCTCTTGCATTCCTATACATTAATGATGAAAAATCTGAAAGAGAAATTAAGGAAACACTCCCATTTACCATTGCAACAAAAATAATAAAAGACCTAGGAATAAACCTACCTAAGGAGACAAAAGACCTGTATGCTGAAAACTATAGGACACTGATGAAAGAAATTAAAGGTTATACAAACAGATGGAGAGATATACCATGTTCTTGGATTGGAGGAATCAACATTGTGAAAATGACTATACTGCCCAAAGCAATTTACAGATCCAATGCAATCCCTATCAAATTACCAATGGCATTTTTCACAAAACTAGAACAAAAAATTTCACAATTTGTATGGAAATACAAAAGACCCCAAATAGCCAAAGCAATCTTGAGAACGAAAAATGGAGCTGGAGGAGTCAGGCTCCTGGACTTCAGACTATACTACAAAGCTACAGTAATCAAGACAGTATGGTACTGGCACAAAAACAGAAATATAGATCAATGGAACAGGATAGAAAGCCCAGAGATAAACCCACACACATATGGTCACCTTATTATTGAGAAAGGAGGCAAGAATATACAATGGAGAATAGACAGCCTCTTCCATAAGTGGTGCTGGGAAAACTGGACAGCTACATGTAAAAGAATGAAATTAGAACATTCCCTAACATCATACACAAACATAAACTCAAAATAGATTAAAGACCTAAATGTAAGGCCAGACACTATAAAACTCTTAGAGGAAAACATAGGCAGAACATTCCATGACATAAATCACAGCAAGATCCTTTTTGCCCCACCTCCTAGAGGAATGGAAATAAAACCAAAAATAAACAGATGGGACCTAATGAAACTTAAAAGCTTTTGCACAGCAAAGGAAACCATAAACAAGACAAAAAGACAGCCCTCAACATGGGAGAAAATACTTGCAAATGAAGCAACTGACAAAGGATTAATCTCCAAAATATAGAAGCAGCTCATGCTGCTCAATATCAAAAAAAACAAACAACCCAATCCCAAAATGGGCAGAAGACCTAAATAGATATTTCTCCAAAGAAGATATACAGATTGCCAAGAAACATATGAAAGGATGCTCAACATCACTAATCATTAGAGAAATGCAAGTCAAAAGTACAATGAGGTATCACCTCACACTGGTCAGAATGGCCATCATTAAAAAGTCTACAAACAATAAATGCTGGAGAGGGTGTGGAGAAAAGGGAACCCTCTTGCACTGTTGGTGGGAATGTGAATTGATACAGCCACTATGGAGAGCAGTATGGAGGTTCCTTAAAAAACTAAAAATAGAACTACCATATGACCCAGCAATCCCACTACTGGGCATATACCCTGAGTAAACCATAATTCAAAAAGAGTCATGTACCACAATGTTCATTGCAGCTCTACTTATAATAGTTAGGACATGGAAGCAACCTAAGTGTCCATCAACAGATGAATGGATAAAGAAGATGTGGCACATATATACAATGGAATATTACTCAGCCATAAAAAGAAACGAAATTGAGTTATTTGTAGTGAGGTGGATGGACCTAGAGACTGTCATACAGAGTGAAGTAAGTTAGAAACAGAAAAACAAATACCGTATGCTAACACATATATATGGAATCTACGAAAAAAATGGTTTTGAAGAACCTAGGGGCAGGACAGGAATAAAGACGCAGATGTAGAGAATGGACTTGAGGACACGAGGGGGGGGCAGGGTAAGCTGGGACGAAATGAGAGAGTGGCATACACTACCAAATGTAAAATAGATAGCTAGTGGGAAGCAGCCACATAGCACAGGGAGATCAGCTCGGTGCTTTGTGTCCACCTAGAGGGGTGGGATAGGGAGGGTGGGAAGGAGATGTAAGAGGGAGGACATATAGGGATATATGTATATGTATAGCTGATTCACTTTGTTATACAGCAGAAACTAACACACCATTTTAAAGCAATTATACTCCAATAAAGATGTTAAAAAAAAGAAAACTCTCCATGGGTCATGATTGTGTAGCTATTTCTCTAACCTTGCTACTCATTAGAACACTTGGGTCCACAAAATTTTTAACCACCACCCTGCCTCTTGTTTCAAGGTCCTACCGTAGCAGATCTGCTTTGGCTGGGCACCTAACCCATTTTGGAGCTCTACTACTGTCATGGCTGGGTGGCGTTTTCTCTGCTCTTCCGCTTTAAGCACTGCTTTATAGGCTACCGAGGAGAGCATCTGTTTCACACTTAGCTTTTTTTTTTTTACCTCTTTATTGGAGTATAATTGCTTTACGATGGTGTGCCAGCTTCTGCTTTATAACAAAGTGAATCAGCTATACACATACATATGTTCCCATATCTCCTCCCTCTTGCGTCTCCCTCCCTCCCACCCTCCCTATCCCACCTATCCAGGTGGTCACAAAGCACCGAGCTGATCTCCCTATGCTATGCGGCTGCTTCCCACTAGCTATCCATTCTACGTTTGGTAGTGTATATATGTCCATGCCACTCTCTCACTTTGTCCCAGCTCACACTTAGCTTTTAATTGCCAATTAAATGTTCTCAGCTTTTTGTTATTTTCTTTCACAGCATCAGTTGAGGGTTCCATTTTCCTTATAGTTACTATTTTCCCACATTTCTCAAATGCTGGAAACATCTCTTGAACTGATGCATTTTCTTCCAGTGGTATACCATTCCAATTTACCTCTAGGGGAAGTTCTAACAATTGCACTGTTTTGCCATCATATTCCAGGGGCTATTTGTGCTTCAACAGCCATCAGTTTTGGAGTCTCCAGGACCAGCTGAAATAGCCTCAAAATCACATCCTCACATTTCTCTCTTGGGCCACTCTGGTACCATCTGCCACAGGTTGGGTTTCCCAAGAAGCCAATTCTGAAGCAGAAATTAGCACTTAGGAGGTTTATTAGGGAGTACTCTGGCATTCAACACCTGTGGAAGGGAAGGGATGAAAGCAGGATTGGCCAGAGAGAGAAGTGAAGATGTAATGTTGTCTCAATGGAATGTCTCAGTTGACCATGTGAGGAATTCTGAAGATGAATTGACCCTTCAGAGTGTCCCACGTTGGTCTATCAGTCATCTGTTTTGATCTGCCCCAGGAAGAGGGTGTAAACTTGGTTGAGGAGTCTCCAATCTCTCTAGGAGACTGACAGCTGAGGGCTATATTCAGGTGACACTCCCAGTAGCTGATCTGATAAATCCTTTAATCCTGAAGAGAGCTGTGGAGAGCAAATCACAGTCCTCCTCGTGATTTAAAACTTTTATCATTATGTAAGGACTCCGTAATTCTAGTAATGCTTTTCCCTTAAATTTAAGTCTGGATGTGAATAAAAGCACGTAAGCTTTCAAAGACCTGTTTAGTAGATTTTATGTCACTTTTATTATTGAGTCACTTTCTGAAATAGAACTTTTGTAATGTTCAAACTTGATTTTTATAGCAGTTGAAAAAAAAACCAGCTTCAAAGGCAACTGAGAAAGGATATAGGAATGAGGAGGAAGGGAGAAAACTGCATTTCACTTCCTTTTAAAGAATATTATTGTTAAAGAAAAATAATAAAGATGAGAGACCAAAGTCAGGCTCTGAGGGGAAGTTCTGCCAAGCAGAGTCGGATGCAGCCCAGGCAGAGCTGGGCCCCTGCAAGGCAGTTGGAGTAGGGGAAGTAGGACTTTCAAAGCCAAAAGACCATCATTTCTCTCCCACATTAGAAAAGCAAGGCCTATGAGAGTTGTTGATTGGCTGGAGCCACCTGAGCTTGCAGCTTGGACAGCTCTGAGCTGGCTGGCAGTGGCATGTGGGGACTGTCTCCGATTAAGGATTCCAGCTGCCTCACACTTATCTGAATGACTTAAGTGAGTTGCTTGATGTCCTAAGTACAATGGGTATAATCATCATTACCTCTCCAGGGTGAGCAGAGGAATAAATGAATAGTGTATGTCAAGCAAATGCCAAATATTTACTAAAATTTGTTCTCTTCTTTAAACTCCCTAGCTTTGCATATTTTTTTGTTTTCTGACCCTATCTTCCTTTCTAATTCATCTCTTTCCACTTTTCTGCATCAACACTCTTTGCCAAATTATGTTACCTACACACAACCCTTACACATGCCTTTAGTTTTCCCACCCCGAAGCTTTGGTGCATGACTTTTAAAAAGTAGCATCTATTTATGTGCTGGTACTGTGTTACACTGATATATTAGCTTGTTTAATCTTAACAAATAATGTATTATGACAGATTAGGGAACTGATGTTTCAAAAGGTTGAGAAACTTTAAATGCATTGTCATCCATCACTCTGAGGGTGGTACTCATTTTTCCCATTTACAGATAAAATATCTTAAAGAGTTTAAAAAAGTGATGAGTGGTGGTTTCAAACAATTTAGTCAGCTTGCTTCAATAATGACAGAACAACTGTCCCTTAATATCCTAGGAGAAAAAGAAAGTAGAAGATATGGCAATAGTTTATAAATAAAACAGACAAGACAGTTTTGAAGACAAAGAACTTGAGGGTCTTATAATAAAGACAAAGAAATGAGGGTTTTATCTGACAAAAGACCAAGACAGTATAAAGTTATAGTCATTTGGATGATGTGGTATTGGCATAGAAGTAGGAAATGAGCCAATGGAACAGAATACAGAGCCCAGAAAATGGACCCATTCATCTAGAGGAATGGATTATATGGTTGATATATATCTGAATCATTGGGAGAAGGGATATATCCTACAATAAGTGGTGTCAGGGGGAAAATAAAATTAGACCCCTACTTCATTCTACAAGAAAAATACAAAAATAAATTTCAAGTGGATCAAAGATCTAAATGTGAAAAACTGTAAAAATATGTGGAAGAAAACGTAGAATATCTTTTTGACCTGAGAGTAGAAAATGATTTCTTAATGCCAAAAAGCACAAATAATTTAGGGGAAAAAAGCGATAAATATGTTCACATTTGTATGCAAGTCTGCAAAATTACCCACTTACAATAAAATATCAAGTACAACTTTTCACCTATCAAAATCTTTGGAGTGAGATTCTTATAGTGGTTTGTGGGAGTTTTCATAAATCACTTAAACATTATAAAATTTTCATATTCAATTCTTTTAAATCCATCATACTTTGTGATAGGTATATTAGGAGCCCATCAAAATTTCCTTTCAAATGAAAGAAGATAAAAGACAAATACTAAGATGATCCTTTGATGACTTAGGACCTGCATACTTTTCTTTTTTCTGTGAAGAGAATGTGTGAAAAGGAATTTATTTCCAAAAGAGACCATCTCTTTATGAAAATCTGAACTCACAGAAGTAGCTGGCAGCCAAAGAATCAGCTCAACACCAAACCTAAGGCTGGAAAAATAAGTGGTCTTCCTAAATCTCTAGATCTTGTAATGGCTCAGTTGACCATGTGAGGAATTCTGAAGATGAATTGACCCTTCAGAGTGTCCCACGTTGGTCTATCAGTCATCTGTTTTGATCTCTTTTTTTTAAATTGAAGTATATAGTTGCTTTACAGTATTGTGTTGGTTTCAGGTGTACAGCATAGTGATTCAGTATTCTTGCAGATGATATTCCATTATAGGTTATTACGAGATGACTGGTATAGTTCCCTGTGCTATACAATAAGTCCTTGTTGCTTACCTATTTTATATACAGTAGTTTGCATCTGTTAATACCATACCCGTAATTTGTCCCTCCCTTCTTCCCTCTCCCCTTTGGTAACCACAAGTAAGTTTCTATGCCTGTGAGTCTGTTTCTGTTTTGTATTAAAAATTTTGGATTATTTTTTAGATTCCACATATAAGTGATATCATATAGTATTTGCCTTTGTCTTATTTCACTAATCATAATATTCTCTAGGTCCATGTTGCTGCAAATGGTAGTATTTCATTCATTTTATGGCTGAATAATATTCCATCGTATATGTGTACCACATCTTCTTAAGCCAATCGTCTATTGATGGGCACTTGAGTTGCTTCCATGTCTTGGCTATTGTAAATAGTGCTGCTATGAACATTGGGGTGCATGTATCTTTTTGAATTATCATTTCCATTTTCTTCAAATATATACCCCAGGGTGAAATTGCTGGATCATATGGTAATTCTATTTTTAGTTTTTTAAGGAACCTCCACACTGTTTTTCGTAGTGGCTGCACCAATTTACATTCCCACCAACAGTGTACAAGGGTTCCCTTTTCTCCACATTCTTGCCAACATTTGTTATCTGTGGTCTTTTTGATGACAGCCTTCTAACAGGTGTGAGATGTACCTCACTGTGGTTTTGATTTGCATTTCTCTAATGATTAGCGATGCTGAGCATCATTTCATGTGCCTGTTAGCCATCTGTATGTCTTCTTTAGAAAAATTTCTACTCAAACCTGCCCTTTTTTTGCTTGTATTGTTTGGGGTTTTGATATTGAGTTGTATGAGCTGTTTGTATACTTTGGGTATTAACCCCTTGTCCGTTGCATCATTTGCAAATATTTTCTCCCATTCCATAGGTTGTCTTTTCATGTTGTTGATGGTTTCATCTGCTGTGCAAAGGCTTTTAAGTTTAATTAGGTCCCATTTGTTTATTTTTGCTTTTATTTTCTTTGCCTTGGGGGACTGATCTAAGAACATATTGCTACAATTTATGTCAAAGAGTGTTTTGCTTATGTTCTCTTCTAGGAGTTTTATGGCTTCATGTCTTACATTTAGGTCTTTAAACCATTTTGAGTTTATTTTTGTATATGGTGTGAGGGAATGTTCTAATTTATTTGTTTTACATTTGGCTGTCCAGTTTACCCAGTACCACTTGTTGAAGAGACTGTCTTTTCTCCCTTGTATATTCTTGTCTCCTTTGTCATAGATTTAAAAAAAAATTTTATTGGAGGATAGCTGCCTTACAATTGTGCTAGTTTACACCGTACAGCAAAGTGAATCAGCTATATGTATACATATATCCCCTCTTTTTTGGATTTCCTTCTCATTTAGGTCACCACAGAGCACTAAGTAGAGTTTCCTGTGCTATACAGTAGGTTTTCATTAGTTATGTACTTTATACATAGTATCAATAGTGTGTATATGTCAATCCCAATCTCCCAATTCATCCCACCCCCCTTTCCCCTTGGTATCCATGCGTTCGTTGTCTACATCTGTGTCTCTATTTCTGCTTTGTAAATAAGATCATCTATACCAACTTTTTCAGATTCCACATATATGCATTAATATGCAATATTTGTTTTTCTCTTTCTGACTTACTTCACTCTGTATGACAGTCTCTAGGTCCATCCACGTCTCTACAAATGACCCAATTTTGTTCCTTTTTATGGCTGAGTAATATTCCATTGTATATATGTAACCACATCTTCTTTATCCACTCCTCTGTTGATGGGCATTTAGGTTGCTTCCATGACCTAGTTATTGTAAATAGTGCTGCAATGAACATTGGGGTGCATGTGTCTTTTTTGAATTATGGTTTTCTCAGGGTATATGCCCAGTAGTGGGATTGCTGGGTCATATGGTAGTTCTATTTTTAGTTTTTTAAGGAACCTCCATACTGTTCTCCATAGTGGCTGTATCAATTTACATTCTCACCAAAATGTACGAGGGTTCCCTTTTCTCCACACCCTCTCCAGCATTTGTTGTTTGTAGATTTTGTGATAATGGCCATTCTGATTAGTATGAGGTGATACCTCATTGTAGTTTTTATTTGCATTTCTGTAATAATTAGTGATGTTGAACATCTTTTCATGTGTTTGTTGGCCATCTGTATGTCTTCTTTGGAGAAATGTCTGTTCAGGTCTTGTGCCCATTTTTTAACTGGGTTGTTTGGTTTTTTGATATTGAGCTTCATGAGCTATTTGTATATTTTGGACATTAAACTTTTGTCAGTTGCTTCGTTTGCAAATATTTTCTACCATTCTGAGGGTTGCCTTTTCGTCTTATTTATGGTTTCCTTTGCTGTGCAAAAGCTTTTAAATTTCATTAGGTCCCATTTGTTTATTTTTGTTTTTATTCTCGTTACTCTAGAAGTTGGGTCAAAAAAGATCTTGCTGTGATTTATGTCAAAGAGTGTTCTGCTTATGTGTTCCTCTAGGAGTTTTATAGTGTCCAGTCTTACATTTAGGTCTTTAATCTATTTCAAGTTTATTTTTGTGTATGGTGTTAGGGAGTGTTCTAATTTCATTCTTTTACAAGTAGCTGTCCAGTTTTCCCAGAACCACTTATTGAAGAGGCTATCTTTGCTCCATTGTGTATTCTGGCCTCCTTTGTCATAGACTGGTTGACCATAGTTGTATGAGTTTATCTCTGGGTTTTCTATTCTGTTCCATTGATCTATATTTCTGGTTTTGTGCCAGTACCATACTGTCTCGATTACTGTAGTCTTGTAGTATAGCCTGAAGTCAGGGAGCCTGATTACTCCAGCTCCATTTTTATTTCTCAAGATTGTTTTTGCTATTCGAGGTCTTTTGTGTTTCCATACAAATTGTAAAATTTTTTGTTCTGGTTCTGTGGAAAATGCCATTAGTAATTTGATAGGGATTGCACTGAATCTGTAGATTGCTTTGGGTAGTATGGACACGTAACGGCAACTCTTGAATTCCCATCTTTTGGCTCTTTTTTTTTGCGGTACGCGGGCCTCTCACTGTTGTGGCCTCTCCCGTTGTGGAGCACAGGCTCCGGACACGCAGGCTCAGCGGCCATGGCTCATGGGCCCAGCCACTCCACGGCATGTGGGATCTTCCCGGACCGGGGCACGAACCCGCGTCCTCTGCCTCGGCAGGCGGACTGTCAACCACTGTGCCACCAGGGAAGCCTTTTTGGCTTGTTTTTAACCCTCTTAAGAAGTGCCTTTTTTCCTTATCCACACTAGATGAGATCCACCCCCCCTCCACCCCCACTCTCTGGCCCCACTTCCAGACATCACTATTAATAGTTAGTGACTTGTTATGAACTCATCTCCTATGCCGTCTTGGTTTGTAAAAATATTCTTGGTAAAATCAAATAGAAACTTCTCAATACAAAAAATTTTATACAAATAATAGAATCCATGAGACATCAGGTTTTAATCCTTAGTCAACTTGGAGTCTTCCCCTGTATCTCCGAAGAAGTGTTGATCTCAATCTCACTTCACTCCAGTCGTCAACTAATACTGTTAAATACTGATTTCATAATGTCTAACCAAAAACTTTAAAGAAATTTTCTTGGCCTCCAGGATCAAGAAAACATCTTCAGACTTACTTCACTCTGTATGACAGACTGTAGGTCTATCCACCTCATTACAAATAGCTCAACTTCGTTTCTTTTTATGGCTGAGTAATATTGCATTGTATATATGTGCCACATTCTTCTTTATCCATTCAGAGAAAGACAAATACCATATGCTAACACATATATATGGAATTTAAGGAAAAAAAATGTCATGAAGAACCTAGGGGTAAGACAGGAATAAAGACACAGACCTACTAGAGAATGGACTTGAGGATATGGGGAGCGGGAAGGGTAAGCTGTTGCAAAGCGAGAGAGAGGCATGGACATATATACACTACCAAATGTAAGGTAGATAGCTAGTGGGAAGCAGCCACATAGCACAGCGAGATCAGCTCGGTGCTTTGTGACCACCTGGAGGGGTGGGATAGGGAGGGTGGGAGGGAGGGAGACGCAAGAGGGAAGGGATATGGAAACATATGTATATGTATAACTGATTCATTTTGTTATGAAGCAGAAACTAACACACCATTGTAAAGCAATTATACTCCAATAAAGATGTAAAAAAAAAAAAAAGAAAAAGAAAACATCTTCAGCCCAGAACTAGAACTTCTCTATAATACTACTATCTCTACCCATCAACTTCATTCCTTTACTTGTCCATAACCTGCCTTCTTAAGTTCCATATTTTCCATGATGCTTTACCTACCATCTGACATACACAGATCTTCCATCTTTTCCAAATTCCATTTGTATGTCCCATAATCTTCACTCTGTCAGCATCCATAGTTAATTTCTAACATGTCCTTGACATTGTGGCCTCGACCAAAGTGAAAATTGGCTGGTAAGTTCACCCATGATTATCACAAACTGAAATCCTTAACACAAAGTGAATTTAAGTCAAATCAGAGCAGAGGATTCTTAAAAGAAAAAAAAAAGAAAGAAAAAAAGAAAAAAGAAAGAAAAGCAGCCTGGAACAACTCACTTTCCTCTACCAACAAGTTCAACCTGTCTACCCCTTCTGAGTCAGAAGACTGCTTACAGGCTCAACAAGCAGGGAGGAAAGCCAGTCAGAACAGATGGAACTTCCACTCAGGGAAGTGGCTGAAGTATAGCAAAGGTAAACAGAAATTAAAAGAGCTCCTCATGGGGACTTAAGTTCAAATACAGCATAAAGTAGCGTTTTGGGGAGATAAAGAAAATTATCCTATAAATTACTCAGTGGCTGACTGAAATAGAAGTTAGTCATTTTTGAGACCCATACTAGTGGTTTGGAAGAGCATATGGAAGATGTATTTTAAAGCATAGCACAAAAATACAAAAAGATGGAAATTGGAAAGCAAAACAGACGAAGTATAAATCCTGGAAATCTGTGCTTTTTCTAATTTCTTATGGTGTACAATTTTTTATGTCTTTAAAAGTGAAAGCACATAAAGCCATAAAACTTTTTCTATCTTTCACTGTGTCCCATAGTTTTTTTGCATAAAGTATATTCCTTTGTTTTATAATTTTGAGTTAAAAATTGATACAAGGTCTATCAGGGGGTGTGCTTTTTTTAATAGAGATAGTTTTTATCACATTTAATTTTTCATTTTAACTTCATTAGTGTTTAAGTAAAAATGTAGCCTGTAAAACATTGACATTTTTGGAATTTGTAGCTAGGTACACACTCAATTTTAATAAACATTCAAAGGTTATATTTGTGAAAATGTATATTATGTTTGAGGGTTGTAAGTTTCTTTCTATACATATATATGTTTAATACAGTTTATGGAACATATTTTAAATTTTTAAATATAAAATTTCTTTATGTCATATATTTTTTATTTTCATTTATGTCCTTATTCATATTTGTTCAATTTGACTTCCATGGATTCAGCAATATATCAAAATATTAATACACTGTGACCAAGAAATTCTTACTTTAGGAAAGCAAGGTATTATATCAATATAATCTATATATCAACATAATCAGGAGTTTTATCCACATAATCTATTGTACCAACAAAATAAAGAAATATCGTATCAATAAATGCTGAAATTTCATTTAATAAAGTTCAACAACCATTCCTGATAAAAATCCCCAGTAAGATAAAATGTATTAGAATCAGGACATTTACTAAAAACCAAGAACATTTTCCCTAATGGTAAACCACTAAAATTTCAATTTTAATTTCAATTAAATTCAGCTATCACCATTATTATTTAGCACTGTTTCAAAAGTTCTAATAAATACAAGAAAATTAAATGACTAAGCATTTAATATAAGCATTAGAACAGAAGAGTTTTTAAAAGCCTCTTTTTGTTGACATAACTGAATGACTAGAAAATGTAATCTATTCATGGAAAAATCTAATAGCATTAATATGAGAATTTGGTAGGGTGTGGAATACAGCACAAATTACAAAAAAAAAAAAAAAGCAATAGTTTTTCTCTGCTTCAGCTATAAATCACCTAAAGAAAGAATATGGTATTCAGGGAAAAAAATTCAAAATAGCAACAAAAAGTAAAAATACTTGGGAATAAGTTTAACAAGAAAAGCACAAATCCTATATGAAGAAAATTATAAAATTTTATGAACATGTGGAATAATATACCATGTTCATGGATGGGAAGACAACATATGATAAAGAATAAATTTCCCAAAATTAATAATCTCAATGTCATTCTAATTGGATTTTGAATGGAAATTTGTTATCATTTTATGTTGGTGTGTGGTTGGGGTGGCAGTGGGTATTTGGATAAAATGATCTTAAAGTTTACAGGAAGGATAAAACATCTGATGAGAGCTAATAAATTTAAATTATCTTAAAAAGCAAGAGTGTAGATTAGTATTAATCAATTTCAGAAATAAAAGTTCAAGATTTTTTAAAATGTCAAAATTTAAGGCAGGCTCTAGAGAGGAATATTTTCTGTAAAGGAAATCATCAATCCTGATTTCCACTCCCTCCCTCTGCTCTCTCTGTGCCTGCCCCTCTTTCTGATTTCTCCAGTTTAAAGATACCACCATACAACCAAACATAATCCAAATGTAACCCAAATCCATGAACTTCTTTCAATCCTCAATACTGCCACGCCAGACTAAACCATTCTCATCTCCATCCTGGACTACTGAAAAAACCTTCCACATGTCTTGCAGTTTTCACCCTTGCCCCTTCCAATCCAGTCTCCTCAAAGCAAACAAAGTAGAATTTCAAAAACGTCTAGTGGTTTCCCAAGGTACTTAGATAAATATCTGAACTCTCCACTTCTCCAAAGTTCTACAAAGCTTGCTTCCAGCAGCATCACTAAACTACCCATTTTATATCACTCTCTCCTCTCACCCTCTATGCTCCAGCAATAATGGCCTTCTTTCAGTTCTATAAACACACCAAGCTTGTTTCGGCTGTAGAAACTTCTCACCTACTGGCCTCTGGGTTTGCCATGCCTTTGCCCTGATCAGTGCATGGCCAGTGCCTTAAGCGTTTCCTCCTCAAATAGATATCCCTTGACCACCTTTCAGAGCACCCTATTTTAAATATCTGCCTAGCCCTAAATATATGCCTAGCCCTGTTGGATCTTTCTTTTGTGTATTTATTTGTTCGGTCAATGTTTATTCCCACATGAGAATCTATGCTCCAAGAATAAGCAACTTGTCTACCTGATCTCTTCAGCACCAGGCACAGTGCCTGACAAACAGCAGGCACTTGATAAATCAAAGAACAATTTGTTAAATCAAAGAACAAATGCTTGACCAAACTTTTATTTCTGAGAGTGTTTTCCTAAGAAAATGCTGAACCTCCAGAAATAGGTTTGCTTTGAAAGATCACTAAAGGAATGTGCCATATGTTTCATATACACAGGCCTTTATTATGTCAAAAGGAGACATGTTATAGCCTAATTTCAGGAATATTTTAGAAATCTAAATGAAAACACAAAAGCCTTGCCTTATAGCTGAAGTAACCATCATCAAATATAGATTGACTGCCTTCATCTCTCAAATGTCAAGAGACTGATTAGCAGCATCTAACATCTTGACTGTAGGAGACCTTGACATATATTCTGAGTGTGCTATAATGATTCATATAAATTAGCTGCCACATAGTTTAAGGGAGACATTAATTTCCCACCACCTACTTCTAAGATGAAGCACTAAGTCTTAAATTCACCTTCAATGAGGTGATCAGTCACCCACAAAGCCTGGTGTCAATGGAAAGGCCTCATTTGATACTGACATATGAACTAGCTTGGGGCAAATAGGAGAGAAGCAGCATGGAGAACTAGACGAATAATGGATCACACTCTGAGTAGTTACTCTAGAATGCTTACCTCCACCAACATGGTCACTTGGTAAGGTTCATTGTCTTCTTCCCGACTTGTAGGATTTCTGATTTAAACAGTATTTCTACAGCCCTAAAGATTTCCCTGAACATCCCTGCGACTGCCTGGCCTCAGTTCCCTATGTGGTTAAGATCATCCTTGAGGCTTATTTTTTCAATACAACATGCAAGTCTAATTGTTACTCCTGAACCAACTGACAACTGTTTGACAAAGCCATGGCAACTATTGGTAAAGCCATAAGGGAATGTTGGCCCTGTTATGGCCCAGATTGTGTCTCCCCAAAAATCCGTATGTTGAAGTCCTAATCCCCAATGTGATTGTATTTGGAGATAGACCCTTTAAAGAGGTAAAGTTAAATGAGGTCATAAAGGTGGGGCTCTAATCCAATAGGATTAATGTCCTTAAGAGAGAGAGACACCAGGGATGTGTATGCACAGAGCATCTGTCTGAAAGCCAGGAAGAGAGAATTTACCAGAAACCAATCATGCCAGCACCCTGATCTTGGATTTCCAGTCTCCAGAACTGTAAGAAAATAAATGTCTGATGTTTAAGCCACCCACTCTGTGATACATTTGTTATGACAGCTCTAGAAGACCAATACAGTCCTGCTGATGCACTCTGGTCCTGGGACGCCAACATTTACCCCATCACCTTCCCATTTCTCTCTTCTCCTGGTCCCTTACCCTGCCTCATACCCAAAGCACATTGACTTTATCAGGACTGCCATTACTGGGGTGTATGAAGCTTCAGACAGGAAGGTACAAGTAGCTTAAATGGAGACCCTTTATCATACAGTCCTGGAAATGAAACCTAAAGGAAAGAATATATTCAGTCACTGCACAAAGCTGTTTTCTTCCAGGAATATCTGCTTTAGAGGAACGCTGCAGTTACTACATATATAACCTCAAATGACAGTTGTAGAATAGCTTTCCAGTGACTTTCCTAGACTAAAAACAAAATCTTTTCTAGTTAGCTGCTAACAATATGCTATAAAACATCCAGATGCTTGGGGCCAGGCCCTGAACACATGCCTGCCTGGAATAAGACAGGTCTTCCAATGGGTCAGAGACGCCTGCAATATTAGTGCTCACGTCCTACTTAACTGATGAGAAACTTGTACACGTTTAGACATGAAGCAGAATGAGGGACTGTGTCCCAGCCCACTACTCCCTCTCTTCCGAGTACCTCAGACCACCTCATACACTAACTGATGTCCAGAAAGAGAGGCTGAAAGGCATCAGTAAAGCTATTAAAAACTAGTTCTTATGTTCTTCATGAATTCAATTTTGATTTCAAAAAGGTTAATCTTCAGCATTCATATTGGAAATGAGTAGAGAAAATAATATATACACAAGCTACTAGATCTAACTGAAAACTCTCTCAAAAAGCCAAACACACTCTCATATATTTGGGGTTCTTCTACCTGGTTGATTTTCTACCGATTATTTTATACTCTTATTTGAAAGCTGAAAGGAAGCCAATATCATAGAAAGATGAAAAGTCCAGTCATCCAGTTTTGAAAAAGAAAACTCAGCAGCTCAGATTCTCTAAGTGACAATCATTTGCTCCAACCTTCTATAAGCCTGTGGAATAAAGGACTACTCTCCAGATGCTCAGCAATTTGTATCTGGGTGCTCTCCAACTTGTAAAAATTTCACAAATTATTATTCACAAGTTTATTGAAGACTCATTTTCCAGTTAAGGTTATAAATTATTAAGCAATAGTGCATGACGATTTGTGTTTTACAAGCCATTAGTAGCAGTTTTATCTGCCTCATAGGTACAATGATGAAGGTCAAGTGACCCTAGGGATCTTCAAAACACATTAATAACCTGGCTTAATAAATGAACTTGCGGTCTTCCTGGCATTCATAGTAGCTGGAACATTTTTAACAAAGAGATATTGATGGATTTTAAATTGTGTCCCGGACTATAGATTCTTTATTGTGAAATAAGAAATTGTTTAAAAAATGGAAAACAATATAATGTCGTGTTAAAAAAAAAACACTTATATGGAAGACAAGTGACTTGTATCCTACATTATTTCTGCCCTTCTCACTAGTTGTATGATCTGTGTCAAGTAACTTTACTTCGCTGGGTCTTACGCTCCTAAACCGTTCAATGAAAGGGCTAGAGCGGGTGAGCTCAGGCTTCACAACCTAGGAATCATCCACATGCTTCTCATAACTTGACTTCTTCCCTTTGCTGAAATGCTCCAGGTGAGGTCTTTGTAGTTTTCTTCCTCTGTGCTCTTTGTAGGGAAACTATAAATGACAGGATATACTATAAACCATAGGATGTACGGATAGAAAGGAGGTATTTACATGAATAAAGCTGATTTTGGTCAATTTCAGGAAATACTTATTTTTTAAGATGTGCTGAGTCCTCTTTACAAATTGGTCTTTGAAATTCAGAAGTCAAAGGCTATGTTTAAAATGGTCCACTTTCATTCACTTGACCTTCTTGTCAATTCCCTTCTACACTCTTCTTCCTTTTCTTGTTCCACTCTTGGGAAAATGAAGACCATCCTTCTAGGTGACCACGTACGTGAGGGGAGCAACATGGAATCTTAAGTAAGTCCTCTCTGAACCACTTCTTAAAGAGCTCTCAGCAGCTTCAAAAGAATCAACAAGTGATTAGAAAGGATTTATTTGATCACCTTATATGTGTTCAGCCCTGTGAACAACAGGAAGGAGGATGTGAGAAACAGTCACTGTTTTAGTATCATCAAAGTGCCTGCAATCTAATGTGAGAGACAGAAGTAACATGTGAAACCCAAGTAGAGGACAGTGTCTAGCACAATGCCTAGCAGTGGAAGTGTACAATGAATGCTTGTCAGGCTGTCCTGAGTGACACACTTTTTAGGAGGAATGGTAACGCTGTGGTCTGTTCTGTACCAACCATGATGAGAATAGTTTCCTCAGTTTGGGGTACCACTTTTCAAAGTTTTCATTTAAACAAGAGAGGGGGCATCCAGAGGAAGAAGGTAGGGAGGGTGAAGATTCTGGAAATCGTGACCTACAAAGATTAGCTGAAGATAATCTATAAGAATACTGAATCACTATATTGTACACCTGAAACTGGTATAATATTGTACACCTGAAACTAGTATAATATTGTAAATCAAGTATACCTCAATAAAAATAAAAACAGATATCAGCAGTAAATAGGGGGGAAAAAAGATTAGCTGAAGAAACTAGAGCTGTTGAGCCTGAAAAAGGGTCTTGGAAATAGAACACTGATAACTGTATTCAAGTATTTGAAGGGCTGACTGATATGCTAAAACAGAAAACTAAGGTAGTATCAGGTAAGAATGGAGTGGTGGCAAGAAGATATAACTCCACATGTCAGTATTGGCTCCTCACAATAGCCCAGTGAAATACAGTTGACCCTTGAACAGGGCAGGGGTTAATCCACGTATAACTTATAGTTGGCCCTCTGAGGTTCCTCTGAATCCATGGATTCAACCAATCATGGGCCATGCAGTATTGTAGTATTTACTATTGAAAAATATCCACGTGTAAGTGGACTTGTTTAAGGGTCATCTGTATATTCATTTGCCAGAAGAGAAAATTTTGCTTTACCTGTTGGAAATGGATGTTACTATGTTAAACAAATTGTTCAAATTGTGAAACATAGATTACAAATCTATTTGTTCAAAAAAAATCTATTTGTTCTGTGACAGTGGGTAAATAACACTTATCATAAAGATAACAATTTAAAACAACAAAAACCTAAGTGCACCATTGCATAGATCACATTTTATCTGTCACCCTGACTACACACTCTTACCAATTTTAGTTACCCTAAGGCCCTGGAAGAAAAGTTACAGATGAGCCACCATTAAAGGAGAATTAAAGCAGAAAGGGGGACTATTATCAGTTAAGGTTGTGCACCTCTTTTTTAGAGATTCTCTCTCTAAGTTCCAAATTTAACATTTTTATCACTATAGATGCTGTCTTGCTCTAGGTGATTATAAGGGAAGAGAGGAAGTCAGGAAAATGAAGTCAGAGAAATCTATATTTTCTGGGACTTTGTGGGTATAAAAGGACTTAGTACTAGAAGGGAGAAAATTTGCTTCACTTAAATCAAGTGAAACAAGATTTCAAAAGGCAGAGAAGTAAGAATAAACATCAAGCTGCCCATCACCCAATGGAGACAAGTCAACAAAGCTGATCTGACCAGCTGTCATAGGGCAGTTGTTAATGGGTCTGAGAGGTGAGGTGAGGCCACATTAGGAAAAAGACAGAAGCAGACAAATAAGGCAAAGTTTGAGTTCAAGAAAGAGTTAATATAAATATAAAACACCAAAGCCTCTGTTAACAAATGGGCAGTGAATTCACACAAGGGAAATACTAATAAGAATCAAACATATGGAAACACATTCAATCTTAAAACTTGCAATTAATAAATAAAACTGCAAGTAAAAACAATAATAAAGCAATTAAATTAACCAAAATTTTACAAAAGAAGAAACCTATTCCAGGCAAATTTCAGGAGAAATAATAGTATTTATACATGGTTTATAGCACTGAATGAGCCTTTTGGAGGGAGACTTAGTAGTACGCTCACACACACTATATATATACATGCATACACATATACATACATACACGTATACATAAATTCATTACAACCTTTGGCCCATTAATTTTATGACTTGGAATTTCTCCAGAAGAAATAATTGAAAAGAAAAAATGTTATGTGTACTACAGCATTTATAACTGTTATATTAGCAAAAAACTGGAAATAGTCCAACCATTCTATTACTGGACATTTAATTATGGCACAGAATCAATGAAACATTATGTGATCATTATAAACAAAATAGAAAAACTATGGAATAACATGAAACTGTTTATGGAATATTAAGTAAAAATGTAGGACACAGAATTGTACACACACTAATTATGGCCATGTAAAAATATACCATGTGTGGATAGACTGGAACATGAATAGTGAGAAAGGAAAGACAATCCTATTAGGATGTTGGTTAAGTGTGATTTCTTTTCCTTGTTCTTTTTAATGTTGTTTTTAACATTTTAAATAATATTTTAATAAATTCCTTTTTGTTAAAGAACTGGGGAATGTTAAAGCTCTTTTACATAGGGAATATATATGATGAAAGCAGGATTGATTGAAGGAGTAAGAGCCTAAATCATATAATCCAAGTAAGAGACTGGTGACATACATACTCTAGAGTGACAAGAAGTTGGATGAGCGTACAGAGTGAAAATAGAAAATAAAGTATGATCATGGAGATTTTTTTTAAAAAAAGCAACAACAGGGCTTCCCTGGTGGCACAGTGGTTGAGAATCTGCCTGCCAATGCAGGGAACGCGGGTTCGAGCCCTGGTCTGGGAAGATCCCACATGCCGCAGAGCAACTGGGCCCGTGAGCCACAACTACTGAGCCTGCGCGTCTGGAGCCTGTGCTCCGCATCAAGAGAGGCCACGACAGTGAGAGGCCCGCGCAGCGCAATGAAGAGTGGCCCCCATTCGCCACAACTAGAGAAAGCCCTTGCACAGAAACGAAGACCCAACACAGCCAAAAATAAATAAAGAAAGGAAGAAGCTTTCATTTAAAAAATAAATCAATAAAAAAAATTTAAGAAGCAACAACAGAGTTGTTTGTGTCTGGCAGAAAAATGAGTGAACACATCTTTTCTAGTCTTGAGGACTAATGACTAGCCTAGATGCTACAAGTTTAACTGTTTATTCAACAAACATTTATTGAGCACCTACTATGTGCCAAACTCATAGTTCTAGGCACTGAGGCTTAAAGACAGATTCATGCTCTCATGGAGTTTACAATCCATTCCAGTGGAGGAAGAAAAACAATAGATAGTTTCATGATAGCTTAGAAAGAGAAAGACAAAAATATACGGTGTTAATTGCTCTGAAAAGGATTAAAATAGAATAATTTGTCTGAGAGTGACCTGATAGTTACTTTAGATTGGGTGATCAGAGGAACACTTTCGCAGATGTATCATTTGACACAACATCTGAATGGCAAGAAGGGGCTAGCTAGGTAGTATCTGAGGAGGAGGGGATGTAAGCACAGGGATATTCCCTGGCAGAAAATCAAGTACACAGGTCTAGATTTAAGTATCGTAATTTTGAGGAAAAAGAAAGATTAAAAAAGACTAGAATAGCTGGAGCACAATGGTCCAGGAGGAAAGGTGCACATGTTGAGATAAGATATAAATCACATAGGATTAAGGGATTTGAACTTTAAGCTAAGTACAATGGGAAGCAGAAGACAGCTATAATTTGATGTACAGTTTTTTTAAAAAGATGACAAGTACCATGTGAAGTATAGATTGCAGGAGATAAGAATGGAAGCAGAGAATTCAGTTAGGAAGCTACAGCAGTAACCAAAGGGAGAAAAAAATGATATCCTGATCAAGGGTGAGGATGGTGGAAATAGAGATAAGTTAACCAGTCAGAATCTGTACTGGAGATAGAGTCTATAGAACTTCTGATCTCTTGGATAGCAGGGCCACTGGAGGTGGATGTGTCCTGAAGAGTAAGGAAAGTGGGAAAAGAAGACTCAAAGATGTCTCTAATTGAATGGAAAGCTGCTACAAAGGAAATGCTGCCAGAATTGATGCTGTGAGCAAGCACTGGTAGCAACAAGTAAAGGACAGAACAGATTGGGGAGAAATTATGGTTCAGTGTACCTACCCAAGTTAGTCATTCCAGAGTGCTTTCTTACTGAGAAAAGGAAGAGCACAATGTTCCACCAGAAAGACTGCTGGGTCATGAGTTAATTACAGAGACCTTGAATTGTAACCAGCCTACAGCTTCTGGGGAAAGATATGGCCTGGTTTACATAATGTTTAAAGCAACAAGGTCTAGGAATCCACCAGCCTTTTACACATGACCTCATTGATCCCCACAAAAATGAATCAAGTTTCTGATACCCATATTGACAAGCCATAAAAAAATAATTCTTCTTGTGTTTGTTTTTGTTTTATTCCATGGGAAATGCTCAGACCAAAGGGAAAATAGTTAAGGACCACCATCACACTAGTTTTCTCTTATTTCCATTTTTAGAAGGACATTGAGATTTCACAGTGGCCTGAAATTCTCAGTAAATTTCATCATTTAGAGCTACTCCATACTTCATTTGGGAACCTTAGTTCCCTGCACTTAAACTTTTAATTGTTTACGGAGAACAAATAGCACTTGGATAAAGTACCTAGACTAAAATAATCTATCCCTCCTACCAAGTAAAAGGCACTCCACATAACATTTGGAAACTCATACTTGCCAACTTCTTGACTCCAACCCTAAAACTTGCTTTTGAAAAAATGTTCTAAAACATCAGGGGTAAAAAGACTCTTTTAGCAAAGTTGCTCTATAAATTGATTTTATATTTAGACACGCAATTTGATGATCAAGACAACACACAGAAGTACTTTTGAGATATTTTTTCAACTTTGAGATTTTAACCAGGCAGATGGATGGATCAAGAGACTGAAAAAAGAGCTTTCACCACATAGGTCATTGGTTCAAGCCCAACCCAACTCAGTGGGAAAGCAATTACCATCTGCTGATCTTTATGAAAGGTACTGGTGGGCTAAATTCAATTTCGAACAAGGAAAATAAACAGCTACAATAGTTGGGAGCCTAGATGAGGGGCCATGGATTAATTTAGTTGTTTCATGTCAGGATTGATATACATCAGAAAGGCTACATTGCAGGACTGACTGAGAATTTTCATCAACGATACACAAGAGTACAAAAAAAAAATCAAAGAAATTCACATGCATCTACTTATGTATACATGTACATCTACAAGTGTGTGTATATATACATACATATACATGTATATGTATGTAAATATGGAAATTTCTTTTGAAATATCAGAGATCTTAACATTTGTAAGCAAACAAAGATTCATGACATAGTTCTGTGGACCCTTACCACTCACAGAGAATACTTCCCTAGACATTCAAGAATCCCATATTCACAAATGCACCTCTTGCATGTAATTTCTCCCCTTAAAAGCACTATGATATAAATGAAAAAACTGAAGCTACTTCGTTAGGCCCTTCACAGAAATGTTTATATGTGCTCCTAGCTTTTCCCACATTCCATTTCCATTAAGAGTTATATGTTTCCTGCCCATATCCTCACACCACAAGTTAACTGCCTTTCCACTTTCACTTGTTTAATTCCCTCTTTGTTGAACAATTCTTATGCTGGCTGGAACACTGGCTGGAGTTGTTTTATGAAATGCTTTAGTCTTGTTAGCCTAGCAAAATTAATAAACCTCATGGACCTTCAGGGCCATAGTATGTAGCCAAGCCCAGAAAGTTAAATCAGTCAGGGTTCCCTGTAATGTACCATTTTGCTAAGTTGGTAACTTAACTCGGGCACATTATGTTGGGAGGAGTCTTTTAGTGAGTGAGTGAGTGAGACCAGCTGATTACTCAATCTTTTCCCTTCAGTGCAGATTTTTATTTTCTTTATTTGTCTTTAGTAGTATAAACTAAAATTTTGCTGCATGTTATGGGACAAAAATATTTATAGTACTATTGAAGATCTACAGGTTCTGGAGTCTTAGGAATCTATCCCTAACAAACATCAAGGATCTGCAGATTCAAGTACATCCTTCTCTCCTAACAACTGGCTGAAAGTTGGGTAAGAAGGAGACGGTCAGACCAATGCCTAAATGGAAGAATGAAGATGCTGTTACCAAGAAGAGAGAAATTTGTAGGAGGAAATGAAAATTTCAGTTTTAGACATCTTGATTTTAAGGTCTGTTGTGATAGCTAGGTAAAAGATATTCAATAGGAAGATGAATTTTTAGAAAAAGACTAAAAAACAAACTATAAATTTGGAAACCTTCAGCATAGAGGTAATGGCTGAAGCTGAGGTGAAGTGTGTAGAAAATGGCTTTCCTGAAGTCAGTCAGTCCACATGAACCCAACTCTTCATGAACTTCTTGTGTGTTGAGGGTCAGAATTCACAGGCTCAGTCACAGTTCAAGATGTTAATTTTGGGGACTTCCCTGGTGGCACAGTGGATGAGACTTCATGCTCCCAATGCTGGGGGCCTGGGTTTGAACCTTGGTCAGGGAACTAGATCCCACATATGTGCCGCAACTAAGAGTTCACATGCCACAACTAAGGAACTGGTGAGCCACAACTAAGGAGTCTGGGAGCTGCAACTAAGGAACCGGCCTGCCGCAACTAAGACCTGGTGCAACCAAATAAACAAATAAATATTTTTTAAAAAGATGTTAATTTTGCATTCACCATGTTTCTTTGTATTACACATTTTTTCCTAAGGACATTTGAACTTCATTTTCACACACTAAAGTGACCACTCAATTTAGTGTAAAAAAAAAAACAAAAAAAGACAAAGAAGCCTTCAGTTGACCATTTTAGCCATATGAAAACTAAGGGTGGAAGAGTGCCTCTGTGAAGGTGCCACAGTCAGTGTCTCCCATTCAATTAAGTGTCCATTCCTCCATTTAGCCACCACTGCATGGACCTTCATTTTGTTCCAAAGTTGAGCGGAATTTAACTGCCAAAATACACAAACCAGTTTCTGAAAGCAAAATGTTAATTCATCAAGTCATGTCCTGTTTCCTTTTCTTTATGGGAAGGTTTTTCATTACAAATTCAATTTCTTTAATAGATACAGGGCTATTTAGATTTTCTATCCTGTTTTCTTTTTATTAAGGGTGGTAGTACAACAATACCACCTTGAGGAAAAGCTTGTATTCTTATAATTTCTAACAGTAAAGGAGAAAAGAGCTCTCCTTACAAGAAATCTTTTGTTTAAATCTTCCCTTTCTGTTGAAAATTAAGCTACCATGAACATGAAGCCAAAAAATGTTGGTCTTTCCTTCTAATACAACACAGATGGATGATGTGCCACTCTGAGGCCATGCAGGGGACCAGCATTTCAGCACTGGAAAGGTAACATCAGAATTAAGTTGTTTTCAGTGAAATGAAACCAAATGAAAACTTTGTGTCCACCCCCCCAACCCAATTTTTTAGGTTCCTGCATAAAGACACAGCCAGCACAGAATTGCTACAGTATTACCTACCACAGCCTCTGCTATCCATAATCTGGAAAGATGCACTGGTTCACTGCCCAGAAAATTTCATCACTATACACCTTCAGTACTTTCATGAGACACTCTGTGTCTCACCCTCCAGAAAGTGCTCCATGAATGTTGATGAAACAAATTAACAAATTAAATACTACTATGCCTTTCCTTCTTGCTGATTCTCCCAAAAAGTTGTTAAGAAGCTTAGTTTCAAAGTTTTAGTTATTAATAAGAGCTCTTTGGTCTGTATCTAATTTCACATAAACCATGTCAGGTATGAATGATCCTTTACACCTGTTTAAGGGTTGGGAGCATCAATTTTTGCTGCAAGAAATTGTAGTGAATCTGACCTCATGCTATGGATGTCACACAAAAAATTTAGAAAGAATTAATTTTGCCCTTGAAGTGTTTTGGTGTGAAGAAACGTCACTTACGGGGTTTCCTCAGGAATTTATCCTTTGGATAATTTATTTATAAATTCAACACCTTCTACTTTTATAGGTAAGCAGGTAATAAAGCTTCCTTATATTTATCCTAAAGTTACCTCTCCCTTTTATTCAATTATTCCAGAATTTGTATAAATTCATTCATACTCAGGTTATCTAGACTCCGATTCTCTATTGTCATCAACTGTTATTGTAAAAGAGAGAGGACTTGAAGTCAAGACCTAGATTACTCACTATGGACTCTTGTTCAGTCACTTCAGGACTCTAAGCCTCAGTTTTCTTATCTGTCAAAGAGACCTAATATGACCTACATCTCAGAAGGACTATGTGGAAGGGCTGAAGTACCAATATCAAAGGACTCTGTAAACTATAAAACCCCTCACGAATGTAAAGTATTATGATACTGTCTCCATTGGTCAGCTAATCTATCCCCAGGCCTTGTTATTTGAAAGATGCCTTCTGCACTTTCCACAGCTCTTGTATGCCCTTCTTGGGTATCTCTCCCTGACACCACCCCCTGCCACACACACGCACAGACACACACACAGCCATGAGCTCTTACAAGGTCACATCAATGTCTCTTAGTGCCCCAGACTCTCAATAGATATTTGTTGTATAAATTGAAGACAGAAAGTAAAACATGTTAAGTATGGGAGAGTACTTTGAGAAACGTAATTTTTTTACATTTAAATGGGACTTTACACTTTACAAAGTATATATGTATAAAACTTTGGTTCTCAAAAAGTAAGCTGGGGGCTTCCCTGGTGGCGCAGTGGTTGAGAATCTGCCTGCTAATGCGGGGGACGCAGGTTCGAGCCCTGGTCTGGGAAGATCCCACATGCCGTGGAGCAACTGGGCCCGTGAGCCGCAACTACTGAGCCTGTGCGTCTGGAGCCTGTGCTCCGCAACAAGAGAGGCTGCGACAGTGAGAGGGCCGCGCGCCGCAATGAAGAGTGGCCCCCCGCTTGCCACAACTAGAGAAAGCCCTTGCACAGAAATGAAGACCCAACACAGCCAAAATAAATAAGTAAATTAATAAATTCCTACCCCCAACATCTAAAAAAAAAAGTAAGCTGGGCAGATATTATTATCCTCATTTTGTTAAATGGAAAATAAAGTTCAAAACGATTAAGTGATTTGCCTAAGCCCCCAGTGAGTAACCTCCAATACTTCATGAACGTAAAGTGCTTTCATTTTCTGCACGTGAACAATATTTTCCTTTCTCAACTTTCCACCCCATTGTTTCCCAAAGCAAATTGAGGAAATGAGAGGAACCCTCCCTCACAATTCATGAAGTGCATTTACCCAGCATGA
Organism: Monodon monoceros; assembly: GCF_005190385.1. Lineage (NCBI taxonomy): Eukaryota > Metazoa > Chordata > Mammalia > Artiodactyla > Monodontidae > Monodon > Monodon monoceros. The sequence continues at coordinate 65,818,755 of NW_021703768.1, read as the reverse complement.
TCTTCTACATGAACCCCCTCTTCATCACAGGTTTTCTTTCTGGAAGCCTGGAGTTTCTAGAATCTGTCTGGGAGAGAGGAAGGTGTGGGCTATTCCCCTGCCTTGGTAAAATGGTCCTTTTCACTTCTGGGTGCTGTTGATTCTAGGAAGAAAGGCTTCATCGCCTCTCACTAACTTCCTACATAGTTCTTAATAAGCTGAAGTCATATAGCAGAAGGAATCGAGCGTTTGAAGAAGTGACAATTTAAAGTGTCGGAATACATGGTTGCCACTTAAGAACCACAAGTCAGTCACAATCAGTAAGTGGAAGATTTTGTTTGCCAACCTAGCTATAGGAAGTAATCTTTGTCGTTTACCTGCAAAATAGAGCTTGGGAAATACAGTCATCCCTCGGTATCCTCAGGGAATGGGTTCCAGGACCCTTGAGGATACCAAAATCTGTTGATGCTCAAGTACCTTATATAAAATGGTGTAGTATATGCACATAACCTACACACATCCTCCAGTATATTTTAAATCATCTCTAAATTACTTATCATACTTAAAATGAAAATGCTGAGTTAATAGTTATAAATGCTACGTAAATAGTTGCTCATGTGTGGCAAATTCAAGTTTTGCTTTTGGGAACTTTCTGGAATTTTTTTTCATATTTTCAATCCATGGTTGGTTGGATTCATGGATGCAGAGCCCTTGGATGCAGAATCTGCAGATATGAATTGTACTGGTGGGGCTGTCTTTCAAGCCCCTTTATATAGGCAGAGGCATTTTAAAGATGATAAGGGGACAGAGAGAGAGAGAGAGAGAGAGAGAGAGAGAGAGAGAGAGAAGGATGGAAGGATGGAAGGAAGAAGGTAAAGATGGGGAGAAATATGTCTCAACAATGTGTGGCTTCATAAGCAAATGGAGTTTATGGCCTATAAGCTTAGAGATGGGACACTGAAGGACAGTCCCTCTGTGATTCTGGAAAGGAAGGCAGAGGCCACTGCCAGAAGAGATGAGGTCATTCAAATACAAGATGCAGTGATTTGGAGCAAAGGATGGAGATAATCCACAACAGAGTTGGTGGAAATTCTGAGCAAATTGAGGGCTTTGGGGAATGGCCATTGTGACCCAAATGACCAAAAGAGAGAACAAACCTATCTGCTTAATAGTAATTCTATTAGCTATTTTGTATTGAACACTCCTATGTGAAAACCATTTTAATAACAACAGCAAACTCTTTATTATGAGTCAGGTTTCTATTATGAGTCAGGTTTCTAAGTACTTTACATCGATCATCTCATTTACTCCTGGCAACAACCCTATGCATAGGGTAGGTACCATTGTCACCGTTTTACAGATGAGAAAGGGAGGCAGGAGAGGATTAGGTGATTTGGCCAAGGTTCAACAGCTTGCAAGTAACAGGGTCAGGACTGGAACCCAGGCAATTTCTCCAGAGCCCATGTTCCTACCCTCCACTACGTACTCTCACTCTCATTATCTCATTTAATCTGCACGATGCCAAGAAGGTACTGTGAGAAAGCTGCGACTGAGAGGTTAGTACCTGCTCAATGTCAGACATAAAAGGCAGGGCCAGGATTCAGACTAAGTCAATGGTAATCCACAGCCAATAAAGTTGCCCTCCAATACATAACCTGCCAAGGGAAGAAGTACCCTTTCCAGAGCTATAGATCCCATAAAGGAAATGGAATCGTTTCTACATTTTTACTTCTCAGAGCCAGGTTTGATGTGATGCTTTGGTTCAAAAAGGTGTCTACATTCCCAAGGTCCCACTCAGAAATTACACATTTTCCATGTCGAATGTCCATTAGGATTTCCAGGACTAATCAGGAATCAAAGGCAACCTAACAACCTTCCCCCAATTAAAAGGGCTAAGGAAGGGAAACCTAACATTCTTCTAAGCAGCTAGGCTAGGGAAAGATCTGTTCAAGAACAGATCCTGTTTTCCATATAGGCAAACAGGGTTGGATTTATTTCAGCAGAACGACATTCTCAGAAATCCCCTTTTTAACAAATTGCAAAACTACTGTTTCCCAAGCTCACTCTTGAATGTTTCCTATTTCATCTTTCTTTATATCTCAACTCAGAAGAATTTAGTTGGAGAATTACAGGAGTAAAATCTGAAAATGAATAAAGACCCACTTGGGAAAAAATGTTAACAATACAGGCTTATTTGCACCAGGACTTTACTTTCTCATCCAGAAGCCCTGACCCCTAATGGTCAGGGCCGGCTCAGACGAAACTGTAAATTAGGAAAACTCTTTCTATCCTTCTGTCGTAAACCCCCCTTCCCCAGCCCCACCCCAGTACACACACAGCCTCCTTCCAGTGCCCTCAGATATTGGGTTTCCTCATGCTCTGGAGCTCCTGAAAGCTCTATACTGACTGATAACTAAGATATCCCTATATACACACACATACACCAACCCACAAAGCAGCTGTAAGACAGATTAATGGGGAATATACTCGTGATTATATGAGGTCACACGGTACACTGCCTAGGTGATAGACACCTGATCACCTAGTCACCCACTTATACAAGTCCAGTCCTGCAGAAGCCATGGCTCACAGGAGGCCAATGACTGGCCCAGCCTCTAGCCACCTAGAGTGGTGGGTTCAACTTGCACATAGAAGCAGCAGCAAATCTACAGTCTAAATATACGGAGAAGCTGACAGTAACTGGCAATCCAGTCCCCCCGTCCCATCCTATCAAAGACCTTTTATTCTTCCATGTCTACTCCCTCCCATGCCCTCATGTTTTCAAGCAGTTTTGTCCAATGACATGATTCTCTGGACTTTGCAGACGAGTGAGAAACAAGCTCTGCCCTTCACCTGTGATCGTGCCCCAAATACTGTCAGCAGTAAACTCTACTCTCCTGTCTTGGAAAAGAGCCCTGTATTACACTCTCCTACTGCCCGTCTCCCTATTCAGAGTGGCCCATTAGATCCCTTGTGTGTACGACCCTGTCAGTGGACAATGAGGGAAGTCCTGGAGTGATTCATGTTTCCCGGACAACTCTGCATGGATTCATTCACATATAGTAAATCTCCCCATCCCAAGAGTGCTAAGATGTCATCTTGGAAAGCTTAGAGTATCACAGACACGGGAAGCCAAGGGTAAGTTCATGAGAAGCAAATGCTTTATTTGATGTGGAAACTCCTCAAGCATTATTCCAGAGCACCAAATTCACTGAGTTTAAAGCTGAAACTGCTCTAATTAGCTCCATCTTGTACAAAACCACTGGCTACAAAGATATTTTTGACCTATTTAATTCAAGGGGCTCTGCCTTCACGGTGGAGGATGATTATTTTAATGCTTTGGGTTTTTATGGATATAAATTCAAAAAACTCATCATTCTGCAATCTCTATTTTGTGTTTAATCTCTACCAAACCATAGCCTTAAGAAACATCAGTAAATCTGAATTGAGTACCCTCTTGTTGCAAGTCTCTATGTTAGGGACCAGGAAGATGGGAAAGTGTTTACCTAATGTAAGGAATCAAGGAAAGGATTCAGGCAAGTGCTGATAATTCTGATTCAGAACTAAAACTTCCAGACAATTGAAGGAAGAGTGGTGAACTGCTTAATGTTAAAAAAAATATTTTTTCAGATAAAAATGCCAGTTCTATATCTATGAAGCCAAAAGTAAAGTGTTAGTTATTCAATTGTTTTGGCTCAAGCAGATAATAAATCCAGGCTCCAGGAAACCATACAAGAATGGACCAAAATAAGTAGAAATAAGTGGAAAAGCTGAAAAAAGCAGCCCCACCCTATCCATACCCTACCTCTCGACACATACACACTCATCAGTCTATTTTTCCCCCCAGAAAACCTCTCTTTCTTCCCAATAGAAATATCTGTGTGATTTTTCTAAATAATTACTTCTAGAAGTCATTTTACATTGGCTTTGTCTACACACACTAGATGAGGAAGAAAAATAATTAAACCAGAAACCATCTGGCTAGGCAGTCACATAAGGTGGTATTCTATGCCTGCCTGCATTTCTGTACTGTAGCCCATCTGTGTCAGAAAACCCCTGTCAGACGAGGGGAAGCCTCCCATCACTGCTGGAGTGGATCTTTACCAAAAACACACAGAGGGAGAATCCCTGGTGGTGCAGTGGTTGAGAGTCCGCCTGCCGATGCAGGGGACACGGGTTCGTGCCCCGGTCTGGGAAGATCCCACATGCCGTGGAGCGGCTGGGCCCGTGAGCCATGGCCACTGAGCCTGCGCATCCAGAGCCTGTGCTCCACAACGGGAGAGGCCACAACAGTGAGAGGCCCATGTACCAAAACAAACAAACAAACAAAAAACACACAGAGGGCGGAGACCTTCAAGATGGCGGAGAAGTAAGACGTGGAGATCACCTTCTTCCTCACAAATACATCAGAAATACATCTACATGTGGAACAACTCCTACAGAACACCTGAGTGTTTCCACAAGAAACTCCCCACGTACCTGAGTAGGGCAAAATAAGAAGAAAAAACAGAGAGAAAAGAATAGGGATGGGACCTGCACCAGTGGGAGGGAGCTGTGAAGGAGGACAGGTTTCCACACACTAGGAAGCCCCTTCGCGGGCAGAGACTGCGGGGGGGGCGGAGGGGGGGAAGCTTCGAAGCCGTGGAGGAGAGCACAGCAACAGGCGTGCGGAGGGCAAAGCGGAGAGATTCCTGCACAGAGGATCGGTGCCGACCATCACTCACCAGCCTGAGAGGCTTGTCTGCTCACCCGCCGGGGGCGGGGGCTGGGACTGAGGCTCGGGTTTCGGAGGTCGGATCCCAGGGAGAGGACTGGGGTTGGCAGCGTGAACACAGCCTGCAGGGGGCTAGTGCGCCACAGCTAGCCGGGAGGGAGTCCGGGAAGAAGTCTGGAGCTGCCAAAGAGGCAACAGACCACTGTTTCAGGATGCGCCAGGAGAGGGGATTCAGAGCGCCGCCTAAACAAGCTCCAGAGGCGGGCGGGAGCCGCGGCTACCAGCGCGGACCCCAGAGACGGGCATGAGATGCTAAGGCTGCTGCTGCCGCCACCAAGAAGCCTGTGTGTGAGCACAGGTCACTGTCCACACCTCCCCTCCCAGGAGACTGTGCAGCCCGCCACTGCCAGGGTCCCGTGATCCAGGTACAACTTCCCTGGGAGAATGCACAGCGCCCCTCAGCGCCCCTCAGGCTGGTGCAACATCACGCTGGGCTCTGCCACCGCAGGCTTGCCCTGGACTCCGTACCCGTCCCGTCCCCTGGCCTGAGTGAGCCAGAGCCCCCGAATCAGCGGCTCCTTTAACTCCATCCTGTCTGGGTGGGGAACAGACGCCCTCAGGCGACCTACACGCAGAGGCGGGCCCAAATCCAAAGCTGAACCCCGGGAGCTGTGCGAACAAAGAAGAGAAAGGGAAATCTCTCCCAGCAGCCCCACGAGCAACGGATTAAATCTCCACAATCACCTTGATGTACCCTGCATCTCTGGAATACCTGAATAGACAACGAATCATCCCAAAATTGAGGAGGTAGACTTTGGGAGCAACTGTAGACTTGGGGTTTGCTTTCTCCAAATAATTTGTTTCTGGTTTTATGTTTATCTTACTTTAGTATTTAGAGTTTATTATCATTGGTAGATTCGTTTATTGATTGGGTTGCTCTCTTCCTTTTTTTTGTTATATATAGACATATATATATTTTTTTTCCTTTTTCTCTCTTTGTGAGTGTGTATGTGTATGCTTCTTTGTGTGAGTCTGTCTGTATAGCTTTCTTTTACCACTTGTCCTAGGGTTCTGTCTGCCCTTCTTTTTTTTAGTATAGTTTTTAGTGCTTGTTATAATTGGTGGATTTGTTTTTTGGTTGGTTGCTCTCTTCTTTCTTTCTATTTTTTTAATACGTAAATTTTAAAAAATTTTTAATAATTTTTTTAATTTTAATAAAATTATTATTTTCTTTCTTTCTTTTTTTTTCCCCCCTTTTCTTCTGAGCCATGTGGCTGACAGAGTCTTGGTGCTCTGGCCAGGTGTCAGGCCTGTGCCCCCGAGGTGGGAGAGCTGAGCTCAAGACATTGGTCCACCAGAGACTTCCCAGCTCCATGTAATATCAAATGGTGAAAGCTCTCCCAGTTATCTCCATCTCGACGCTGAGACCCAGCTCCACTCAGTGACCAGCAGGCTACAGTGCTGGACACCCTATGCCAAACAACTAGCAAGACAGGAACACAACCCCACCCATTAGCAGAGAAGCTACCTAAAATCATAATAAGGTCACAGACACCACAAAAGACAACACCAGATGCGGTCATGCCCACCAGAAAGGAAACAGCCAGCCTCATCCTCCAGAACACAGGCATCAGTCCCCTCCACCAGGAAGCCTACACAACCCACTGAACCAACCTTACCCACTGGGGGCAGACACCAAAAACAACGGAAACTACGAAGCTGCAGCCTGTGAAAAGGAGACCTAAACACATTAAGTTAAGCAAAATGAGAAGACACAGAAACACACAGCAGATGAAGCAGCAAGGCAAAAACCCACCAGACCAAACAAATGAAGAGGAAATAGGCAGTCTACCTGAAAAAGAATTCAGAGTAATGATTGTAAAGATGAACCAAAATATTGGAAATAGAATGGAGAAAAAACAAGAAACGTTTAACAAGGACCTAGAAAAACTAAAGAGCAAACAAACAATGAGGAACAACATAATAAATGAAATTAACACTTCTCTAGAAGGAATCAATAGCAGAATAAATGAGGCAGAAGAACAGATAAGTGACCTGGAAGATAAAATACTGGAAATAACTACCACAGAGCAGAATAAAGAAAAAAGAATGAAAAGAATTGAGGACAGTCTCAGAGACATCTGGAACAACATTAAACCCACCAACATTTGAATTATAGGGGTCCCAGAAGAAGAAGAGAAAAAGAAAGGGACTAAGAAAATATGTGAAGAGATTATAGTTAAAAACTTCCTTAATATGGGAAAGGAAATAGTAAATCAAGTCCAGGAAGCACAGAGAGTCCCATACAGGATAAATCTAAGGCGAAACACACAAAGACACATATTAATCAAACTATCAAAAATTAAATACAAAGAAAAAATATTAAAAGCAGCAAGGGAAAAGCAACAAATAACATACAAGAGAACCCCCTTACAATTAACAGCTGATCTTTCAGCAGAAACTCTACAAGCCAGAAGGGAGTGGCAGGGCATACTTAAAGTGATGAAAGGGAAAAACGTACAACCAACAATACTCTACCCAGCAAGGACCTCATTCAGATTCAACAGAGAAATTAAAACCTTTAGAGATAAGCAAAAGCTAAGAGAATTCAGCACCACCAAAACCAGCTTTACAACAAATGCTAAAGGAACTTCTCTAGGCAAGAAACACAAGAGAAGGAAAAGACTTCCAATAACAAACCCAAAACAATTAGGAAAATGTTAACAGGAACATACATATCGATAACTACCTTAAATGTAAAGGGATTAACTGCTCTAACCAAAAGACATAGACTGGCTGAATGGATACAAAAACAAGACCCATATATATGCTGTCTACAAGAGACCCACTTCAGACCTAGGAACACATACAGACTGAAAGTGAGGGGATGGAAAAAGATATTCCATGTAAATGGAATCAAAAGAAAGCTGGAGTAGCAATTCTCATATCAGACAAAATAGACATTAAAATAAAGACTGTTACTACAGACAAAGAAGGACACTACATAATGATCAAGGGATTGATCCAAGAAGAACATATAACAATGGTAAATATTTATGCACCCAACATAGAAGCACCTCAATACATAAGCCAAATGCTAACAGCCATAAAAGGGGAAATCAACAGTAACACAACCATAGTAGGGGACTTTAACACCCCATTTTCACCAATGGACAGATCATCCAAAATGAAAATAAATAAGGAAACACAAGCTTTAAATGATACATTAAACAAGATGGACTTAATTGATATTTATAGGACATTCATTCCAAAAACAACAGAATATACCTTCTTCTCAAGTGCTCATGGAACATTCCCCAGGATAGATCATATCTTGGGTCACAAATCAATCCTTGGTAAATTTAAGAAAGTTGAAATTGTATCAAGTATCTTTTCCAACCTCAACGCTATGAGACTAGATATCAATTACAGGAAAAAATCTGTAGAATATACGAACACATGGAGGCTAAACAATACATTACTCAACAACCAAGAGATCACTGAAGAAATCAAAAAGAAAATCCAGGGCTTCCCTGGTGGCGCAGTGGTTGAGAGTCCGCCTGCTGATGCAGGGGATGCGGGTTCGTGCCCCGGTCTGGGAAGATCCCACATGCCGCGGAGCGGCTGGGCCGGTGAGCCATGGCCGCTGAGCCTGCGCATCCGGAGCCTGTGCTCCGCAACGGGAGAGGCCACAAGAGTGAGAGGCGCACGTACCACCAAAAAAAAAAAAAAAAAAATTCCAAAAATACCTAGAAACAACTGACAATGAAAACACGATGACCCAAAACCTATGCAATGCAGCAAAAGCCATTCTAAGAGGGAAGTCTATAGCCATACAGTCCTACCACAGGAAACAAGAAACATCTCAAATAAACAACCAAACCTTACACCTAAAGCAATTAGAGAAAGAAGAACAGAAAAACCCCAAAATTAGCAGAAGGAAGGAAATCATAAAGATAGGATCAGAAATAAATGAAAAAGAAATGAAGGAAACAATAGCAAAGATCAATAAAACCAAAAGCTGGTTCTTTGAGAAGATAAACAAAAGTGATAAACCATTAGCCACACTCATCAAGAAAAAAAGGGAGAAGACTCAAATCAGTAGAATTAGAAATGAAAAAGGAGAAGTAACAACTGACACTGCAGAAATATAAAGGATCAAGAGAGATTACTACAAGCAACTCTATGCCAATAAAATGGACAACGTGGAAGAAATGGACAAATTCTTAGAAAAGCACCACCTTCCAAGACTGAACAAGGAAGAAATAGAAAATATAAACAGACCAAACACAAGCAATGAAATTGAGACTGTGATTAAAAATCTTCCAACAAACAAAGCCTAGGACCAGATGGCTTCACAGGCAAATTCTATCAAACAAGTAGGGAAGAGCTAACACCTATCCTTCTCAAACTCTTCCAAAATAGAGCAGAGGGAGTAACACTCCCAAACTCATTCTATGAAGCCACCATCACCCTGAAACCAAAACCAGAAAAAGGTGTCACAAAGAAAGAAAACTACAGGCCAATATCACTGATGAACATAGACGCAAAAATCCTCAACAAAATACTAGCAAACAGAATCCGACAGCACATGAAAAGGATCGTACACCGTGATCAAGCGGGGTTTTTCACAGGAATGCAAGGATTCTTTACTATACACAAATCAATCAATGTGATAAACCATATTAACAAATTGAAGGAGAAAAACCATATGATCATCTCAATAGATGAAGGAAGAGCTTTTGACAAAATTCAACACCCATTGATGATAAAAACCCTCCAGAAAGTAGGCATAGAGGGAACCTACCTCAACATAATAAAGGCCATATATGACAAACCCACAGCCAACATCGTTCTCAATGGTGAAAAACTGAAACCATTTCCTCTAAGATCAGGAATAAGACAATGTTGCCCACTCTCAACACTGTTATTCAACATAGTTTTGGAAGTTTTAGCCACAGCCAACAGAGAAGAAAAACACATAAACGAATCCAAATAAGAAAAGAAGAAGTAAAGCTGTCACTGTTTGCAGATGACATGATACTATACAGAAAGAATCCTAAAGATGCTACCAGAAAACTACTAGAGCTAATCAATGAATTTGGTAAAGTAGCAGGATACAAAATTAATGCACAGAAATCTCTTGCATTTCTATATACTAATGATGAAAAATCTGAAAGAGAAATTAAGGAAACACTCCCATTTGTGACTGCAACAAAAAGAATAAAGTACCTAGGAATAAACCTACTTAAGGAGACAAAAGCCCTGTATGCAGAAAACTATAAGATACTGATGAAAGAAATTAAAGATGATACAAACAGATGGAGAGATATACCATGTTCCTGGATTGGAAGAATCAACATTGTGAAAATGACTCTACTACCCAAAGCAATCTACAGATTCAGTGCAATCCCTATCAAACCACCAATGGCATTTTTCACAGAACTAGAACAAAAAATTTCAAAATTTGTATGGAAACACAAAAGACCCTGAATAGCCAAAGCAATCTTGAGAAAGAAAAACGGAGCTGGATGAATCAGGTTCCTGGACTTCAGACTATACTACAAAGCTATAGTAATCAAGACAGTATGGTACTGGCACAAAACAGAAATATAGATCAATGGAACAGGATAGAAAGCCCAGAGATAAGCCCCCACACATATGGTCACCTTTTTATTGATAAAGGAGGCAAGAATATACAGTGGAGAAAAGACGGCCTCTTCCATAAGTGGTGCTGGGAAAACTGGACAGCTACATGTAAAAGAATGAAATTAGAACACTCCCTAACACCATACACAAAAATAAACTCAAAATGGATTAAAGACCTAAATGTAAGGCCAGACACTTTAAAACTCTTAGAGGAAAACATAGGCAGAACACTCCACGACATAAATCACAGCAAGATCCTTTTTGGCCCCACCTCCCAGAGAATTGGAAATAAAACCAAAAATAAACAGATGGGACCTAATGAAACTTAAAAGCTTTTGCACAGCAAAGGAAACCATAAACAAGACAAAAAGACAATCTTCAGGGGCTTCCCTGGTGGCGCAGTGGTTGAGAGTCCGCCTGCTGATGCAGGGGACATGGGTTCATGCCCTGGTCCGGGAAGATCCCACATGCCGCTGAGCAGCTGGGCCTGTGAGCCATGGCCGCTGAGCCTGCACATCTGGAGCCTGTGCTCCACAATGGGAAAGGCCACAACAGTGAGAGGCCCGCGTTCCGCAAAAAAAAAAAAAAAAAAAAGACAACCCTCAGAATGGGAGAAAATATTTGCAAATGAAGCAACTGACAAAGGATTAATCTCACAAATTTACAAGCAGCTCATGCCACTCAATATCAAAAAGACACACAACCCAATCTAAAAATGGGCAGAAGACCTAAATAGACATTTCTCCAAAGAAGATATACAGATCGCCAACAAACACGTGAAAGGATGCTTAACACCACTAATGATTAGAGAAATGCAAATCAAAACTACAGTGAAGTATCACCTCACACCGGTTAGAATGGCCATCATCAAAAAATCTACAAACAATAAATGCTGGAGAGGGTGTGGAGAAAAGGGAACCCTCTTGCACTGTTGGTGGGAATGTAAATTGATACAGCCACTATGGAGAACAGTATGGAGGTTCCTTAAAAAACTAAAAACAGAACTACCATACGACACAGCAATCTCACTACTGGGCATATACGCTGAGAAAACCATAATTCAAAAAGAGTCATGTACCACAATGTTCATTGCAGCTCTATTTACAATAGCTAGGACATGGAAGCAACCTAAGTGTCCATCAACAGATGAATGGATAAAGAAGATGTGGCACATATATACAATGGAATATTACTCAGCCATAAAAAGAAACGAAATTGAGTTACTTGTAGTGAGGTGGATGGACCTAGAGACTGTCATACAGGCTAAGATAAGTCAGAAAGACAAAAACAAGTACCGTATGCTAACACATATATATGGAATCTAAAACAAAAAAAGGTTCTGAAGAACCTAGGGGCAGTACAGGAATAAAGACAGAGACGTAGAGAATGGACTTGAGGACACAGGGAGGGGGAAGAGTAAGCTGGGATGAAGTGACAGCGTGGCATGGACATATTTACACTACCAAATGTAAAATCGATTGCTAGTTGGAAGCAGCCACATGGCACAGGGAGTTCAGCTCGGTGTTTTGTGACCACCTAGAGGGATGGGATAGGGAGGGTTGGAGGTAGACGCAAGAGGGAGGAGATATCGGGATATATGTGTATGTATGGCTGTTTCACTTTGTTATAAAGCAGAAACTAACACACCATTGTAGAGCAATTATACTCCAATAAATTTTTTTTTAAAAAAGCAAAAAACAAAGAGGGAGTCTGAATGCAGACATGCCAACGCCACAACCCCTAGGGACTTTTGGTGTGAGCTCCTTTTCTATCTACACTCACTCCCAGATGATCTCATCTTGTTCCATGAGTTTTAATGACAAACTATTTCCAAATTTGTATCTCCAGCCGGGGCCACCCCTTGAGCATTTGAGACCTGGGCAAATCTTTTTTGTTTTTTTGTTTTTGCCAATCTCTGTCTCTATAAACAATTTGAGTCACCCATAATCTGCCTGTCAGCACCATTACGTTGACTCAATTTCACTCAGTCTTGAAAAAGAAACACCCCGCTGGACAATGGAGTGATCCTCGTGGGATGACCCTGTCCATCATGTACTGACATTTCCAGTTGTCCCAGGCACCAGATGGCAATTTAAAAAGCTGGAGAAAGTCAATCCAAAGCCTGGGACACCTGAGGCACAAGGCTGGACCAGTGGCCTGCTTTTCTTGGACAAAGGGGACACTGTCTCCAGCCTCAACCTCTGTTCCAAATTTCAAACTTGTCAGAAGTCACCCACTTCCCAGCATACAACCATCTACCAGTCCAAGCACTGGCACATTTACACATATTCATTTCTCAATAACCAATATGTGTATATATGAGCATATTGTGTGTCTGTCTCTATCCTCTCTCCAGAGAGTTACACTGCGAAGTGTTCTGATGAAGCCCTCATGATGCCCAGACCATCACTATCATGGTGGGGGGAAGAGGGGAAGATGGCCTACCAAATGCCACTTAATCAGCAATCCCATCTAAAATAACAAACTTAGCCAATCTCATTTTGCCCAAAATTGTTGCCAGCGGGTGGGGAAGGGGTGGAAGCCATGAACTCAAAAGAAGTATCTAGGTTATAGAAAAATGATTTCCTTTCTTCTATGCCCAGAATGGGGACACAGCTAAGACTCCCCTGAACCAAATGAGAAAATCAAACCTCTCACTGAAGATAAACACAGAGAAGAGCTGAAAAGAACATAAAGTTGAGGAAAGGTTGACTTCTTTCCTCCACTCCCCCTGCTCCCCAAATTTACCGTGAAAGCTACTGACAGGGATGATTCACAGCTGAGATCTGCCTCTCAGACATCGGGGGGGACATGCCTACTGGTTCCCAGCAGTTAAAGAGGGTCACCCCAGGGTTAAATGGGGCTTCTTGGGTTGCAGCACTCACCCTAGGGACTGGCATCTAGCCCTTCCAGGAAACTTTGAGGACTTGGAAGCCTCAAAAGAGGAAAGCAGATGTCTCAATCAATCAACAGAATTGCACAGCACATATTCAGTTAAAACCTCAACTAAGAAAAAGACCCCTAATGTTTTACTCCCTTAAACCAATGTTGTGACCCTTCTGCAATATTCCGCATTGCACTCCCCACTTCCATTTGCTGACTAACAACTACGCTCCTTTTGTTTCACTAGATAAATAGTATGACCTTTTTGAAATATATATTATCACTTTCCCCTTTCTAACGGCTTTTAAAGTTTGCCAGCTTGTGACTTCAGGCCTAGCTTACACACCCCTGTTAAATGTCTTAAGTTTGTCCTACCTAAATGTCACAAGGTCCCTCTTCTTCTGCTGACTTCAAAACAATTTTGGGGTCAGGGAGCATTATTAGGTTGTCCACATGTACAAAACAGCCAGCCTATGGCTGGATATGTTAAGAACAAAGGGGTGATCACTCAACCTAACTTCCTCCTGAGCGCAGACATTCTGAAAACAACCAAAGCCACATCCAAAATTCTGAATCTAAGGACTTTTTTTCCTGCAAAACAATTCAGTGGTGTTTTCTTACATAATGTCAGCTGACACCAAAAATCTGGTTGACTCACCTTGTACTTCTACCATGGACTTATCACAGGCAGAGTTTTCCCTGAATATATAGCACAGACCTGTATGACCAGTGACCAAAATCAAACACATTTCCATTGCTTCTGCTGACATTCTGCATCCCTTTTCATTGCTTTGCATATTAACCACAGAAAGTGATTTGACAATAGGCTCATGTTATATCTGCCTAACAGAGTTCTTTGATCCCTTATGGAATTCTGACATTCAGTAAATAAGAAAAATATCACTGCTCACAAAACACCAGGTGATATCCCAAAAAGTGTCCACGTTCATACACTCAAAGTCTTTCTTGTTAAAGGAAACATATTCAAAAAACTGTCACATTATGTGCAGAACTGTGACCTCATTTACACTTGGTTAGATAACTTGGTTGACTCTTTCTTGGAGGAACAGGAGATAAACTTGGAATTAAATATGTGACTATCACTTCGGGATATGGGCTTATAAACTAGCAACAATTGTGTTGAACAGCCAGTGAATGTAGGCAGTAAAGACCTTTCCAATTATACTCCAAATACCCTTGAGAGAGGCATACAAGGTCACAATGAAGTTCATACATCTTAAAAGGATGAACACATTAAGAAACTTTGTTCCAGTTTATCAAGAAGTCTAGGACACAAAATGAAAAAGGATCGGCCTTTGGGAAAATATTCTCAAAGAAGTGAAACAAACTTGTAGATTCTGATTATATAGCAGAAAGGAATCAAGCTCCCCTCTTGTCTCTGGAAAAACACTGCAGGCTGATGTATCAGTACTGCCATCTCAGTCTCTGTTTTGTGAATATAATCAACCAAGCCTTCTCTTTCACAGAGGCATCTCACAGCTTTATTTAGTTTTGGGGCTCCTTCAATGTAGTCTCCACAGTACTGCCAGAGTGGCCATCCTAAAATGTAAACCCAATCATCTCACTTCCTTGTTTAAAATCCTTCCAGCTTCGTTGACTTCATGTAAAACTCAAATACCTTAGCATGGCATACAAAGCCCCCTTCCTTACACTATCTCTTTCTACTCCCCAACTCTTATGTAATGAATCATGTGCACTTCCCAGAGTCCCTCATGTTCTCTCATGCTGCAATGGCTTTGCTCACAATGTTCCTTCTTCCCGGAATGCTATTCCCACCACTGATTGCTTGGATAAATCTCCTGGATAAGTTTATTCAGTTCTCAAGACCAAGCTCATTCTTCCCCAGAAAGCCTTCCTTAGCCTTACCAATCTGGTCTAGGCTCCCTCCTCTCTGTTCCTGCAGCATTGATTCATACTTGTATTATAGACTTTATCACATTATACTGTAATCATCTACTTATAGAAAATGAAATTATACAGAACATGTCTCATATAGAATCATATGTAAGGAAATGCTATGTAAAAGTATGTTACAAATATTACAAATATGTAAATATAAAACAAAAAGACTCTGTGAAGCCGTTTAGCCCATGAACTTTTCTTTGTCTTTTCTCCCTGTGGTCTCTTGCAAGACCTTTGGGGTACTGTTTGGTTGATTAGATTCACAAAACAGAGAGGAAGATGGCTGTCTAAGAACCCCCTCTAAGACCATGAACCATAAGGTACTTGCATAACCTTTGCTCACATCCTATTAGCCACACCTAGCTGCAAAAGAGGAGAGAAATGTAGTCTCCAGTTATACGGCCAAGTTATATAACTTAGGGTTATACAGGCCAAGCTAAACTTAGGGGTTCTCATACTTAAAAAAAAAAAAAAAGGAGGAGGAGGAGGCGAAGGAAGAGGAGGAAAGATTAGTTACTGGAGGACATCTAGCAATGAGTAACTTAAATAATGAGAAAAAGCTAATGGACACAGAGAACAAAATACAGAAGTTTACAAAAATATAATTCCAAAAACATTTTGAACAAAGCTTTCCATCACCTAATACAGAAAAAAAGTATTTTTTTCTGGAGAATTCATGGAGAAATGGAGGAAGAGAACAGAATCAGAGCTTGACTATGTTGAATATACTCCTATTTTATAGACACCGATAACTTATCTCTCAAATTTAAAACATGAGCTTTAGACATAACAGTCCCTAAGCTTTTTAACCTCTGGGCTATAAATTAATAGATATGCATCTACTCTGCTTGTGAAACTTTTCTTCTGGCAGACAGAACGAGAGCCCAGCCTATACAAAGTGGTTTCCTAAGGTTTAATATAGTAAAAGTAAAGATTGCAACAAAACTACATACTCTGCCAAAACTTAAGGAATTCACTAATTTCCCCAGTGGCTTCTGTACTTGCTCAATTTCTGAACAGCATGATCCTGAAAGGAGCAATTTATTACTTAAAAATAAATCTTGAGTATCACATAAAAATATATTTTGCAACAACTGACCTAAACTTTGGTTTGTAAAGTACCTAGGCCCTTGGTTTTTCTCTTGCTGTTGAATATCATATTCATGTCAAAAAGCTAATCCTTTGTACTCTTTGCTGTTGACTGACATGGCTCTGAATTGGGCACAGTTTCTGTTCTCTAGGAACTTGAGGCCGGTCAGCAGTAGGGACTGTGTTTGTCTTGCCCTTAGAAATCACAGAAAAGAGAAAGGTCAGGAGAAAGGCTGCTATGGCAGAAATCAACTTTAAGATACACTAGGAGATTCTGATCTCCGGTTTGGGAGCCTTATGAAAGGCTTTTTGAGGTGAAAGCTGTTTTGAGGCGAAAATAATAATAATAATAAATGGTCCTGACAAGATGAGAAAGAAAGTCAGCCAGTTATTGGAGAAAATAATGACTCACTGTAAAGAACAAGAAAGTGAGAGAGAGGCAGAGAGACAGATAGACGGACACAGATATACATCTGTGTGGAAAGAACAGATGCAGGAAAAGACAGCTAAACTTCTAGAGTAGGGGTATAATTTTGCTCTACTGGCCAACAGAAAGTCATGGGAGTAGATTTACAAAAAAAATTATAGTTATGTTTCTATCCATTTCATGAAACTAAATACGCATAGATTCTTTCTTAGTGCTTTTAAACACACGTGCATGCGCACACACACACCCCTTTTAAATGCATATCTGATTTCATGCAAATGTAAGGGAAATTTCTAAGAATCAAAAGTGAAGGAGAAAGTAAAAACCAGGGTCTGAATCCTTGGATTGGTTTGCCAGCCTCAGGAACCTAAAGGGCTTAAGTTCTAACACATATGTGGGACAGGCAGGAGATGGAATTGAGATCTTCACATAAAGTTGGGATCTTCAAAGATCTACACCTACATTGCAAGGGTATTTTAGAAAAAATTATTCCACTAGTCTAGGGAAATAACAAGCAAGCTTGTCTATTTGGACCTGGGATCTGGGTGGGTGAGATATAGTCTTCCCTGTAAATACATAAGGGTAGGTATCTCACATTTGGGTTTGGGGTTCAAATTTATACTTCCTACTTGCTCAAGAATCCACCAGGTGAGAAATAACATAGAAATAGGCCCAAAGTTTGCATCTGCTAGTCTGAAACTCCCAATTTGCAAACTATTATATATATTAAAAAAAGAGAAAGAAATAGACCCAAAGTGAATGATACCTAGGGTAACTAGCATAGACAGAACCACTCCTGAGGGACATATGTCCAACACAGGCCAGATAAAAGTCTTCAAGCAAAGCCCTGCTTAAAGATTTCTTATAACCGAAAACTACAAAACATCTATGAAACAATTCAAATGAACTAGAGAAGCAGATACAATAAACAGCAGTATTAAACTCCAAGAACTCTAGACTGTAGGATTAGTAAAAAGAATGTATAGAATTAGTGTGTTTAAAAAATAAAGACAGGACTTCCCTGGTGGTGCAGTGGTTAAGAATCTGCCTGCCAATGCAGGGGACGTGGGTTCGAGCCCTGGTCTGGGAAGATCCCACATGCCGTGGAGCAACTAAGCCCATCCGCCATAACTACTGAGCCTGTGCTCTAGAGCCCATGAGCCACAACTATTGGAGCCCGTGTGCCTAGAGCCCGTGCTCCGCAACAAGAGAAGCCACCGTAATGTAAGCCTGTGCACCGTAAGGAAGAGTAGCCCCCCACTTGCCGCCAACGAAGACCGAACACAGCCCCCCAAATTTTTTTAAGTAAATTAATTAATTAGAAAATAAAGACATAAAAGAAAATTAAAAACAGAAAAATGTATAAAACAATATCTAAAACGAATGGGTAGATTTGAAGAAAAGAGAAAAAACAGAACTCTAGAAATTAAAGATAAAGGCATTGACATTCAAAGCTCAACTGTTGGTTCAAATTGCAAATTAATCACATCCAAAGAAAGTAAAGTAAACTAAAATTAGGTGTGAAGAATTAATCCCAAATGCATCACAGAGAGATAAAGAGATAGAAAATACGAAAGAGAGGTTAAAAATCATGAAAGGAAGAATGAAAAGGTCCAACATAATCAATAGTCTCCTCCAAAAGAGAATTAGTGGAGAGACAATATTAGAAATAACATCTGAAAATGTTTTAGAATCTTTCAGAATTGATCAAAAATATGATCCTTGGATATAGCAAACACAGTGATTTCAAACCATGATAAATAAAATGTCCCGATGAGGATTTATTGTCTCTAACTCTCAAATAATAAATTACCTGGGCATGAAATTGTGAAGCTGATAGTTACTTTTTCTCAGTAGTTTCAGTCTAGAAAAACAGTGGATTAGATATAGGGAAAAAATGGTAAACATGTAGGTAAATCTAAACAAATCCCTGACTATGTAAAATAACGATAACGAATAACTAATGCAGGTAATTGTGATGGTTAATTTTATATGTCAATTTGGCTGGGCCATGGTGCCCAGGTATTTAGTGAAACTTTACAGATATTTCTGTGCAAATATTTTTTGGATGGGTTAACACTTAAATCAGTAGACTTTGTGTAAAGCAAATTGTGCTCTACAATGTGGGTGAGCCTCACCCAAACAGTTGGAAGGCCTTAAGAAAAACACTGACCTCCCCTGAAGAAGTGGGAATTCTGCCAAGAGATCACCTTTGGATTTGAAATGTAACGCTTCCCTGGGTCTCTAGCCTGCCAGCCTACGCTGCAGATTTCACACCTGCCAGCTGCACAATCATGTGATTCAATTCTTTAAGATAAATACCTTCTCTCTCTCTATCTCCCCCCACGTATTAACGTTTTTATATTACGTTTTATTGTATTAGTCAGGGTTCTCCAGAGAAACCAACAGGATATACGTGTATGTGCCAGTCACAAGTCCGGGTTGTTACCTGTGCTTCTGACCAATCAGCTATAAATCGGAGGTTCCCATGACTCCCTCGTTAGGTTCAGTAATTTGCTAGAGTGGCTCACAGAACTCAGGAAAACAGTTTACTTACCGTTTCCCACTTTACTATACAAGGATATGATAAAGGATACAGATAAACAGATGGAGGAGATGCACAGGGCAAGGTATGTGGGAAGGGCAGCAGAGCACGCATGCCCTTTCTGAGCATGCCGCTCTCCCAGCACCTCCACGTGTTCAGCAACCCAGAAGCTCTCTGAACCCCATACTGTTGGGATTTTTATGGAGACTTCATCATGTAGGCATGATGAATCATTAACTCCATTTCCAGCCCCTCTTCCCTCTCTGGAGAATGGGGGGTATGGCTGAAAATTCTAAGCTTCTAAGCATGGCTTGGTCTTTATGGTGACCAGCCCCCATCGAGGAGTCACCAAGAGTCACCTCATTAGAACAAAAGACACTCGTAACACCCAGGAAATTCTAAGGGATTTGGAATTTCAGGTCAGGAACCAGAGGCAAAGAACAAATCTTAGAACAAAAGATGTTCCTGGTACTCTATCACTTCGGAATTTCCAAGGGTTTTAGGAGTTCTGTACCAGGAACCGGGGGCAGAAATCAATATATTTTCTTTTCTGTATATATATATACATACACATTCTCTTCATTTTGTTTCTCCAGAGAACCCTAACTAATACAGTAATAAGTAATATAAATACTAGGTGTCACTAAACTACTAAACAACAATAACTTACAATAAGCAGGGTCTTGATTGATGGTAAATTGTTATACAGTTGATGTAACATTTATGAGAAATACAGATACAGTGAGCAACTTTTGATTTTATGGCATGAATGCATGTTAGATTTTTTAAGGTAAACATTACAAAGAATAGGACTAGAATATATAACTTTAAACAAGTAGAGGTAATCAAGAAAAGTCCATCAATATAAAGGATGGCAGGAAGGAAAAAAAAAACACAGAAAAGGCAGGAAAAAGAGAAAGCAAAAAGGATAGAAATAAATCAAAATCTCCTGGTAATAAGTGGGCTAAACTTACCCATTAAAAGGGATTGCTAGATTGAATAAAAAGAGCAAAACTATACCCTATGCTCTTTAGAATAAGTACATTTAAAACATTGGAATAAAGAAATGTTGAAATTAAAGAATGAAAAAAGATAAACTGGACAAGTACAAATTGAAAGAAAATAGTAAACTATGTTAATATCAAACTAAATGTAGTTTAAGGCAAAAAATAATAATAATCGTTAAGGATAAAGATGGTTATTACATTACAAGGAAAGGAACAGTGCACCAGGGAGATATAACAATTCTCCATGTACACAGACAGTGAAACAGTCTTAGACTATATAAAGCAGTGAGATTCATTTAGATGGCACACAGCTAGTAATAGGGTTTGCAACATTTTAGCGTCAAGATTCTTCAGGGAAAGCAATTAGTCCAGCCACAGGAAGACTGAATACAGACATCTGTAGAACCAAAAAGTTTAAGATAGAAACCATGCAGCTCTGCCTACACTGGCCCAAGAGTCACAGCAAGGCAAGAGTTCACTGACTGTGAGGAAAAGCAAACTTTTCTTTTTATTAGAGTTCTGAGGCAGGAGTTAGAAACCGGGGACACAAAGATCTCCCATCTCCCCAGTCTCTCACTTCCTCCCTGGCAGTAAGCCAGACCCAAAGGTAGGTCCTACATTCCTTCAACAATATCTCAAGATGGTCCCATGAGACACCTAACTCATTTATGGAAGGTGGCCTCCACCCAGAGAGACTTTGCTTCAGTACTTCTTAATATAAAATGTAATGATAACGATTTGAGACAGGCCCAGATCTATTACAAAGGAAGCTTCTGGTTTCCTTCCTTCAATTAAGATTACACAACCTGACTTCAGAGGTAGAACATCAAGGTGGCTAAAAGCCCAGGCCTTGTCATCAGGTGGTCATGGGTTCAAATTCTAACTGCAGCAAATGAGCTATACAGTAACTTGGGGCTTAAACCCTATATGCCTCAGTTTCTACATTTATCGACAGTGAAACAGTATATATAAAACACTTAGGACAGTATTGTCACAGAACAATCACATAGAGCTACTTAAGCAAAGATTGACTGTGATCTGATGACAATGATAATGATGATAGTTTGATGAGTCTCAACCTGCCTAAGACACGCCCTTCTGGTTACTCAGATATGAATGGAATTCCATAGTCCTTCACAAGCTGAGCACTGAACCCCCTATCACACCATCCTCCTTTTACACAAGACTAGGGTGAGTGTTTTATACCAAGGCATTGCCTTCTCCTCCTCTCACGGTCTCTCTGTTCCATTCCTTGGCACTGCCCTCTGCAACCAACTAAAGACAAGGAAGGTCATGTCGTGATCACTGGAAGTGATCATTGTGCTCCTTTGCTGGATATCGGCTCTGCCCTACAGAAACCAAGGGAGTGCTGGCTACTAGGCTACCCCTTTGCCAAACAGTACCTGAACTGCCCCACCTTTATCACCACATTTGAGTCATCCAATGAGAAGAAGAAAAGGCTCTTCCACTTTTCTCTCTTTTGCAGGAAGAACTGGGGACTTGCTCCTGGTTCTGGTCAGCTTTCCATGCTTCTATGTCTTGTCCGCAGAGCACAAAGGGGCTCTCTGAGTCACAGCTGCATGAGCTCCAACTTTCATTCTGATTCACAGGCTACCAAAAAGGAACGTGGTCCACCAAGAAGTTGGGGACATGCAGACACCTTTCAACATCTAAACCCCTTGACAGCCCCACTCCCTACTCCAAGAACGGCCTTCTAGTAGGAGTGGAGGGAATCTTTTTCCCTACAATACCTCAGGGACTGTGACTGCAGCTCCCATGGCACACGCCGTCTGCTGACTGAGGCAATATGTCAAGTAGCCTCCAACTTAAATTCTTTCTGCAGAGGCCCTAGTTCAGGAAAGCAAAAAGAAGAACAAGGACCAACTCTCCCCTCTGCAAGAAAAGAATAAATAAATTTCTTCTACAGAATCACATCTAAATGTATTGGAAAAGAAGATTCATGGTATGAGGAGGAAGGAAAATCTATCCTGGTGTAACTGCCTCAAGCCCCTTCGTGGATTTGCAATAAACCCATAAATTTTGCAGCTCCTGGTCTAGACTTTCTTCCCATTACTTTTTGTTTCTTTTTTTGTTTCTTCATTTATTGTTCAAAATATTTACTTGGTTGACTGGAGAGCAAATCATACCAGAAACAAAATCAGCTACAGGCAATTGACTGGCTTTGTATAAAAAGTACTCATTCTGGCTGCACCATTTGTAGTACAGTCTGTAAGCACAAAAGCCAATTCAGTCTCAATCATTCTGATAGTTTTTATTCCAGCCTCTGGTAAGACATAAGAACAAGAGAACCTGCATTCATTTCTTTGTGCCTGAAGTCATGTAAATATATTCTATTCCCATCTATCTTTGGGAAGTGTCTTTCTGTTCATGTATTTCTGACTTTCTCTTACTTGGGCATGGCCCGTGAATCAATTCACATGACCACTGGTTTATTAACAGTTGTTTTGAGGCTCTGCAATGAGGACATCTTTCCTGAAACTGCAGGAGCTTCTCAGATTTTAACATGTAAACAAACAATGGTTTGATTTTTTTTGCCCAACTGGCTGCAGCTCCCTTCTGTGCGGATAACTGTGGAGATAAACAGACAGAAGGGTGGAGCAGACAGTTTGTCCCTCAGATCAGAGAACAAGGTTAACCGTTTGCAGCCCTAACAAGCCGGAACTGAAATTCAGCAGGCTTCAAATCCCAAAGCAGCAAAGCCAGGTGAAAGGAAAAACAGCAGGAGCAGCAATCTTGAGCTTTCTGCCCTGTACACTGTTGATATCAACTGTGAAGCCACTGAGGAGCCAGAGGAGAAAGGGCAAGAAACAAAGAAACAGGAAGAGCCTGCCTGATGCTTCGCTCCTCACGCAGCAGGGCCTCCCAGGGCGCACACAGAACTCCCAAGACGAGTGTTCCACAAAGTTCATCAAAAAGCATGGCTCCTTTCTGCCTGGAAGCCAACAGGTCTGCACCCCTCTGAGGTTTGCCCAGATATTTTGAATCTGATTCTCTATTCGGTGTCTCGCAGAGAGCAGGCAAGGTCCAGGGGGCTTTGGCCGATTGCTCTGGCAGAAGCTGCTCAATTCAAAGAAATGATGCCAAGCATTGTATCCTTTCTGAGCGTCAACTAGGCAGTGTTCTCAGAATGCACCTCCAAACCTCTAGTTATGCAAGCTGTTGAAAGGGGCAGTGTTGGAATGTGCTGCCTACCAGGAAGTGGTCCTGAGAGCCAAGGAGTGAAAGGGCTTCCCGGAGCACTGATCTTGCCTTCTCTTTTGTGCAGTGTGGATGAGGAATGCTAGAGTCGAGCCTTGAGAATCCAATGTCCAATAAATCTGATACTTATCAGGACTATAATAACCAAAATTTTAAATTAAATAAAAACTAGCCAGCTACTCAGCTTGAGAATAGCAAGGCACCAAATTAATCACTATTTTGATTAACATTTGTACAGCAATGAGTGGTTGATAACCTCAAACAATATCTCATTTAACCTTTGTAACACTTGTGAAATATAATGATTACTATGCACTCTTGAGGCACCAGAGCCCCATCTAGACTACATACAGTCAGTAAATGGCAAAGCTCAAACTAGAATCCCAGTCTTTGAGCTCCTAACTTGTTATTTTTTTACTTGACCTCAGCTCCCTCACCTGGGAAGTTGTTACATGTATTTCCAAAGTTCTTCACACATTTTACCCCATTTTACTCTTCCATAACTCTATAACATATGAAGTATTACTATGTTCATTTTTACAGAGGAGAAATTTATACACCGAAAAATTAAGGGATTTGGCCAAAATCCTTCAGCTAATTAATGGTCATGATCCAGGTCTCCTGAGTTCCCAAACCAATGTTCTTTGGGCATTGTGACAACAGTCATCAAACTAAGATCCCCTAACAGAGATGGGCAGTAAAATTAGGCCATGGCTGGAGCCATGAAAAACCATGATACCATCTTTCCATCAGCACACTAGACTCAGAGTGATGGTGTTGACACAGTGCCGGATGTATTTTTCAATTTCCAATGGTTCTTGTGCTTCAGAATAAGCTTATTGGCCTTAACGCTTCACTGCTGAAAGCTGCCACCCTGCCAGGCCTGGCGCATGGTTCCTATTTCACATCTTGCATCCTCCAGCCTACAGACTCAACTCCTTAAAGTACTTGAAAGCTATGGTACTAGGAAGAGGGGGCCTTGAGATTCTGCTTCTTGAAACAGGGAGCTGGGTAGATTGACACACTGATTATGACGTACAGATTTCCAGACTCTCTCTATTTAGTGTATTACATATAACAAAACAGTGGCCTTAAGTCTAAAGAATTGATGATAAAAGTTCATTATTTCTAATTGGGAAACTCCTCCAATGACATATTTAGTATCAGTCTCTCCATGATCAGGAAAAGAAAAGTACCTTCTTGGCATTAGGCAAGGTCCAGCCTCCAAGGACCAAACAAAATGGCAACCAGTTGCTCCAAATCCCAGGTGACCCCAGCTCTGGATGGATGGAAGGTGCAGGTGCAGGTTGAAAACAGCAGCCTGCTCACTGGGGACTGGCTGAGAAGAAATCAACCACGTAGCATCTTGCTTCTCTCTCCAGCCTGACTTACTTCCCTTTCAACAGAACACCTGCATTGCCCTAAGCCAGATGGCGAGTTCTCCAAGTCAGCGTCCTGTAGTATAGTGGTCTGAGCACCAGGGACTTTGGCCTTGGGAAGGAAATGCATTTCTTTCTTCATTGGGCTTTTATCATATTTTTTTTTGTTGGATGATACCTTAGATATCATCTATATCTTAGACATTAACTCTAGCTGAAGACATCTGGGTGGGTGACAGGATAATTTGAAAAAGATTTGAGGCAGGGGCTAGAGTAGAGGGGGCAGTGAGAACTAGTTTCTATTTTAAGGCCCTCATGGGACCCAGGAACTCTCAATTTTGAAAGCCACACCCAACCCACATAAAACGAATGTTTTAGAATGCAGCCACGCTTCATGTGAAAAGTAATTTGCACATTCTGGACTCAATATATACAAATTACTATGAGGGCTCATAAACTTTTAATTCAAGATATATTCATTTTTGTTCTGCAGGTGTTTGGATTTTGTGGGTAATAAGATCTTGGGGGGACTTAATCTTCCTTGTAAGCCTGTGAAAATCCCCAGGTCTTGGACACCGTGCCCACATTGCCCGATGGGTGCACAGCCCTGGTTGGGAGAAGGTAGCATGTGATAGCCCATGGTGGAAGAAGTGGGTGAGGGGCTGGAGAAGCAGAGGGCAGCTGCAAAAGAGATTAGGATGGTGGTAGCCATGAAGTCTGACAGTAGCTAACTTATGACACCCACAGAGAAAGAGCTCTGAAGTGGGCCTGAGATTCATTGGAGCCCTCAGCATGTGGCAGCTAAGCAGGGCCAAAGGACAAAGTCTTCAGTGGAAGGAAAATAAGCTCTTCAAGTAGTCTCCTCTTCTCTGTTGTGCATTCCTTCCCTTTCAAAATCTCTTCTCTTTCCTTCTTTCTGTATAGATGGAGAAAGCAGAAGGGCTAGGCCTCCTCCCACAGAGGACAGCCCCTCATACCTCAAAAGGCCTAAGGAGTTCAGGAGGAGAGTCCAAATTGAGGGGGAGACATAACTTCGCAATCTGTTACCAATCTGTGACTAGAAAATGAGTTTGCACTTCTTATGTATTCCCAAATCACCATGACATAAGGTCCCATGATCCCAGTTCCTGGAATCTAGGCCTAGACCTACTTAACAATTTCCAAGAATGCTCACCAATTTCTGCCCTAGCGCGTCCTGGTCGCCCTACCACGCGCTGCCTTTTCTAACCACACCCTCAAGAGAGGCTCCCCTGCTGGACTCGGCAGTCCTTCACCGGTGCCTGCTGCCAGAAATCCCATTCTAGTCTTGGGGCGGGAACAATACTCTCCTGCGTGTTAGTCCTCTGAAATATGGACCAGGACTCCTCAGTCCACAGAGATCAGTTTGTAACTTTTAAGGTCTTTGCTGATGGTTAGAAGATAACAGAAATGTAACAGAGAATAACTTAAAATTCTTGCTAATATTAGCTACTCCAAGAATCAATAGGCCCAAATTGAATTCGGAGGCTCTTACCGAGCCAGCTTCCTGTTTGGCTCCTGCCTTGTCTCCACACACACCAATGTTCATGCCTCAGGGTTAGGGCCCAACCAATCACTGGCCCTACAAAGAAAATAGCATCCTTTTCTCCTCAATTCAAGGCTGTCTAATTTTTACTCCAGAAATATCCTTTCCTGTGGATGTATCTCTTTGGGAGTAGCCATTCCCTTGAGGTTGTTTATCCATCCAAGTCTTTAGTCTGACACCAAAACCTATGCTAGAAATTCAAAAAGAATCTCTAAGTTGGAGAACACATTTCTCAAAGTGTGGCTTAATCAAAATGAGATCAGATCATATGTGGGACACCAGCAATTTAGCCTAGCATATATTATTACCACTTAGTCAAGCTCTTGATCTTACCTCCAGTAGGACGTAAGAAGATCAAGCATGCACATCACCTTTGCCATAATCAAATTTCTACTTTTGATTTCCTGCAAGTGGTTGTAACATACACATATGATTAAACAGTAAGTCACACATACAAACACACACACATACACCTCCCCCCAATACAAATTATAATTTTAAGCATAGGGTAGTGTAATTCCAAATATAGGGGGAAGACATATCTAATTTTCACAGGAAAAATTTTGCCAATTACTAAACAAAACATTTAATGACTGAAGCATTCAAGTATTTTCCCCAAAATCAGGAAAAAAAAAAAAAGTATTTGCCTTACGTTTGCCAGAGTAAAAGGGCTAACTCAAGTTGCTTTGCCCAAAGCAAAGGGTCAGGCTTTTATAATCTTTACTATAAAAGACATACATGTTTGTAAATTTTTAGATGATATTTTTCTATCTTCTAAGGGAAAAAATCTTGGTGTCACTTTTCCACTGGAAACTCTATTATTATAGAGTAGGCCACTTAATCCAGCTCTATTCAAGGCCTTAAGGGGAAATTCTCTATTTGAACTCACTTTCTAGAAACACCTCCTTTCAGTGAGAACAGTGGTGTCCAGAGAGCTAAGAGAGAGAGTGAACCTAGAAGAGATGGACCAAGGAGAGACCTTAGTCTAGAGAGGCAAAAGGAATCCTCTCAATCTACATGTGGTCCCGCCTAGGACACCAGCATAGCAGGTCACAGAGTTATCTTGGGACAAATCTTTAACTCACTATATAGAAAATGCATTGAGAAAGTATTTGGTGTATGTCCCTCCTAGGAACATGAAGCAGTGACTGGCAATGGGATACTGGCCAAATGTCTTCTTTCTGAGACTCAGCTAACAGATGGGTAGCATTAAAATAGGCACAGGAATGTAGACATTCAACAAACAAACTCTTTACTGAGGTGGAGACGGCATCCCACTTTAAATCATTTTTGCATACACCGCAAGAACTCAGAAGCCTCACAATCACTTTGAATCTAATAGCATATACAACACTCTTACCACCAAGATCTTAGCTATACAATACTTGCGCAGCCATGGGAAGCTGTGTTTGTTTCCGTATATTGGTTGACCCAGACAATGCGGTTGACACTGGTACAGCATTTCCACTAATTAGTGAAGTCTATTTCTATTACCTAGTACATCTGATTAGTGTTCAGGGGGTAAAACCAAAGCATCAATGTCAGAAGATTTCTCCCGTCAAGTCTATATTCATGGAAATGTGTCTACAGTAACATCCTGAAGGGCACCCTATTTATAAGTTGTAAATAAGGTCTTTTGTTACAAGATGCTTTACTCTGCAGGAACAGCAGAAGGCTGATGGCTAAGGGAGACACTCTTGAAGCAGTCTCCCTAAGGTCTCACCTTGTCATCAGACTACAAGGTTAAAACTGTGAGTGAAAGACTATTATGCAAAAGCCCCACCTGAGTCAGCAAAGCACTTACGTGAATTTTCCTTTCAACTCTTTAATGTGGAGGCTGTTAGTTCAGGTATTAGTTTTCTTGACATGCTTTGGAATTTTGCTTTGCAGACTCATCTTTGGTGAAAGTCTCTCTCCCTCCCTCCCTCCCTCTCTCTCTCTCTCTAGTGAAGGTTATTAGGGCCCACCTTAGTAATCTCATTTTAACTTAATTACCTACCTCTTTAAAGATATATTTTCAAACATAGTCATATTCTGAAGTACTGGGGGTTAGTACTTAAATATATGAATCTAGAGGCAGGGAGAATCCCACCTAAAACAGGGGGTATGGGGAAGGATTAAATTGTTAACTTAGAATGTCTTCTCTACCAGACTTCCTGGCAAGAAATTTCACATCATTCCCTAAAATCTGAAGGGTAGAGGCCCCTGAGTGAAGTACATCTCTCTACCTCACAACCTAGATGCCCTCCTGCAGCAGCCATACATGTCCTTGGAGATACACAGTCACAAAAAGACTGGTAAACTTCTCCTGAAGTCAGGAGTGAGAAAAGGGACTCTTCAGCCACAAAAGCAGGGAGTGGAGTTGAAGCTATTCTTAGTGAATCCCAACACTAACTCACCACCTGGGGACAAGCCACTGTTCAGGAGTCCTAGACACATGTATGCTCCATGAAGAGAAAGTAAAAGATCTAAAGGCCTTGGGTAGGGATGGAGGGTTGAAGGACAAATTTCACCCCAACAAGAAGGAAAATAATAGAACCAACTGGTAATTTCTCAATACGCAGGGCAGTATTAAAATCACTATCATTGGGTGTAGGGGAAGATGGCGGAAGAGTAAGACGCGTAGTCTTCCTCCCCACAGATACACCAGAAATACATCTACACGTGGAACAACTCCTACAGAACACCAACTGAACGCTGGTAGAAGACCTCAGACCTCCCAAAAGGCAAGAAAGTCCCCACGTACCCGGGTAGGGCAAAAGAGAAAAGAATAAACAGAGACAAAAGAATAGGGACGGGACCTGCACCAGTGGGAAGGAGCTGTGAAGGAAGAAAGGTTTCCACACACTAGGAAGCCCCTTCGCGGGCAGAGACTGCAGGCGGCGGAGGAGGGAAGCTTCGGATCTGCGGAGGAGCGTGTAGTCACAGCGGTGCGGGGGGCAAAGCGGAGAGATTCCCGCACAGAGGATTGGTGCTGACCGGCACTCATCAGCCCGAGAGGCTTGTCTGCTCACCTGCTGGGGCGGGCGGGTCTGGGAGCTGAGGCTCAGGCTTCATTCGGTGTGCACAGGGAGAGGACTGGGGTTGGCGGCGTGAACACAGCCTGCAGGGGGTTAGTGCGCCACGGCTAGCCGGGAGGGAGTCTGGGGAAAAGTCTGGACCTGCCGAAGAGGCAAGAGACTTTTTCTTCCCTCTTTGTTTCCTGGTGCGCGAGGAGAGGGGATTAAGAGCGATGCTTAAAGGAGCTCCAGAGATGGGCGCGAGCCGCTAAAGTGCAGAGACGGGCATGAGACGCTAAGGCTGCTGCTGCCGCCACCAAGAAGCCTGTGTGCGAGCACAGGTCACTATCCACACGTCCCTTCTGGGGAGCCTGTGCAGCCCGCCAGTGCCAGGGTCCCAGGATCCAGGGACAACTCCCCAGGGAGAACGCACGTCACGCCGGCCTCTGCCACCGCAGGCCCGCCCAGCACTCCGTACCCCTCCCTCCCCCTGGCCTGAGTGAGCCAGAGCCCCCGAATCAGCTGCTCCTTTAACCCCGTCCTGTCTGAGCGAAGAACAGACGCCCTCCAGCGATCTACATGCAGAGGCGGGGCCAAATCCAAAGCTGAGCCCCGGGAGCTGTGCTAACAAAGAAGAGAAAGGGAAATCTCTGCTAGCAGCCTCAGAAGCAGCGGATTAAAGCTCCACAATCAACTTGATGTACCCTGCATCTGTGGAATACATGAATAGACAATGAATCACACCAAATTGAGGAGGTGGACTTTGAGAGCAAGATTTATGATTTTTTCCCCTTTTCCTCTTTTTGTGAGTGTGTATATGTATGCTTCTGTGTGAGATTTTGTCTGTATAGCTTTGCTTCCACCATTTGTCCTAGGGTTCTATCCGTCCGATGTTTTTTTTTTCTTTAAAAAAATTTTTTTTCTTATTATTTTTTATTTTAACAACTTTATTTTATTTTATCTTACCTTATTATATTTTATTTTATCTTCTTTCTTTCTTTCCTTCCTTCCCTCCTTCCTTCCTCCCTCCCTCCCTCCTTTCTTTCTCTTTCTTACTTCCTCCCTTCTTTCCTTCTTCCCTTTCTCCCTCCCTCTCTCCCTCCCTCTCTCTCTTTCTTTCTACTTTTTCTCCCTTTTATTCTGAGCCGTGTGGATGAAAGGCTCTTGGTGCTGCAGCCAGGAGTCAGTGCTGTGCCTCTGAGGTGGGAGAGACAACTTCAGGACACTGGTCCACAAGAGACCTCCCAGCTCCACGAAATATCAAACGGCAAAAATCTCCCAGAGATCTCCATCTCAACAACAGCACCCAGCTTCACTCAACGACCAGCAAGCTACAGTGCTGGACACCCTATGCCAACAACTTGCAAGACAGGAACACAACCCCACCCATTAGCAGAGAGGCTGCCTAAAATGATAATAAGTCCACAGACACCACAAAACACACCAGAAGACATGGACCTGCCCAACAGAAAGACAAGATCCAGCCTCATCCACCAGCACACAGGCACTAGTCCCCTCCACCAGGAAGCCTAGACAATCCACTGAACCAACTTTAGACACTGGGCACAGAAAACAAAAACAACGGGAACTACAAACCTGCAGCCTGCAAAAAGGAGACCCCAAACCCAGTAAGATAAGCAAAATGAAAAGACAGAAAAACACACAGCAGATGAAGGAACAAGATAAAATCCCACCAGACCTAACAAATGAAGAGGAAATAGGCAGTCTACCTGAAAAAGAATTCAGAATAATGAAAGTAAAGATGATCCAAAATCTTGGAAATAGAATAGAGAAAATGCAAGAAACATTTAACAAGGACCTAGAAGAACTAAAGATGAAACAAGCAACTATGAACAACACAATAAATGAAATTAAAAATACTCTACATGGGATCAATAGTAGAATAACTGAGGCAGAAGAATGGATAAGTGACCTGGAAAATAAAATAGTGGAAATAACTACTGCAGAGCAGAAGAAAGAAAAAAGAATGAAAAGAACTGAGGACAGTCTCAGAGACCTCTGGGACAACATGAAATGCACCAACATTTGAATTATAGGGGTTCCAGAAGAAGAAGAGAAAAAGAAAGGGACTGAGAAAATATCTGAAGAGATTATAGTTGAAAACTTCCCTAATATGGGAAAGGAAATAGTTAATCAAGTTCAGGAATCACAGAGAGTCCCATACACGATAAATCCAAGGAGAAGTACGCCAAGACACATATTAATCAAACTGTCAAAAATTAAATACAAAGAAAACATATTAAAAGCAGCAAGGGAAAAACAACAAATAACACACAAGGGAATGCCCATAAGGTTAACAGCTGATCTTTCAGCAGAAACTCTGCAAGCCAGAAGGGACTGGCAGGACATATTTAAATTGATGAAGGAGAAAAACCTACAACCAAGATTACTCTACCCAGCAAGGATCTCATTCAGATTCAATGGAGAAATTAAAACCTTTACAGACAAGCAAAAGCTGAGAGAGTTCAGCACCACCAAACCAGCTTTACAACAAATGCTAAAGGAACTTCTCTAGGCAAGAAACACAAGAGGAGGAAAATACCTACAATAACAAACCCAAAACAATTAAGAAAATGGGAATAGGAACATACATATCGATAATTACCTTAAATGTAAATGGACTAAATGCTCCCACCAAAAGACACAGATTGGCTGAATAGATACAAAAACAAGACCCATATATATTATGCTCTCTACAAGAGACCTACTTCAGACCTAGAGACACATACAGACTGAAAGTGAGTGGATGGAATAAGATGTTCCATGCAAATGGAAACCAAAAGAAAGCTGGAGTAGCAATTCTCATATCAGACAAAATAGACTTTAAAATAAAGACTATTAGAAGAGACAAAGAAAGACACTACATAATGATCAAGGGATCGATCCAAGAAGAAGATATAACAATTGTAAATATTTGCGCACCCAACACAGGAGCACCACAATACATAAGGCAAATACTAACAGCCATAAAACTGGAAATCGACAGTAACACATTCATAGTAGGGGACTTTAACACCCCACTTTCACCAATGGACAGATCATCCAAAATGAAAATAAATAAGGAAACACAAGCTTTAAATGATACATTAAGATGGACTTAATTGATATTTATAGGACATTCCATCCAAAAACAACAGAATACACATTTTTCTCAAGTGCTCATGGAACATTCTCCAGGATAGATCATATCTTGGGTCACAAATCAAGCCTTGGTAAATTTAGGAAAATTGAAACTGTATCAAGTATCTTTTCCGACCACAACGCTATGAGACTAGATATCAATTACAGGAAAAGATCTGTAAAAAATACAAACACATGGAGGCTAAACAATACACTACTTAATAACGAAGTGATCACTGAAGAAATCAAAGAAGAAATCAAAAAATACCTAGAAACAAATGACAATGGAGACACGATGACCCAAAATCTATGGGACGCAGCAAAAGCAGTTCTAAGAGGGAAGTTTATAGCAGTACAATCCTACCTTAAGAAACAGGAAAAATTTCGAATAAAAAAACCTAACCTTGAACCTAAGGCAATTAGAGAAAGAAGAACAAGAAAACCCCAAAGCTAGCAGAAGGAAAGAAAAAAAAAGATCAGATCAGCAATAAATGAAAAAGAAATGAAGGAAACGATAGCAAAGATCAATAAAACTAAAAGCTGGTTCTTTGAGAAGATAAACAAAATTGATAAACCATTAGCCAGACTCATCAAGAAAAAAAGGGAGAAGACTCAAATCAATAGAATTAGAAATGAAAAAGGAGAAGTAACAACTGACACTGCAGAAATACAAAAGATCATGAGAGATTACTACAAGCAACTCTATGCCAATAAAATGGACAACCTGGAAGAAATGGACAAATTCTTAGAAATGCATAACTTGCCAGGACTGAATCAGGAAGAAATAGAAAATATGAACAGACCAATCACAAGCAATGAAATTGAAACTGTGCTTAAAAATCTTCCAACAAACAAAAGCCCAGGACCAGATGGCTTCACAGGCAAATTCTATCAAACATTTAGAGAAGAGCTAACACCTATCTTTCTCAAACTCTTCCAAAATATAGCAGAGGGAGGAACACTCCCAAACTCATTCTACGAGGCCACCATCACCCTGATACCAAAACTAGACAAGGATATCACAAAGAACGAAAACTACAGGCCAATATCACTGATGAACATAGATGCAATAATCCTCAACAAAATACTAGCAAACAGAATCCAACAGCACATTAAAAGGATCAACACCATGATCAAGTGGGGTTTATTCCAGAAATGTAAGGATTCTTCAATATACGCAAATCAATCAACGTGATACACCATATTAACAAATTGAAGGAGAAAAACCATATGATCATCTCAATAGATGCAGAGAAAGCTTTTGACAAAATTCAACACCCATTTATGATAAAAAACCTCCAGAAAGTAGGCATAGAGGGAATTTTCCTCAACATAATAAAGGCCATATATGACAAACCCACAACCAACATTGTCCTCAATGGTGAAAAACTGAAAGCATTTCCACTAAGATCAGGAAAAAGACAAGGTTGCCCACTCTCACCACTATTATTCAACATTGTTTTGGAAGTTTTAGCCATAGCAATCAGAGAAGAAAAGGAAATAAAAGGAATCCAAATCGGAAAAGAAGAAGTAAAGCGGTCTCTGTTTGCAGATGACATGATACTATACATAAAGAATCCTAAAGATACTACCAGAAAACTACTGGAGCTAATCAATGAATTTGGTAAAGTAGCAGGATACAAAATTAATGCACAGAAATCTCTGGCATTCCTATACACTAATGATGAAAAATCTGAAAGTGAAATCAAGAAAACACTCCCATTTAACGCTGCAACAAAAAGAATAAAATATCTAGGAATAAACCTACCTAAGGAGACAAAAGTCCTGTATGCAGGGAATTATAAGACACTGATGAAAGAAATTAAAGATGATACAAATAGATGGAGAGATATAACATGTTCCTGGATTGGAAGAATCAACATTGTGAAAATGACTCTACTATCCAAAGCAATCTACAGATTCAGTGCAATCCCTATCAAACTACCACTGGCATTTTTCACAGAACCAGAACAAAAAATTTCACAATTTGTATGGAAACACAAAAGACCCCGAATAGCCAAAGAAATCTTGAGAACGCAAAACAGAGCTGGAGGAATCAGGCTCCCTGACTTCAGACTATACTACAAAGCTACAGTAATCAAGACAGTATGGTACTGGCACAAAAACAGAAAAACAGATCAATGGAACAGGATAGAAAGCCCAGAGATAAACCCACGCACATATGGTCACCTTATCTTTGATAAAAGAGGCAGGAATGTACAGTGGAGAAAGGACAGCCTCTTCAATAAGTGGTGCTAGGAAAACTGGACAGGTACATGTAGAAGTATGGGATTAGAACACTCCCTAACACCATACACAAAAATAAGCTCAAAATGGATTAAAGACCTAAATGTAAGGCCAAAAACTATCAAACTCGTAGAGGAAAACATAGGCAGGACACTCTATGACATAAATCACAGCAAGATCCTTTTTGACCCATCTCCTAGAGAAACGGAAATAAAAACAAAAATAAACAAATGGTACCTAATGAAACTTCAAAGGTTTTGCACAGCAAAGGAAACCATAAACAAGACCAAAAGACAACCCTCAGAATGGGAGAAAATATTTGCAAATGAAGCAACTGACAAAGGATTAATCTCCAAAATTTATAAGCAGCTCATGCGGCTCAATAACAAAAAACAACAACCCAATCCAAAAATGGGCAGAAAACCTAAATAGACATTTCTCTAAAGAAGATATATAGACTGCCAACAAACACATGAAAGAATGTTCAACATCATTAATCATTAGAGAAATGCAAATCAAAACTACAATGAGATATCGTCTCACACCGGTCAGAATGGCCATCATCAAAAAATCTAGAAACAATAAATGCTGGAGAGGGTGTGGATATAAGGGCACACTCTTGCACAGCTGGTGGGAGTGTTAATTGGTACAGCCTCTATGGAGAGCAGTATGGAGGTTCCTTAAAAAACTGCAAATACAACTACCATAAGACCCAGCAATCCCACTACTGGGCATATACCCTGAGAAAACCATAATTCAAAAAGAGTCATGTACCAAAATGTTCATTGCAGCTCTATTCACAGTAGCCAGGAGATGGAAACAACCTAAGTGTCCATCATTGGATGAATGGATAAAGAAGATGTGGCACATATATACAATGGAATATTACTCAGCCATAAAAAGAAACGAAATTGAGTTATTTGTAGTGAGGTGGATGGACCTAGAGTCTGTCATACAGAGTGAAGTAAGTCAGAAAGAGAAAGACAAATACCGTATGCTAACCCATATATATGGAATTTAAGAAAAAAAATGTCATGAAGAACTTAGGGGTAAGACAGGAATAAAGACACAGACCTACTAGAGAATGGACTTGAGGATATGGGGAGCGGGAAGGGTAATCTGTGACAAAGCGAGATAGTGGCATGGACATATATACACTACCAAACATAAAATAGCTAGCTAGTGGGAAGCAGCCGCATAGCACAGGGAGATCAGCTCGGTGCTTTGTGACCACCTAGAGGGGTGGGATAGGGAGGGTGGGAGGGAGGGAGACGCAAGAGGGAAGAGATATGGGAACATATGTATATGTATAACTGATTCGCTTTGTTATAAAGCAGAAACTAACACACCATTGTAAAGCAATTATACGCAAATAAAGATGTAAAAAAAAAAATCACTGTCATTGTTACTTGTGGATCCATCATGAGAAGTTATTGAGGATGTTTGTTTTCAATACCACATGCAAGGTATATCACGTCTGGAACTTATTTTACCCTACTTACAGTCTCACAGTTTAGCCTGTTACTGTTTCGTGGATGCTAGCAGAAGACAAAAGATCCCTGGGTCAGAGACAAAAGGCTTTATTACTCATATCACAGCAAGCAGCATGATTTGTGTTCATTGTGTTCTTGACCCCAAAGTCCTGCAGTGATGATGTGGAGGGCTTGGGTGGTGTTATAGAAGGGAACACTGCTGAATTTTGTCTCCCGCCTAGTGAATATGTTGAAATCCTAATCCCCCAGCATTTCAGTGTGACTGTATTTAGAGATAAGGTGCTTAAAGAGATAATTAAGTTCAAATGAGGTCATTTGGGCTGGCCCCAAACCAATATGACTGTTGTGCTTATAAAAAGAGGAAATTTGAACACAGATAGGTGCAGAGTGAAGATATATAGAGAAGGTGGCCATCTACAAGTCAAGAAGAGAGACTTCAGAAGAGACCAACCCTGCCAATACCTTGATCTTAAACTTCTAGACTCTAGGACTATAAGAAAATATTTCTGCTGTTTAAGCCACCCAGTCTGTGGTCCTTTGTTATGGCAGCCCTAGAAAATGAATATAAACACTAAACCTGGGGAATCCAGTACTTTTATAGCAATCCTGCTCTTTGTCCCAGAATGTGACATTACCTCATCTCTTAAGGTTGTTCTCTGCAAGCACAGCTGTGAGCAATGGCTCAGGAAGAGAGTACTCAGGGCCTTGCACTAGACAGGTAAGGAGGTAGAGGCCCATAGAGGGCTACTTTTCCCAAGAAGATGGTCAGCATGCATCTTGTAACATCTCATCTGAGAAATCTCAAAGACTGCATTATTGAGGTGGAAAATTCAATTATACAAATATCCCCATCAGCCAGTGGAACCCAACTATAATATTTAGAGTTCTCAATTATAAAAGACTGGCACAGGTGAGTAATAGCATGTCTTCAACAATGTTAAAAGTCTTGGTCCAAGGGGAAGCAGCAGTTCAGAAACACTGGTGACAATGCCACAGTAAGGATTGTGCCTATGTCTACCAGACTGTCAGTAAAATAACAAGGCTATGTGCATAGCCCTTCATTTTATTTGCTTCAATACATAATGATATTGCCCTTGAAAAAAGTGCAGTGTGCACGGTGTGGTGGCTTTGTAATGTGTCAACTTGGCTAGGCTAAACTACACTTCCCAGAATTCCCTTCCCTGTATGCAGGGCAGGCTTGATGGATTTGCAAAAAAGTGCAACTGCACAGGGATCTGTTCTCAAAAGTGGCCCCACACTGGAGTTCATGCTCTCTGTTAAATTTCTTACCAATTTTATCTTTGAATTTGTGTTTTAAAAGTGAAGCCCAGTGGGTTGCTGGAGCATGTCCTGGAGGCTTGGAGCCTTGGGTCACACGACATCCTACCTCTTACCACCTCCCTAGGATTCTCCTTCCCCCTCATATTGGCTGCTGCCACCCTCCACCCCTGGTCGGGTACTGGGCATGTGGTAGGGAGTGTTGGCGATGTGGTCTCTGGATGCTGAGTCATGGTACAGGGCCTAAGGCACCTGTGAGGTGTGCATTCACCCCATGAGCGTCCCATGAGATAGCAGAAGAAAGGTAAAAGCAGTTCTCTTGTATTCAGAACAAGAGGCTCCACATTTTCATTTCACACTAGCCCCGCAAATGATATTGCCAGCCCTGCCTATACGTTGCACATCAGGATGTACTATGGAGACATATTTGTACAAGACGCAGAGTGTGGAAGTGAAGCAGCAGCCATATTGTTTTTCACCTTAGAAAGGTAGAGGCAGCTGTTTTAGCAGCTCAGGCACATTATCATTGATCTGCTGACTCAACACAGTGGCTCAGGGCAGCAGCTGATCCTGCAGCTTCCCTAGATTCCCCTAGATCTTCTTTCAGCTTTCCCAGTTTCTAGGCCAGCTATGTATTTAACTCCATGACAAGGGACAACAGCTTCTCCCTCATGGCATACACATAATAGCCAGAGATGACAAGAGCTGACATGAGTTCCAGTATGTGCTTATGGCTTCCAGTTTGTCCTTGCTCTCCTTCACTTTACATCTATCTTCCCTTCTAAACTGCCTATCCTGTGGACTTTGGGCTCCAGCATCAGACACCAAGACTAATGCTTAACCAGCTTCCATAATTGTGTAAAGTTAAATGGCTATAACAACAAATATCAATATTATATCTCCTAGTGCTTCTGCCTCTCTAACTGAACTATGACTAATAAGTATGGCTAATTTTTTTTACACCTTAGAATAGGTTGAGGAAATAGGATTACACATGCAAAAATAAAAATAAATAATGTGATGTAGTGAAATAATATCTTTCATTTACACAATCCTTTTTGCAATCGACCTACCTTGTCTTATTTGGTCATCACCACAAGCCCCACGAGGCAGGTTAGGACAGCTATTACAATTTCTATTTCACAGATGGAAGTGAGATGTCAGGGGTTAAATATCTTGGCCAATGTCACATGGATAGAAAGTAGGAGAGTTGGAACCGGTCCTCTAGTCCCTTTCCCAGTTCATTCCCATTGACCCAGAGGGTCTCTCACAATTATGAAATATTAAGATCAACTATGAAGCTCAAATCTTCAGTGGAATGAAATCCATTTCAACCAGAAGGCATGGCCCCTGGTCTCAGTTAGGTAATTGTATTTTTGCTCCACGAACATTAAATAAGCAGACTATGAATCATTCAGTTCACACCTTTACATCGATCTCCACTGCCCACACCCTCACCATGGAGCACAAAGCACTAGAAACTCTCACTCAGCACTGAACAGTCCAGCTTCCAGTCTCAGAAGATAAAAAGCCACCTCGAATAACTCCAAGTGTTTCTAAAACTCGGTTTCACACTGGTACTTTTTAACACTCGTAGACATACGTGTTGTAGGTAACAGAGATGTAAGCAGCTCTCATCATCATAACTCAGGTATAGGTTACACTGGAGCAAGGTTTGGCAGTTGTTTCATGATTGTGGAAAAAAACAGCTTCTTTTCAAACAAATAATCAAAATTCCACAACAGACTACAAAAGTGAGACTTCACTTTTCTATTTTTACTAACCACAGAAATGAGAAATAAGTCGTTCTATTAAAGCCTTTTATATATATATTATATATATAATATATAACCATATAAAGTAATGAACACACCAGCACTGCGCAAAATCCAGAGAAAATGTAAATTTTTACCATTTGTCAACAATTGCAAAATCAGCCCAAATAAGGTTTTAGGTAATTATAGTCCTCCCTCATAGGAGAAAGCAATGGTTGAAATTACAGAGGAAAGGACCTTTAATGAATTTCTGTTCTTCTGGAAGGGAGTTATAAACCCATAAATCATGACTCATAAATCTCCATAACCACCAGCAAGCAATTCTTATGAAAAAGCAGCCCCACTGCACCCCACCACCCATGCTACACCCATCCATAGCTAATGTTCCCAAGATCCATGGGCATAGAAGTCAAGTGGGCCAGAGCTTTAGGAGGTGTTGAAAATGCCTGGTCTACTCTCCAAACTACTCAGTTCATGTTCATATACTAGCCTCCTTAGAAGATGAGGATGGCTTCATTCCTTGGATGTCAAGCAGAGGAATCACAAGCATGCTCCAAGGGGTCCTCATTTACTCATTAGAACAAGCACTTATCAAGAGTTTACTCCATGCCAGACATTGTACTTGGCCTGGGACACAGTGGTAAAAAAGGCAAATGTGTCTTCCCTCATGAGGTTTCTAATCTAACATAAGATATACATGTTAATCACCAATCATACAGATAAATGTGCCATTGCCAGCTGAGGCAGATGCTGTGAAGGATAGGTTTATGCTACCGGGAATAGGTCTTAGAGAAGCCTAACCTCATTCAGGGGCTCAGACAAGGCCTCCTAAGGAAGTGACACTGTGTAGGCAAAGGGGTGAGAATGTGCTGAGTATCTCTAGAGGAGGGAACACAAGTCTGAATGTGGGCCCCAAGTGGGAGCCCTGACCCAGGCCAGCTAGGAATAAACAGTAGGTTCTGGACTGAGATTAGGCCTGGGCATAGCAGGAAGGGAATCTGAGGGAGAAATGGGAGAGGTAGGTAATAAAATATGAGGCCTGAGAGGGTAACTTCCATCTACAGCAGTGCTGTGCCTTGGGCTGCCCTTCACCCAGAAGTAAATAATGGGGTGGTGGGGGGAGAAACGAGGGCGGGAGGAGGTGAGTGGAGAAACTGTCCTCTTTAGGCAACAGCAGGCTCCAAGGGCCCTGAACAATATTGCAAACAGCACTGGTTTATCCTGCTGCCTGCTCTAAGTGCCCCCCTCCCAGTGCTGTCTGTATCCTTCCCACAACCTCTTGCACTCTCCAGCACCCTCCTGCCGCTCAGGCCCACCTTCTTGCCTCATCACCAGCATTCAAACACCAGTTCACCTCCAGCTTCAGCTTCGCATCAGGAGGAGGAATGTGATTATCTGATTTAAGTAATAAACTCTAAGGTGTCATAGCTAACAGGAATGTTTCCCTTAATGCTTACCAACCCTAATGAATTTCCTGAAGGAGGGATAAATTTCTGAGCAGAGGAAGCTTCCATGTATGTTTGAGGACCTGGGAGCACCAAGTTTTTACTGACCTTAGGGGATCTCACCTTCTAAGATGGACTGCATTCTGCCTGTGGAGTGTGTATCTCTCTCAATAAACCTGCTTTCACTTTACTATGGCTCGCTCTTCAATTCTTTCCCGCGCAAAGCCAAGGGCCCTCACTTGGAGGCCCGCCCCAGGAACTCGCCGGAGACCTGGGACGTGACCATCCTCTCTCACCCCAGGGCAGAGCCCTCTTGCCTGCCCCCTTGTATCCTTCACAAGCATCCTATATTAATAAATCTACTTCTTACCTATCCAAAAAAAAAAGTTTTCACTGACCTTCAGGAAGATGACCTCTCCCAATTCCACATTAATAAACTGGAGACTTCAGGAAACAAAGGGCAGGAGGGAGAGTCAGAGGTTCCAAAATTCAGTCCTCAGAAGTGGTCCTGGTCTCATCCTGCAGTGATGGAGTCCAGGAGAGCAGTCGAAAGGCCTGTGGGTCTTTATGAAGGGTCAGATGCTCTCTCCTGAAGGCAAGCAACTCAGAAGTACTAAAAAAGAACAGGAAAGATAACACCACTTCTCAGAGTAGGTACCCACGTCTTCAAAGTTTTTCCTTCCGTTCTGGTATTAAATCAATACAAGAGGGAATTCCCTGGTGATCCAGTGGTTAAGACTCTGCGCTTTCACTGCCACGGGCCCAGGTTCGATCCCTGGTCAGGGAACTAAAATCTTGCAATCGGTGTGGTGCGGACAAAAAAAAAAAAAAAAAAAAATCAATACGAGCATATTAAGAGAAAAAATATTTGCATATGTATGTATGTTTGTGCAAATTCATTCCTGAGCTGCTAAATCTTTTAAAAATCAGTAAGATTCCAAAGCATTTTTTTTCTAACAAACATCGTGTGCCAGTGCTATTCTAAGTAAAAATCTTATTTGATCCTCAAAAATTCCAAGAGGTAAGTACTATTATTGTCCCCCGTTTTAGAGGGGAAATCGTTGTACAGAAATGTTCAGTAACTTCCCCCAAGAATAAAAAAGTTTTATGATCAAACATCTAAAGTAAGATTTTTTTTCCCTTGCTCTGAAAGTCCAAAAACATATTTGCTTGATACATTTTACATGAATGCATATTTTGTAGAAAATCACATAGAATTCAGGAGATATATAGTATGCTAAACTTATGTAATATTTTGAAACTATAAACTACGACTATTTGATTTTTAAAAAGTACTAAAAGAATAAAAAAGAGAAATGATTGATGTAAATATTCCGAGCCTTTGAGTAATACATGGGCTGCCATTTAGTTGGGTGTCTGCCCTGACCTAGTAGAACTTAATATTCACAGTGGTCAAGTGATGATCCATTAGAGGCTGTATTCGTTTGCTAGGGATTCCATAACAAAGTACCATAGACTGGATGCCTTAAATGGAAATGTATTTTCTCACAGTCTGGAGGTGAGAAGTTCAAGATCAGGGTATTGACAGGGTTGGTCTCTTCTAAGGCCTCTCCCTTTGGCTTGTACGTGACCATCTTCTCCCTGTGTCTTCATGTGGTCTTCCCTCTGTTTATGTCTGTGTTCAAATTTCCTCTTCTTTTAAGGACATGAATCATATTGCATTAGACCCCACCCTAGTGACCTTATTTTGACTTAATTACCTCTTTAAAGACCCTATTTCCAAATACAGTCATACTCTGGGGTACTGGGGAGTTAGGGTTTCAACATATGAATTTTGATGGGACACAACTCAGCCCATAACAGAAACAATGACCCAGGAATCAAGAGGAAACTTGATTCCTCAAATGGATAGGAACACACCAAAAGAGCTAGGAAAGCAACCTGGTTAGAAACCCACCCTTGGATGTGTCCTGTCCTTGAAAGGATAAAGCCCAAAGGGTAAGAAGAAGCTCTGAACAGTCACCCAACTT
Source organism: Monodon monoceros (assembly GCF_005190385.1). NCBI lineage: Eukaryota > Metazoa > Chordata > Mammalia > Artiodactyla > Monodontidae > Monodon > Monodon monoceros. The sequence goes on along the minus strand of NW_021703768.1, from coordinate 65,776,008 downwards.
TACTACTGTCCAAATGGGAAAAATGCTTCATAGCTACAGCTAGTACATACTCAAGGGCATAAAATTTGGCTGAAATTCATACTTCCTTCCCCTAATGTGGCCTTAGATCACTGTTTCTCTTCAATTACATGAGAGTTCAAACAGGAAGATATATGCAGTAGATTTGATGTTGGAAATTAATGAGCCCAGTTCCATCTCTCAGCCTTTTCAAGGATGTCACTTGATTACGTGGTCAAGAGCCAATTCTAGTGTTATCTCCCAAATTGTTAATACATTTCTCTTTAGAAAGAAATACACCATGGTTTGTTTAACAAAAGCAAAATAGGAGTTAATTGTGAAATTTAGAAATCTATGGATTGTTTTATTTACTTTTTAAATGAACTGGTCATTTTAACTTTCAGTACTCAGTTTTCCTCTCTTTAATAATATTGGCCAACTTAATCTGCATGAAGTGTGTTTACTTTTATAACTAAAAAGAAAACTTTTAAACAATTACCATATCTTTCTAGATGTTCCTTTTGGGGGGAAAAACCAGTTTTTAGATTTGTTGTTTTAATTTGCCAATTTTAATTTCCTCTAATTAAATAAATGTGATCCTAAACAGGGTAAAATAAATTTTTACAGGACGAACCACATGTTCCCTTTATAACATCAGAGGAGTGTCTATAAGGGGAAAAATTGGGAGGACACAAGCAATGAGAACTCTTCCTGCAATATCTCTCCTCTTGCCAATTGCAAAGAAACCTGCTTGAAAAAGGAAAACATTCTATCAAATACTGTAATCAGAATAAGGAAGAAACTAAAACCTTAAAGCCATCTCACTGAGGAAATTTTACTTTTAAAAAAATGACTTTGGGAGGACAGGGGAAGATGGAGGAACAGTAAGACGCAGAGATCACCTTCCTCCCCACAGATACATCAGAAATACATCTACGTGTGGAACAACTCCTACAGAACACCCACTGAATGCCGGCAGAAGACCTCAGACCTCCTAAAAGGCAAGAAAGTCCCCACGTACCTGGGTAGGGCAAAAGAAAAAAGAATAAACAGAGACAAAAGGATAAGGGACGGGACCTGCACCAGTGGGAGGGAGCTGTGAAGGAGGAAAGGTTTCCACACACTAGGAAGCCCCTTCGCGGGCGGAGACTGTGGGTGGCGGAGGGGGGAAAGCTTCGGAGCCGCGGTGGAGAGCGCAGCAACAGGGGTGCGGAGGGCAAAGCAGAGAGATTCCCGCACAGAGGATCGGAATTCACCAGCCCGACAGGCTTGTCTGCTCACCTGCCGGGGCGGGCGCAGCTGGGAGCTGAGGCTTGGGCTTCGGTCGAGTGCAGGGAGGGAAATGGCAGCATGAACACTGCCTGAAGGGATTAGTGCACCGGCTAGCTGGGAGGAAGTCCGGGAAAAGTCTGGACCTGCCGAAGAGGCAAGAGACTTTTTCTTCCCACTTTGTTTCCTGGTGCGCGAGGAGAGGGGATTAAAGGCGCTGCTTAAAGGAGCTCCAGAGACAGGCGCGAGCCGCGGCTAACAGCACAGACCACAGAGACGGGCATGAGACGCTAAAGCTACTGCTGCCACCACTAAGAAGCCTGTGTGCGAGCACAGGTCACTCTCCACACCTCCCTTCCGGGGAGCCTGTGCAGCCCGCCACTGCCACGGTCCCAGGATCCACGGACAACTTCCCCAGGAGAACGCACGGCGCGCCTCAGGCTCGTGCAACGTCACGCCACATCATGCCGGCCTCTGCCGCCGCAGACTCGCCCCGCATCCGGACCCCTCCCCTCCCCACGGCCTGAGTGAGCCAGAGCCCCCGAAGCAGCTGCTCCTTTAACCCCGTCCTGTCTGAGCGAAGAACAGACGCCCTCCGGCGACCTACACACAGAGGCGGGGCCAAATCCAAAGCTGAGCCCCGGGAGCTGTGCTAACAAAGAAGAGAAAGGGAAATCTCTCCCAGCAGCCTCAGGAGCAGCAGATTAAATCTCCACAATCAACTTGATGTACCCTGCATCTGTGGAATACCTGAGTAGACAACGAATCATCACAAATTGAGGAGGTGGACTTTGAGAGCAAGATTTATGATTTTTTCCCCTTTTCATGAGTGTGTATGTGTATGCTTCTGTGTGAGATTTTGTCTGTATAGCTTGCTTTCACCATTTGTCCTAGGGTTCTATCCTTCCTTTTTTGTTGTTTTTTTACTTAAAAAATTTTTTTTTCTTAATAATTGTTTTTTATTTTAATAACTTTATTTTATCTTACTTTATTTACTTTTATCCTCTTTCTTTCTTTCTTTCCATTTTTTCTCCCTTTTATTCTGAGCCGTATATATCAAAGGCTCTTGGTGCTGCAGCCAGGAGTCAGTGCTGTGCCTCTGAGGTGGAAGAGACAACTTCAGGACACTGGTCCACAAGACACCTCCCAGCTCCACGAAATATCAAACGGCAAAAATCTCCCAGAGATCTCCATCTCAACACCAACACCCAGCTTCACTCAACGACCAGCAAGCTACAGTGCTGGACACCCTATGCCAAACAACTAGCAAGACAGGAACACAACCCCACCCATTAGCAGAGAGGCTGCCTAAAATCATAATAAGTCCACAGACACCCCAAAATACACCACCAGACGTGGACCTGCCCACCAGAAAGACAAGATCTAGTCTCATCCACCAGCACACAGGCACTACTCCCCTCCACCAGGAAGCATACAAAACCCACTGAACTAACTTTAGCCACTGGGGACAGACACCAAAAACAACGGGAACTACAAATCTGCAGCCTGCAAAAAGGAGACCGCAAACACAGTAAGATAAGCAAAATGAGAAGACAGAAACACACACAGCAAATGAAGGAGCAAGATAAAAACCCACCAGACCTAACAAATGAAGAGGAAATAGGCAGTCTACCTGAAAAAAGAATTCAGAATACAGATAGTAAAGAATCAGAATAATGATAGTAAAGATTCTATTTCCAAAATCTAGGAAATAGAATAGAGAAAATGCAAGAAACATTTAACAAGGACCTAGAAAAACTAAAGATGAAACAAGCAATGATGAACAACACAATAAATGAAACTAAAAATACTCTAGAAGGGATCAATAGCAGAATAACTGAGGCAGAAGAACGGATAAGTGACCTGGAAGATAAAACAGTGGAAATAACTACTGCAGAGGAGAAGAAAGAAAAAAGAATGAAAAGAATTGAGGACAGGCTCAGAGACATCTGGGACAACATTAAATGCACCAACATTCAACTTATAGGGGTTCCAGAAGAAGAGGAGAAAAAGAAAGGGACTGAGAAAATATTTGAAGAGATTATAATTGAAAACTTCCCTAATATGGGAAAGGAAATAGTTAATCAAGTCCAGGAAGCACAGAGAGTCCCATACAGGATAAATCCAAGGAGAAACACGCCAAGACACATATTAATTAAACTGTCAAAAATTAAATACAAAGAAAGCATATTAAAAGCAGCAAGGGAAAAACAACAAATAACACACAAGGGAACGCCCATAAGGTTAACAGCTGATCTTTCAGCAGAAACTCTGCAAGCCAGAAGGGACTGGCAGGACATATTTAAGGTGATGAAGGAGAAAAACCTACAACCAAGATTACTCTACCCAGCAAGGATCTCATTCAGATTCAATGGAGAAATTAAAACCTTTACAGACAAGCAAAAGCTGAGAGAGTTCAGCACCACCAAACCAGCTTTACAACAAATGCTAAAGGAACTTCTCTAGGCAAGAAACACAAGAGAAGGAAAAGACCTACAATAACAAACCCAAAACAATTAAGAAAATGGGAATAGGAACATGCATATTGATAATTACCTTAAATGTAAACGGACTAAATGCTCCCACCAAAAGACACAAACCAGCTGAATGGATAAAAAAACAAGACCCATATATATTATGCTCTCTACAAGAGACCCACTTCTGACTTAGACACACATACAGACTGAAAGTGGGGGGATGGAAAAAGATATTCCATGCAAATGGAAACCAAAAGAAAGCTGGAGTAGCAATTCTCATATTAGACAAAATAGACTTTAAAATAAAGACTATTAGAAGAGACAAAGAAGGACACTACATAATGATCAAGGGATTGATCCAAGAAGAAGATATAACAATTGTAAATATTTATGCACCCAACATAGGAGCACCACAATACATAAGGCAAATACTAACAGCCATAAAAGAGGAAATTGACAGTAGCACATTCATAGTAGGGGACTTTAACACCCCACTTTCGCCAATGGACAGATCATCCAAAATGAAAATAAATAAGGAAACACAAGCTTTAAATGATACATTAAACAAGATGGACTTAATTGATATTTATAGGACATTCCATCCAAAAACAACAGAATACACATTTTTCTCAAGTGCTCATGGAACATTCTCCAGGATAGATCATACCTTGGGTCACAAATCAAGCCTTGGTAAATTTAGGAAAATTGAAATTGTATCAAGTATCTTTTCCGACCACAACGCTATGAGACTAGATATCAATTACAGGAAAAGATCTGTAAAAAATACAAACACATGGAAGCTAAACAATACACTACTTAATAACGAAGTGATCACTGAAGAAATCAAAGAAGAAATCAAAAAATACCTAGAAACAAATGACAATGGAGACACAACGACCCAAAATCTATGGGATGCAGCAAAAGCAGTTCTAAGAGGGAAGTTTATAGCAATACAATCCTACCTTAAGAAACAGGAAACATCTCGAATAAACAACCTTACCTTGCACCTAAAGCAATTAGAAGAACAAAAGAAGAACAAAAATAACCCCAAAGTTAGCAGAAGGAAAGAAATCATAAAGATCAGATCAGAAATAAATGAAAAAGAAATGAAAGAAACGATAGCAAAGATCAATAAAACTAAAAGCTGGTTCTTTGAGAAGATAAACAAAATTGATAAACCATTAGCCAGACTCATCAAGAAAAAAAGGGAGAAGACTCAAATCAATAGAATTAGAAATGAAAAAGGAGAAGTAACAACTGACACTGCAGAAATACAAAAGATCATGAGAGATTACTACAAGCAACTCTATGCCAATAAAATGGACAACCTGGAAGAAATGGACAAATTCTTAGAAATGCATAACTTGCCAGGACTGAATCAGGAAGAAATAGAAAATATGAACAGACCAATCACAAGCAATGAAATTGAAACTGTGCTTAAAAATCTTCCAACAAACAAAAGCCCAGGACCAGATGGCTTCACAGGCGAATTCTATCAAACATTTAGAGAAGAGCTAACACCTATCCTTCTCAAACTCTTCCAAAATATAGCAGAGGGAGGAACACTCCCAAATTCATTCTATGAGGCCACCATCACCCTGATTCCAAAACTAGACAAGGATGTCACAAAGAAAGAAACTACAGGCCAATATCACTGATGAACATAGATGCAAAAATCCTCAACAAAATACTAGCAAACAGAATCCAACAGCACATTAAGAGCATCATACACCATGATCAAGTGGGGTTTATTTCAGGAATGCAAGGATTCTTCAATTTACGCAAATCAATGTGATACACCATATTAACAAATTGAAGGAGAAAAAGCATATGGTCATCTCAATAGATGCAGGGAAAGCTTTTGACAAAATTCAACACCAATTTATGATAAAAACCCTCCAGAAAGTAGGCATAGAGGGAACTTTCCTCAACGTAATAAAGGCCATATATGACAAACCCACAGCCAACATCGTCCTCAATGGTGAAAAACTGAAACCATTTCCGCTAAGAAAAATCAGTAACAAGAAAAGGTTGCCCACTCTTATTCAACATAGTTTTGGAAGTTTTAGCCACAGCAATCAGAGAAGAAAAGGAAATAAAAGGAATCCAAATCAGAAAAGAAGAAGTAAAGCTGTCACTGTTTGCAGATGGCATGATACTATACATAGAGAATCCTAAATATGCTACCAGAAAACTACTAGAGCTAATCAATGAATTTGGTAAAGTAGCAGGATACAAAATTAATGCACAGAAATCTCTGGCATTCCTATAAACTACTGACGAAAAATCTGAAAGTGAAATCAAGAAAACACTCCCATTTAACGCTGCAACAAAAAGAATAAAATATCTAGGAATATACCTACCTAAGGAGACAAAAGTCCTGTATGCAGAAAATTATAAGACACCGATGAAGGAAATTAAAGATTATACAAACAGATGGCGAGATATACCATGCTCTTGGATTGGATGAATCAACACTGTGAAAATGACTCTACTACTGAAAGCAGTCTACAGATTCAGTGCAATCCCTATCAAACTACCAATGGCATTTTTCACAGAACTAGAACAAAAAATTTCACAATTTGTATGGAAACACAAAAGACCCCGAATAGCCAAAGCAATCTTGAGAACGAATAACAGAGCTGGAGGAATCAGGCTCCCTGACTTCAGACTATACTACAAAGCTACAGTAATCAAGACAGTATGGTACTGGCACAAAAACAGAAAAACAGATCAATGGAACAGGATAGAAAGCCCAGAGATAAACCCATGCACATATGGTCACCTTATCTTTGATAAGGGAGGCAGGAATGTACAGTGGAGAAAGGACAGCCTCTTCAATAAGTGGTGCTAGAAAAACTGGACAGGTACATGTAGAAGTATGGGATTAGAACACTCCCTAACACCATACACAAAAATAAGCACAAAATGGATTAAAGACCTAAATGTAAGGCCAAAAACTATCAAACTCGTAGAGGAAAACATAGGCAGGACACTCTATGACATAAATCACAGCAAGATCCTTTTTGACCCACTTCCTAGAGAAATGGAAATAAAAACAAAAATAAACAAATGGTACCTAATGAAACTTCAAAGGTTTTGCACAGCAAAGGAAACCATAAACAAGACCAAAAGACAACCCTCAGAATGGGAGAAAATATTTGCAAATGAAGCAACTGACAAAGGATTAATCTCCAAAATTTATAAGCAGCTCATGTGGCTCAATAACAAAAAACAACAACCCAATCCAAAAATGGGCAGAAAACCTAAATAGACATTTCTCTAAAGAAGATATATAGACTGCCAACAAACACATGAAAGAATGTTCAACATCATTAATCATTAGAGAAATGCAAATCAAAACTACAATGAGATATCGTCTCACACCGGTCAGAATGGCCATCATCAAAAAATCTAGAAACAATAAATGCTGGAGAGGGTGTGGATATAAGGGAACACTCTTGCACAGCTGGTGGGAGTGTTAATTGGTACAGCCTCTATGGAGAGCAGTATGGAGGTTCCTTAAAAAACTACAAATACAACTACCATAACACCCAGCAATCCCACTACTGGGCATATACCCTGAGAAAACCATAATTCAAAAAGAGTCATGTACCATAATGTTCATTGCAGCTCTATTTACAGTAGCCAGGAGATGGAAACAACCTAAGTGTCCATCATTGGATGAATGGATAAAGAAGATGTGGCACATATATACAATGGAATATTACTCAGCCATAAAAAGAAACGAAATTGAGCTATTTGTAATGAGGTGGATGGACATAGAGTCTGTCATACAGGGTGAAGTAAGTCAGAAAGAGAAAGGCAAATACCATATGCTAACACATATATATGGAATTTAAGAAAAAAAATGTCATGAAGAATCTAGGGGTAAGTCAGAAATAAAGACACAGACCTACTAGAGAATGAACTTGAGGATATGGGGAGGGGGAAGGGTAAGCTGTGACAAAGCGAGAGAGTGGCATGGACATATATACACTACCAAACGTAAAATAGCTAGCTAGTGGGAAGCAGCCACATAGCACAGGGAGATCAGCTCGGTGCTTTGTGACCACCTAGAGGGGTGGGATGGGGAGAGTGGGAGGGAGGGAGATGCAAGAGGGAAGAGATATGGGAACATATGTATATGTATAACTGATTCGCTTTGTTATAAAGAAGAAACTAGCACACCATTGTAAAGCAATTATACTCCAATAAAGATGTAAAAAAAAAAAAAGAGTCATGTACCAAAATGTTCATTGCAGCTCTATTTACAGTAGCCCGGAGATGGAAATAACCTAAGTGCCCATCATTGGATGAATGGATAAAGAAGATGTGGCACATATATACAATGGAATATTACTCAGCCATAAAAAGAAATGAAATTGAGTTATTTGTAGTGAAGTGGGTGAACCTAGAGTCTGTCATACAGAGTGAAGAAAGTTAGAAAGAGAAAGACAAATACCATATGCTAACACATATATATGGAATCTAAGAAAAAAAAATGTCATGAAGAACCTAGGGGTAAGACAGGAATAAAGACACAGACCTACTAGAGAATGGACTTGAGGATATGGGGAGGGGGAAGGGTAAGCTTTGACAAAGTGAGAGAGTGGCATGGACATATATACACTACCAACCGTAAAATAGATAGCTAGTGGGAAGCAGCCGCATAGCACAGGGAGATCAGCTCGGTGCTTTGTGACCACCTAGAGGGGTGGGATAGGGAGGGTGTGAGGGAGGGAGACGCAAGAGGGAAGAGATATGGGAACATATGTATATGTATAACTGATTCGCTTTGTTATAAAGCAGAAACTAACACACCATTGTAAAGCAATTATCCTCCAATAAAGATGTAAAAAAAAAAAATAGCTTTGTAGTTTTCCACACAATGTGGAAAAAAAAGTTTGCTACATGCATTTGAGAAAGATCTGTATCCCAGTATATGAAGAACTCCTAAAATCAAATCAATAATAAAGAGACAAAGAATCCAATAAAAAAATGAACAAAGCCTTGCAAAGTCAGTTCACAAAAGAAAATATACAAATGGCCAATAAGCACGTAATAATATACTTAATTAACATCATACAAATTAAAATCACAATGATTTACCATTTCACACCTACTAGAATAGCTAAAATTAAAAAGACTGACTGTACCTGATTGGCCAGGATGAGGAACAACTAGTACTCTCAGACCTTTAATGGTATAAAATGTGTGTAACCGCTTTGGAACTGTTCAGCAATTTCTTATTAAATTAAACATTCACCTGTCTTGTGACCCAGCAATTCTAATCCTAGTTATTTACCCTGGAACGATGAAAAATTTTGTCCGTAAATGACTTGTACAATGTTTATAGCAGCTTTATTCAATAGCTCCGAACTGGAAACGACCCAAATATCCAACAGGAGAATGTAAGAATAAATTGCAGGATATTTAGGCAATACAATACTACACAGAATAACAAAGAACGAACTACTGATAACACCACAATTTAGATATATCTCAGAAACAGTGTATTATTCAAAAAAAGCCAGACACAGCACAGTGCATCCTGTTTGATTCCATTTATATGAAGCTCAAGAACAAGCAAAACCAAGCTATGGAGGGAAAAATCAGAACTGTGGTGCCTACAGGGTAACGTTTGACTGGTAGAGGGCAAGACACTTTCTAGGGTTTAGATATGCATGTACAATTCTTATCAAAATTCATTGAATTGGAAACTTAAGATCTGTGATTTTCATGGTATACATATTTTACTTCCATAAAAATGTTAGAAAGAGTTGTTAAACAAAACTGACTTTGCAGTTTTCCAATATTTCATGTATACCCCACTGCACACTTTTCATTTGTGACTTGGCTGACTAGCCCTCTGGCTGCTCACATGCCTCCTGCAGGTCATGACACAACCCTTCCAGGGAGGTCAAGCAGTAAGAACACTAGTGAGCCCACCCTCGGGCTGGGCCTTTCCTGTTTGCAAGGCCTTACAGAACATGACATGTCACAGAGATAAAAATCTACAAGACCCTCTTTAAGAGCCATTAGTTCCAAGTGCTCCCAGTCAAATGTAACACGGTGAAGTGGAAAGAACAGGGGCTATGGAGCCACTCAGACCAGAGTTAAGTCTCAGCTCAGGCATTCACCAACTGTGAGCAGGTTACCTAGCAATTCTGAACCTCTGTTTCTTCTTTTGTAGAACTAATTATTCTACAGGATCAGAGATGATGTTAATCATGGATCTAGATTAAGCCTTGCACATAGTAGGCCCTCAGTGAAGTAAAGCTACCATTGGCCAATCAACTCCCTGAAAGTAGGGGTGTTTGGCACATAGTAGGGGTTCAATAAGTATTTAGTAAATGAGTGAATAGCCTGAGAAATTTCTATTTTCTTTAATTCCTACAAGGAAATACCAAGGGATGTAACCAAGAAGTAGGATGGGTATCTAACAGGGAGTATTTTTGCCAATATATTGTCCTATCTCTGCATATGTCCAGTTCTTTGGGTCAGATGTATTTCAGAATTCAGAATTTTTCTGACTTTGGAAATCTAATATGGTGCATTCACCTTACATATGTAACTCATCTAGTATATTGGACAGCACTCCACATCAAACACATTAACATTTTCCACAGCAAACTTATAAATATTCACATTAAATGGAATAAAGACAAATATAGTCTCATATTATTTCATGTTCAGTTTTGCCACAAAATAAATTATTTTTAAAATAGCAAATAACTATTGTTTGAGTTCAGAGCTATTGGGATTGCAGAATTGTTGGAGACCCTATAAGGGCTCACATTCAGGAAGCACTTACAATGCACCAGGCATTCTGACCTAAGCACTTTGTATATATTAAACCCACTAACTCTTCATAACAGCCTTATGAGGTAGGCACTATTTTTACCACTATTCCCATTTTACAGGCAAGGAAGCTGAGGCAGAGACAGGATAGGTAATTTGCCCAAGGTCAAACACTTCTTCCCAGAATACGTATTCTTAATCACGCATCTACACTGCCTCAATCTCCCCCTTTGTCAGAGTGTGCAATAATGAGCTTTGAGGAAGTATCCACCCTCATATCTCCAAATTTAAAATTATTAAAGAAAATTGGTACAGGCACTGGGTTTTCTATCCTCTTAATACTTCCTCCACTTGGAAAACTCTGAAGTTTGTTGGAAAGAGTGACTTCAAAAGATTTGCCCTCTTTAACAGACTTAAAAAAGATATTCTCATTTGCCTGAGACAAACTAAACCATAAGTAAGAAACCCATCTTAAATTTTTTTTTTTAAATTTCAAACAGATTACTAATAGAAGGGCACATTCACAAAAGGTTTAACCGGTAGTGTGAGCTGCAGAAGAAAAACCAGAAGACTACAAAAGCAGAATAACGCTCTTTCAGCGCCACCAGGTCATTAAAAAATACATTCAAATTTATGGGTAGCCCAGCCACCTTATCAAAGGAAAACAATATAAAAAGCTCACAGCTCTGAGGGGGAAAGAGTAGAACTTACTCCACAGAAAAGAGGAAAGCTCGCGCATCAATCATGTAGCTGGCCCAGTGTTAACAACTTCTAAAACAGTGAAGGGGAAAGAATATCTGTTCACCAAAAGGTCACTTTCTCCATTCAGGGGGAAGGTTTAGGGGCACATGTTGGAAAATTTGCCTCAGTGTTCGTGTTATTTTACCCTTGGGCATGAGTTGCCTATGAAACAAGGTTGGTGGTAGAGCAATTAGTCTTGCAGGTAATCTGTGTCATCATACTGAAAGCTTTCGGGAAACCATCCCAATCTAGAGGAACGATGCTTCAACACTGGGTTTGCTTCTCATGGAAAATACCAAGTACCAAGGAGTACACACTTGCCCTCAGTCAGAATTTACCAAGTGTCTGTAAGGTACTTATGCTACAATCTGTGCAGGGAAACACTAGTTAAACCCAGTTTCCTCCCTACAAATGGTTTAAAATCTTAACTGGGGGAATTAAAGAGTGTAATCACATCAGGGACAGAAAATATCAATATATATAAATTCAATGAGTTGTATCTCTCTATTTCTCTTTCTCTGTTTGATACACAACTCAAGTTCCATCTTCATTCCAACTGTGAACTCTCAGAAAACACCTGAACCTACTTAGGTCAAGTATTTCCAAACAGTAATGTTTGTCAAAAACAATTTCTCCACTCCTCATACGACCGCAATGCATAATCAATCATATGAATAGCGATTCATATATATATGGGGCAGAGCCAATAGAAACACGGGTCTTGCTCAACAAGCGGCTGCTGAAGAAAACTGAAACCCTGCCCTATTGTACCCAACCTAGAAGGTCTTGCACATGAATCTGAGAATGACTCACTAACCGTCAGTGACTGTGCTTTGGGGTTTAGAGAAATATTCTCCTCAACCCAACCTACATTCATACTTGTGGGAAAGCTTTTGACTACATGGCATAACTTCCTAAGTAAACCTTTGCTGTCCACAAAATGCTAATTTGCTACTGTTTAAGGTAACTTGTTTTTTAGTACTGGCCTGGCCCTAAATATAATTCCACCCAAGATTCTCTGTTATCTCAGACATGTTTTTCAGTGAAGGGGGGAAAGGCAGTGAAACATAAAGAAAAGTAAACTGGGTAAGAAAATAAATGTGAGTTGGGCAGAGGAGGAGGAAGCTGCAAGCCCCACACTTCCAGCCCCACCTCATGCCAAGGGGACAACTTCCATCTTAAGGAGGTCAGGTTCCTGAACAATTCAGGCTGACTAAAGGAAAGAAAGTTTCCGTATTTTACCCGGCCCTTCTTCATTGTTTCTCCTGCAAAGCCAACTAGGTACAAATACACTGATTTGAAATGTCAGACTATGAACTATGAGTTCTCCCAATACAGTGGAGCACCTATTCAGTACAAATAAACAATTTAAAATGTATTTTTTAATCTTCATAAACTCTAAGCAAATTCTTATCACATCTGACCTCTGTCTAAGCCACATATAAGCTGAAGTCAACCAAACCTTTAAGGGGGTACATAAAAAGTGCCCAAGATTCCATCCTATGTCCAGTAAAAAAAAAAAAAAAAAAAAATCGAATTCCTCTCACCTCCCTACTTACTCTGTTTAGTCTTCTTCCCTTGGGTTCCTCCCCTTCCCATGATTGAGTACAGTTGGCCCTCCTATCTGTGGGTTGGAAGGGCTAACTGTACTACACCATTTTATGTAAGAAACTTGAGCATCTTCGGATTTTGGTATCCGTGGAGGGTCCTAGACCCAATTTCCACAGATACAAGGGACAACTGTACCATCATAATTCAATAAATGTTACAGGGAGTCTATTACATGCCTGTTGGGCAGTGAAGATGCTATGTGAGCAAAACAGATGCAGCTGTTCCTACCTTCCAGTCTCGTGAGGATGACAGGCTTCAAACTGGGACATTCACACACTCTGGGGCTCATACAGCAACAAAAATGAACTGATAGAGGCTTAAAATCAGTCCCCTTAGGAATAAGAAAGCTATGGTGGATGATTTTCCCACTGAAAGGAATGACGCCATTCACCTGAGAATGTCAAAGTGTTTTCCAGTAACAAATAGCAATGGGTCACATCAAAGGCAGGATGCCAACAGCACTGCTCTAGCAACTAGTAGGAGATGAAACTATCTTTCAAATAGGACAGGGATGCCTGACTTTGTTATGGAGACTACAAACTATTCTAACTGTACAACTGTCTCTCCAATAATTTTCTAGCACTCTTTCAGTTCCTCAATATGCTTCCCTTCCTCCTTCCCATTTTGGGGACTTGTACATACTGCTGCCTCTGCACAGAACACTCCTTTCTAACCTCCACCAGTGGTTCTCACCTGGGGTAATTTTGCCCTTCAGGGGACATTTAACAATGTGTGGAGACTATGATGATTGCCACAGCTGGAGGGGGCTGCTATTGGCATCTAGTTGGTAGAGACCAGGGATGCTACTAAACAGCCTATAGTGCACAGGACAGCCCCACGACAAAGAATCCTGTGCAAATGTCAGTACTGTGGAGGTTGAGAAACCCTACCTTACCCTTGTGCTCTCTTCACCTACCACCTAGCAATTACTAAGGGAAGCCTTCCTGACTTCTCAGAGATGGGGTGCTCATCCTGTCCTGGGCTTTTCCTGGTGCACGTGTCCCCAAAGTAATGAAAACCCATTGTTTGCTGTTATATCTGTTCACTGCTAGGCTAAGAGCTCCATGAGGACCAGACTCATGTCTGTCTTGTTTATCACCAAATATCCAGTGCTTGGCACAGGTCCTAATATTTGCTGGATGAAAGAAAAGAGTTTAGGGATCCCTCTTGGAGACCAACCTTCAGAACAATTCAAATGCCACAATGGACAAGTCTCAACACTTAACACTCATACGTCATTTTTCACTAAAAATGGTCCTTCACAACATGATTGTCCATCTTCTTCACTAGATTGCCCTTCAAATGCCTTTGGCTGTTTTAAAGATCAAATGTATTCTCAAAGAACAAAGAATTGTTGCATTAAGGGCACTCAAAAGAATGAGACACAGGCTTGCAGACAATATGTTAATAATAGAAAGCACAACTTCCCACAATGAGCACTTCGAAAGGGACAACACTCATGTGAACATGCAAGTTTTAACATACTTGTTTACATGTCAGTTTCATTACTTGATAGTCATAACACCATTCTTTGTATTTACCCTAAGGAAATGCACAAAAAGAGGATGCCAGACAATTCTGTGAATGAAAAGAATAGGAAACAAAAGGACATGATATAAAGGAAATATTTTAGAGGTTTCCACAGTATGCCGAGAAATAATTAAACTTTGGAAATCAGGTAGAGCTGGGTTCAACTCCTGACTGTTTCTCTTACTAAGTGTGTAACCTCAGGCGATTTGCTTAAATTATCTGAGAGAGAGTTTACTAATGGAAAATGGAAATGAAAAACACCCACCTCTTGAAATCACTGTAAGGATTAGTGGAGTACTACATTTGAGTACTAGCATAATGCTTAACTCTATACTCAGAAGAAGCTGTGTATAAAAGGTCTACTTCCCATAAAAGAATTAGAACACCATTCTAACCCCAAGAATGATGTTAACTGAGAAGGCAGGCTGAGAATATTCCTCTTTTCATTCAGCAAATACTGAGCACTGGGTCCTCTACTAGGAGTATAACAGTGAACAAGAGTAAGGATCTTACCACAGGGAAGTCTTCAAGATATTTGCAGCTCATGGATGCCTACAGTAAGGAGAACAGTATAATAGTAGGTCCAAGAAATAATGTATTTCAGACTCACAGCAGTTCTCCTGCCTTGAAAAATTGGCCTTAATCATATTTATGTAATTAATATCCTCTTACATTCTTTGGTTGCAAGAAAAACAATCCAACTCTGAGTAATTCGAGCAAAAGAGAATTCATTTCAAGATGTGGTATGGCTCAGAGAACCAAAGGCCTGAAGAAGCAGGCTCAGGAAGGGAAGGGACCAGAGCTACTCCTGAGTTTTCCCGTATCAACAAAGCTGCCATGAGGATGAATCTGCTCTAGTTATTTTGTTAGTTTAGCCTCCATTCTTGCATCTTCCCTCTAAGGCACCAAAGTCCCAGAAGAGTCTAATAGCCTATTTTAGGACACATATGACCCCTCAACTAAGGAAGGTAAAATATCCTTAAATTACAATCTGAACAAGATTGCCCAGAATAGCAGAGAGGCCATTCACCAAAAGGAAATTGGGGCAGTGTTACTGAAAGAAAAAGAATGAATGATGGTGGCTAAAATACAACAACAGGTAGTAATAGTAATAATAATAATAATGACAACAGGAACTGGCTTTAATGAGCACTTTTGTAGTATTAGGTACCATGTTAAGCATCCTATTAAACTAGTACCACAATCCTATAAGGTAGAAAGTATTCTTACTTTTAAAGATTAACAAATGGAGCTCAGCAGAAGCAAGAAGAACTACAATCCTGCAGCCTGTGGAACAAAAACCACATTCACAGAAAGATAGACAAGATGAAAAGGCAGAGGGCCATGTATGAGATGAAGGAACGAGATAAAACCCCAGAAAAACAACTAAATGAAGTGGAGATAGGCAACCTTCCAGAAAAAGAATTCAGAATAATGATAGTGAAGGTGACCCAGGCTCGGAAAAAGAATGGAAGCAAAGATCAAGAAGAAGCAAGAAATGTTTAACAAAGACCTAGAAGAATTAAAGAACAAACAAACAGAGATGAACAATACAATAACTGAAATGAAAACTACACTAGAAGGAATCAATAGCAGAATAACTGAGGCAGAAGAAAGGATAAGTGACCTGGAAGACAGAATGGTGGAATTCACTGTGGTGGAACAGAATAAAGAAAACAGAATGAAAGGAATGAAGACAGCCTCAGAGACCTCTGCAACAACATTAAATACAACATTTGCATTTTAGGGGACCCAGAAGGGGAAGAGAGAGAGAAACGACCCGAGAAAATATTTGAAGAGATTATAGTTGAAAACTTCCCTAACATGGGAAAGGAAGTAGCCACACAAGGCTAGGAAGTGCAGAGATTCCCATACAGGATAAACCCAAGGAAAAACATGCTGAGACACATAGTAATCAAATTGGCAAATATTAA
Source organism: Monodon monoceros (assembly GCF_005190385.1). Classification (NCBI taxonomy): domain Eukaryota; kingdom Metazoa; phylum Chordata; class Mammalia; order Artiodactyla; family Monodontidae; genus Monodon; species Monodon monoceros. The sequence goes on along the minus strand of NW_021703768.1, from coordinate 65,759,645 downwards.
AGACAAAGAAAAATTATTGAAAGCAGCAAGGGAAAAACGACAAATAACATACAAGGGAACTCCCAGAAGGTTAACAGCTGATTTCTCAGCAGAAATTCTACAAGCCAGGAGGGAGTGGCATGATATACTTAAGGTGATGAAAGGGAAGAGCCTACAACCAAGATTACTCTACCCGGCAAGGATCTCATTCAGATTCGATGGAGAAATCACAAGATGTACAGACAAGAAAAAGCTAAGAGAATTCAGCACCACCAAACCAGCTCTATAACAAATGCTAAAGGAACTTCTCTAAGTGGGAAACACAAGAGAAGAAAAGGACCTACAAAAAAAACCCCAAAACAATTAAGAAAATGGTAAAAGGAACATACATATCAATAATTACCTTAAATGTGAATGGATTAAATGCTCCAACCAAAAGACAGAGGCTCACTGAATGGATACAAAAACAAGACCCATCTATATGCTGTCTACAAGAGACCCACCTCAGACCTAGGGACACAACAGATTGAAAGTGTGGGGACAGAAAAAGATATTCCATGCAAATGGAAATCAAAAGAAAGCTGGAGCAGCAGTACTCATATCAGATAAAATAGACTTGAAAATAAAGAATGTTACAAGAGACAAGGAAGGACACTACATAATGAACAAGGGATCAATCCAAGAAGAAGATATAACAATTATAAATATATATGCACCCAACATAGGAGCACCTCAATACAAAAGGCAACTACTAACAGCTATAAAAGAGGAAATCAACAGTAACACAATAATAGTGGGGGACTTGAACACCTCACTTACACCAATGGACAGATCACCCAAACAGAAAGTTAATAAGGAAATACAAGCTTTAAATGACACAACAGATCAGATAGATTTAATTGATATTTATAGGAAATTCCATTCAAAAACAGCAGATTACACTTTCTTCTCAAGTGTACATGGAACATTCTCCAGGATAGATCACATCTTGGGTCACAAATCAAGCCTCAGTAAATTTAAGAAAACTGACATCATACCAAGCATCTTTTCTGACCATGACGTTATGATATTAGAAATCAATTACACGGAAAAAAAGGTAAAAAACACAAAAACATGGAGGGAAAACAATACGTTACAAAATAAGCAAGACATCACTGAAGAAATCAAAGAGGAAATCAAAAAATACCTAGAGACAAATGACAATGAAAACACGATGATCAAAAACCTATGGGATGCAGCAAAAGCAGTTCTAAGAGGGAAGTTTATAGCTATACAAGTCTACCTAAAGAAACAAGAAAATATTTCGAATAAACAATCTAATCTTACACCTAAAGGAAGTAGAGAAAAAAGAACAAACAAAACTCAAAGTTAGAGGAAGGAAAGAAATCATAAAGATCAGAGCAGAAATAAATGAAATAGAAACAAAGAAAACAATAACAAAGATCAATAAAACTAAAAGCTTGTTCTTTGAGAAGATAAACAAAATTGATAAACCATTAGCCAGACTCATTAACAAAAAGAGGGAGAGGACTCAAATCAATAAAATTAGAAATGAAAAAGGAGAAGTTACAACAGACACCACAGAAATACAAAGCATCCTAAGAGACTACTACAAGCAACTCTATGTCAATAAAATGGACAACCTGGAAGAAATGGACAAATTCTCAGAAAGGTATAACCTTCCAAAACTGAACCAGGAAGACATAGAAAATATGAACAAACCAATCACAAGTAATGAAATTGAAACTGTGATTAAAAATCTTCCAACAAACAAAGTCCAGGACCAGATGGCTTCACAGGCGAATTCTATCAAACACTTAGAGAAGAGCTAACACCCACCCTTCTCAAACTCTTCCAAAATATTGCAGAGGAAGAAACACTCCCAAACTTATTCTATGAGGCCACCATCACCCTGATACCAAAACCAGACAAAGATACTACAAAAAAAGAAAATTACAGAGCAATATCACTGATGAATATACATGCAAAAATCCTCAACAAAATATTAGCAAACAGAATCCAACAACAAATTGAAAGGATCATACACCATGATCAAGTGGGATTTATCCCAGGGATGCAAGGATTCTTCAGTATACACAAATCAGTCAATGTGATACACCATATTAACAAACTGAAGAAAAAAACCCATGATCATCTCAACAGATGCAGAAAAAGCTTTTGACAAAATTCAACATGCATTTAGGACAAAAACTATCCAGAAAGTGGGCACAGAGGGAACCTACCTCAACATAATAAAGGCCATATACAACAAACCCACAGCAAACATCATTCTCAATAGTAAAAAACTGAAAACATTTCCTCTAAGATCAGAAACAAGACAAGGATGTCCACTCTCACCATTACTCAATATAGTTGTGGAAGTCCTAGCCATGGCAATCAGAGAAGAAAAAGAAATAAAAGGAATACAAATTAGAAAAGAAGAAGTAAAGCTGTCACTGTTTTCAGATGACATGATACTATACAGAGAGAATCCTAAAGATGCCACCAGAAAACTACTAGAGCTAATCAATGAATTTCGTAAAGTTGCAGGATACAAAATTAATGCACAGAAATCTCTTGCATTCCTATACACTAATGATGAAAAATCTGAAAGAGAAATTAAGGAAACACTCCCATTTACCACTGCAGCAAAAAGAATAAAATACCTAGGAATAAACCTACCTAGGGAGACAAAAGACCTGTAGGCAGAAAACTATAAGACACGGATGAAAGAAATTAAAGATGATAAAAACAGATGGAAAGATATACCATGTTCTTGGATTGGAAGAATCAATATTGTGAAAATGACTATACTACCCAAAGCAATCTACAGATTCAATGCGATTCCTATTAAACTACCAATGGCATTTTTTATGGAACTAGAACAAAAAATCTTAAAATTTGTATGGAGACACAAAAGACCCTGAATAGCCAAAGCAGTCTTGAGATAAAAAAACAGAGCTGGAGAAATCAGACTCCCTGAATTCAGACTACACTACAAAGCTACAGTAATCAAGACAATAGAGTACTGGCACAAAAATGGAAATATAGATCAATGGAACAAGATAGAAAGCCCAGAGATAAATCCACGCACCTATGGTCAACTAATCTATGATAAAGGAGGCAAGGATATACAATAGAGAAAGGACAGTCTCTTCAATAAATGGTACTGGGAAAACTGGATAGCTACATGTAAAAGAATGAAATTAGAACACTGCCTAACACCATACACAAAAATACACAAAAAAACCTCAAAATGGATTAGAGACCTAAATGTAAGACTGGACACTATAAAACTCTTAGAGGGAAACACAGGAAGAACACTCTTTGATATAAATCACAGCAAGATCTTTTTGGATCCACCTCCTAGAGTAACGGAAATAAAAACAAAAATAAACAAATGGGACCTAATGAAACTTAAAAGCTTTTGCACAGCAAAGGAAATCATAAAAAAGACAAAAAGAAAACCCTCAGAATGGGAGAAAATATTTGCAAACGAATCAACAGACAAAGGTTTAATCTCCAAAATATATAAACAGCTCATGCAGCTCAATATTAAAAAAACAAACAACCCAATCCAAAAATGGGCAGAAGACCTAAATAGACATTTCTCCAAAGAAGACATACAGATGGCCAAGAAGCACCTGAAAACCTTCTCAACATCACTAATTATTAGAGAAATGCAAATCAAAACTACATGAGGTGGGCTTCCCTGGTGGCGCAGTGGTTGAGAGTCCACTTGCCAATGCAGGGGACACGGGTTCGTGTCCCAGTCCAGGAAGATCCCACATGCCACGGAGCGGCTGGGCCCGTGAGCCATGGCCACTGAGCCTGCACATAAAAACTACATGAGGTATCACCTCACACCAATTAGAAGGGGCATCATCAGAAAATCTACAAACAACAAATGCTGGAGAGGATGTGGAGAAAAAGGAACCCTCTTGCACTGTTGGTGGGAATGTAAATTGATATAGCCACTATGGAGAACAGTATGGAGGGTCCTTAAAAAACTAAAAATAGAATTACCATATGACCCAGCAGTCCCATTACTGGGCATATACCCAGAGAAAACCATAATTCAAAAAGACACATGCACCCCAATATTCATTGCAGCTCTATTTACAATAGCCAGGTCATGGAAGCAACCTAAATGCCCATCGACAGACGAATGGATAAAGAAGATGTGGTACACATATACAATGGAATATTACTCAGCCATAAAAAGGAACGAAATTGGGTCATTTGTAGAGACGTGGATGGATCTAGAGACTGTCATACAGAGTGAAGTAAGTCAGAAAGGGAAAAACAAATATCGTATATTAACGCATATATGTGGAACCTAGAAAAATGGTACAGATGAACTGGTTTGCAAGGCAGAAATAGAAACACAGATGTAGAGAACAAACGTATGGACACCAAGGGGGGAAAGTGGCTGGGGGTGGGGGTGTGATGAATTGGGAGATTAGGATTGACATGTATACACTGATGTGTATAAAATGGATGACTAATAAGAACCTGCTGTATAAAAGAATAAATAAAATAAAATTCAAGAAAGAAAAACCAAATGGAGCTCAGATATATTAAATAACATACCCTGTGTCACACAGTTAGAAAATTGAAGCATGTTCTGATACCAAATATGTGCTGAACTGCTATGGTATTTTGCATCCTTTATTAACTTTGGGCAGTAAATAACCAAGTGCTCGATACTCAAAATGTCAATATTAAAAAGAAAACCCTAAAAACTCCTATACTGTGATAAGTATATGTGGTGTTGGCTGCAGCGAATGATAATCTAGTTATAGAAGAACAGGCAGCAGCAGCCACAGAGCTAATAAATGAAACAGAAACCCAGAATCATGTTTTTCAAAAAGGGGCAAATGGTAATTTACTGACTACAAAGACTTTCCTCATCTCTCTGTAGCTTAGAAACTGTTAACCTTGGCAATGAACAAGTGACTTACTGCAAACTGGATTCCAACCACCAGCACTAGCAAGTTTTCAATCAGATGTCTGTGGATTAGTCAAGTTCAGTAAAAAACTGAGAGTATACAAATATCACCTCTCATGTTAGTTTTACCTTTAAAATGAATTCTCTGTTGCTGAATTGATAGGATGGAAGTTGAGATTTCCTCTATCTACCTGCAAAATTTGGAATAAACTAATAAATATTTCTATGTTGTACTTTTCAAAAATTTAAATAATGTTATCTGTAACTGGAATAGTGCTAATAAAATAAGTCAATGTGCAGAACTGGAGAACCAGCCACCCTTCCTGAAGTGCCCATCCAACAGGGGTGTGCCCACTTGTCCTGTCAGCCAGACACAGTCCCAAGCCTGGATGTAGTATGTGTGATGGGGCAGAGCCTTGGCACGGATCAGACTGTCTCTGTGTGTATCTCAGGGCACCACTGTGTGACTTCACTGCTTGGTGCCTGTTTCCTCATCAGTAAATAGCTATCTCCAAGACTTGCTCTGAGGACAAAATAAATAGACAATACTATAAATTGCTTGGAAGCAGGTTCTTAGGATGGTTCCCTAGAAGCAGAGTATCAGGTTGGGCTTCTCATGAATGTGATTTCTTGAGAGAGTAAGAGAAGTAGAACAGAGCAGAGTAAGAAAGCTGAGCAAGGATGTGGTCTCAGCTGGAGACTATCTTTAGCCTGATCCATGGGAAGCTCTGGAGCAGGAACTATACTACAGAGTCGGTCTCATCTTGAGGCAGGGGGTGGGCTTTCATACTCTGGAGTTAGTCGGCCACTGGTCATTGGCTAGGGGCTTGGGAAAGGGAGGGAGGGAAGGGCCAACTGGTAATTCTGTGAAGAAGAGGGTAGCTGTGAGCATTAACAAGCAGTCCTCATTAGCAGTTAAGAGGATTTGAGCAGGGAGACAACAGCATCTACTCACATGTTTGTGTGGCACATCGTAAGTGCTTGATAAGTATTAGCTCTTTATTTTACCCTCAACCTAGTAAATATTCCTTGAGCCCAGGTCCCTTGTTAGGCAATGAAGTTATGAAGATGAATAACGTATAGTTCCTGTCCTAGAAGTGTTCGCAATCCAGCTGGAAAGACAGGTGTGTGTTGGACTTAAAATGCAATGGGATATAGGAGAAATTATCTTTAGTAGCCTCTTCTCACATCTCCCTTTCTTTGAATGCCCTCCTTTCATCCAATCCAGGGCCCCAGGATATTTTCTTTGCCTAACCTCTCTCCCCTGGCAACACTCAATGTTCAGACCTATATTTCAGAAATCTTTTTTTTCTTTTCAACACCTAGCACACATAGATGTGTGATAATGGCAATGGTTTAAGCAATAAACCAAACCAGTGTCTTCAAACTGCATTAGTGAGCATGAAATCAATAAAGTAGATCCTACAGCCTGTATTTTCAAAACTATAAATAGAACATAAGAGAAGAAAAAAAATATCAGAGTACATCACAGTAGTAATTAAGGCTAAAGGTAGGTGTAACTATGGTCTCTGTATATACATATTCTGTATATATGTATCTGTACATGTGTACCTATATTTTATTTCCTGTTTTCAGGGTAAATATTTTTGTTGTTGTTGTTGTTGTTTTTGTTTTGTTTTGTTTTTTTGGCAGTACGCGGGCCTCTCACTGTTGTGGCCTCTCCCGTTGCGGAGCGCAGGCTCCGGACGCGCAGGCTCCGGACGCGCAGGCTCAGCGGCCATGGCTCACGGGCCCAGCCGCTCCGCGGCATGGGGGATCTTCCCGGACCGGGGCATGAACCCGCGTCCCCTGCATAGGCAGGCGGACTCTCAACCACTGCGCCACCAGGGAAGCCCAGGGTAAATATTTTTTAAAAATGGATCACCACCAAAAAGCATTTGAGAAACACTAGCCAAACTAAACGTGGCTGTTAGCTTCATAGGGTTATTATTCCACGCAGATAACATGTGGTCCCCAATAGGTCACAATACAATTTCAGAATGAAAGTGTGAAATCTGAGGTAGCAAGTTCAAGTAACTTTTCAGAACAAAGGGGTAAATATTTTGGTTAGCTGTGTCTTTCAGCACCCCTCATGTTAATAAACCTGCTTTTTCAATAAGGTTTTTGAATGTCTTACCAAGTTCTAGGCTGTGCACTGAGAATACAATAAAATAAAAAAAAAAACCATAAGCCATTTAGGAGTTTATAATTTCACAAGGTCACCCACACAAGTTGATAATTTTAGTCAGGTGTGGTAAATGCTATAACAGAAGCAATCAGCTGCTAGAAGAACATAAATTTAAAACCTACTCAGCACATGGCAAGTTTTCTGCTTGGCATGAAGGATACCCGGTGTGTGCCCTCATGGACCTTACAGTCTTATTTGGCAGACATAATATATAGAAAGAGATAAAAATGAAATAACACACAAGCATTTTTTTGAAGCAGGGAGGGGATTAGGATTTTGATCTTTTTTTTTTTTTTTTTTTTTTTTTTAACTCCAGAAAGACAATGGAGCAGTGCAAAATCAGGAGACTGGCTTGATTCTGGAAAGCCAGCCTAGGCTATGGATTCATGAACAAGGGCCAGAGAAATGCAATTAAGCACACGTATTACTGTTTAGCCTGGAACACAATAAGCATTTAATAATTATTCAATGAGTGAACACATGCAAATATCTGATCAGTGATGAGTGGGTTGCTCCTCTGACTATTCCTTATAAGCATTAAGAGTGGTAGTTAACAAGGATCTGCTTCATACTAGATTTACCTAATCTCTCTAAGAAAAATCAGCACAAATCTGGTGAAAATGACAGGACCTTGAGAACCCATTTCCTATGACCAGCACTGAGTGGTGAAACCAAGAATGTAACACATATCTTAGTCCATTCAGACTGCTGTAACAAAAATACCACAGAATGGGTGGCTTAAACAGCAAACATTTATTTCTCACAGTTCTGGGAAGTCCAAAATCAAGGCACTTGGAGATTCAGTGTCTGGTGAGAGCCCATTTCCTGGTTTATAGAATGTCGGCTGAGTCCTCACTGGTAGAAGGAGCAAGGAAGCTCTCTGGGGCCTCTTTTTTTTTTCTTCTTTTTTTTAACATCTTTATTGGAGTATAATTGCTTTACAATGGTGTGTTAGTTTCTGCTTTATAACAAAGTGAATCAGCTATACATATACATATATCTCTGGGGCCTCTTTTATAAGAGCACTAACCCCATTCATGAGGGTTTGACCCTTATGACCTAATCACCTCCTAAAGGCTCCACCTCCAAATTCCATCACGTTGGGGAGTAGGTTTCAACATATGAATCTGGGGGAGGACACATTCAATCTATTGCATTCCACCCTTGACCCCCCAAATCCTTATCTTTCTAGCATGCAGAATATATCCATTCCATCCCAATAGCCCCAAAAGTTTTAACTTGTTGCAATATCAACTTTAAAGTCTAAGTCCTAAGTCTCATCTAAATATCATCTAGGGACTTTCCCAATGGTCCAGTGGCTAAGACTTCACACTCCCAATGCAGGAGGCCTGGGTTCAATCCCTGGTCGGGGAACTAGATCCCACATGCCGCAACTAAAGATCTCACACGGCAACGAAGATCCCACGTGCCGCAAGACCCAGCACAGCCAAATATAAATAAATAAATAACTACACAAATAAATAAATATCATCTAAATTATATTTGGGTGAGACTTGAGGCATGATTCATCCTGAGGCAAATTCCTCCCCACCTGTGAACGTGTGAAACCAAACTATGGTGGGACAGGCATAGGAGAGACATTCCGATTCCACAAGGGAGAAATGGAGAGAAGAAAGGAGTAACAGCCTCAGGTAAATCCAGAACCTAACAAGGCAGACAACATTAAACCCTAAGGCTCAAGAATAATCCGCTTTGGCTCAATGCTCTGCCTTCCAGGCCCACTAGGGTGGCAACATCATCCCCACGGCTTGGTGGGGATGCCCCCATCCTCCCGATGCCACAGTTCTCCTGGGCTGGGGTCAGGTTCAAGGTTCTAGGCAGTTCTACGCTTAAACTTAGGTGGAGGCTGCTAAGCCCCTGCGGCCATGTACTCTGCATATGCCGGCTGAGACAGAGCCATGCAGATGCCACCGCAGTTTGCTGCTTGTGCCTTCTGGAGGGCTGGCCATAGTGGCTGAGCTGTGCTGGGCCCACTGCAGCCATGCCTGGGATGGGCCAGGAGCAAGGAGCACTGAACCAGAGGGCGGGGGTAGAGCCTGTGACGTGAGGCGGCGCTGGCATCACACGCCGAAGGCCCGCAGGCGCAGCAGCCCCTCCTCTGAAACCACCCTGCCTGCCACTGCAACCCCCTCTCCCTGCACTAGGGGCCTGTGATGGGACTGGCAGCGCTGGTTCTCTCTGAATCACCTTCTGGGTCATTCTTCTATTTCTTTGGAGAATAGCTCCTGGCTTCCGTTGAGATGGCTGATCCATACTCATCTAGTCAATCAGTCACTTGGCCACGTCTTCAGTGTTCTTATTTTTTGCAGTATGAATGGGCTGAGAACTCTCAAGTCTTCAAGTTCTTTTTTTGCTTAACAATTCCATCTTTAAGTCATTTCTCTCAAATTTTACTATAAGCTGTCAGGAAGGGCCATGGCTCACCTTCAACACTTTGCTTAGAAATTTCTTCAACTAAATATCCAGTGTCATCACTCTCAAGTCCTACTTTCAATAAAACACTGGAACATGAATACAATTCAGCCAAGTTCTTTGCCACTTTATAAGGATGGCCTTTCCTCTGCTGTCTAATAACACGTTCCTCATTTCCAACGGAAACCTCATCAGAATGGCCTTTACTGTCCTTGTTTCTACCCACATTCTGTTTAGGATTACTTCGGTATTTTCTAAGATTGAGTCTTTCTCTACAGCTTTCCTCTTTTCTTTTGGACTCTCACCAGAATCTCCTGTAAAGGTCGACCCACAACAATGTAGGCTCCTTCTAACACACACCTTAAACTCTTCCTGCCTCCAGCCATTGTCCAGTTCCAAAGCTGCTTCCATTTGTTTGCTATTTGTTACAGCAGCACTCCAATTTCTTGGCTCCAATTTCTGTCTGTTTTATAACCCACCCAGTCCATGGTATTCTTTTATAAGCAGCCCAAACAGACTTAATACAATACCTAAGGAACAAAAGGAAGAAGATAACTTGGGGTGGTTTCAAGGAAGCAGTGCTAATATGGGGTAGGAAAGTCTAAGATTTGGATCACTTTTACTTAGCACTCTTTCTTTCTAATCAGTTTTACTGAGGTACTATTTATAACACATAATTTGGCAATTTTTAAGTGTACAATTTGATGAGTGTTGACAAATGTATATAGTACACAATGTACGGTACAAGTTCATCACATCGAAAATTTCCACATGTCCATTTTACTTCAAATTATGTTTTAAAGCAAGCACTGAGGTTAATAAATTTAGCCACTAATCTTATAACTAGCAAAAGGTAAGCAAAAGACAAACCCTGTTAACTCTAATTGAGAGCTCTTAAATTAATCCCTCAGTAAATGTATCAAGAAGAATAACGAAAAATCAAGAGGTGATGCTTAACAAAAACATACTTAACAAAAATCAAGAGGTGATACTTAACAAAAACAGAGAGGCAAAAAGATAAACTTCCTCCAGAAAAGTAATCTAACAGTTAATTTATATAATAGGTCTTACTTTTATCTGCATCAGTTTGATCAAAGTGCCTACACAATATTATCGTCTTCGGAGACAATGGATATTTTTCAGGGGGAGGGAGGACAAACTCTCTGTCCCCAAGGTAACTTCTCCTTTGTACAGGTACCAGTCAGAGAGACCAAAGAAGAAAATGACCTGAACATCCTCACAGCCATCTAAAGAGTTACACAAACTCGCAGCTAATTTCTTTCATGTTCTATATAAGGAGTTTTCGTAGACCCCAGTTCCATACAAGAAGAGGAACATTACTGTAAATAACCAAGGGGTCATGAGGATGACTATATAAGTTTCAGACAGATGTTTTTATAAAAAAAGAAATAAAGAAAGAAGCCACATGGGAGTATTAAAGGCAGGAACAAAATTAAGCCCAAGATTACCCAGAAAGATAAAAAGATGACTAGGAGAGTAACAGCCAGTGCTGACCAGAGTCAGAGCACAGCCGGCCAGCCAGTGCAGACAGACGTGGCTCAGACTTGGCTCAAACCCAAGACAAGCACAGTGTACCCATATCCAGAGCAGCCAGAGAATGAACCGTGTGCTAAGCAACTGAATCATCACACGTTACAATAAGGTCTACAGTCCATTCTGAGGAAGAATGTTTTAAGCATAGAAAGAAATCTCATATTGTTGGGCACGAAGAACCCCACATACTCTTGCCCAGAGGCAAGAGACAAGCCAGCAACAAATAAAATATAACTTTGACGCACATACCCCAGACTGTTTTCAATCAACTTTCAAAGGAAGTAAAATATGTAAAGAAAACACAAATTTAAATTTTCACTCCCCAAAATAACTACATCAAAGGGTTCCTATTTTATAGTTTCAAAATGTTAGTCCCACTTAAATATTTTCTGGCCTGCACGAACCTTTCCCATAATAATCAGTGTTCTGGAGGTCAAGCCTCTGATCAACTACTAAAACCCCTCAGCTGTGAATTTGAATTGTGATTATTTATAGCTTGTTTTCTCTTGGAGCTGAAACCTAAGAACAAGTGCTAATTCATTCTGAGGTACTGGGAGTTAGGTTTTAAAAATATGAATTTGGGGGAGAGGTACACAATTCAACTCATAACAGGAATAAAATTATTATTTAAACTGAAAAACAAAAAAAAAGAACGAGTGCTAATTTACTTAATTGTCTTGCTTGCTGTGTGCAATGCATAAAAGTACCACAGAATACCACAGACCTTGCAAAACATAGCTATCTGACTCTAATACCTGCTCTATTCCTCAGCAGTGAACAAAGGAAGACCCCACTAGAAAGGATCCCTCAGGTCCCTGCTAGCTGTTCTCACTGTGAATATCCATCTTCCCTCAGCCCAGCTTACCCATCATCCTGAAAGTCCTCAGGAGTCTTCAGGGCCCCCTTCCTTTGATTCAGACTCAGGTTAAACCCAAAAAAGTTGTGGTTAGCATCCTCCTGAATATCAGTGAAAAGACTGAAGCCCCAAAGAGGAAGAGACGGACGGAGAGGAGATGGTGATGGGAAGCTACTGCCGCTGGCTCTGAGTGGATTGCTTTAATTAAAAGCAGCTAGGTGGTGTTTTACACAAAATGGCTCCCAGAACAATTATAAGATCACCCAGCCCAGTGCTTCTCAAATCACCTGGAGATCTTATCAAAATGTAAATTCTGATTCAGTAGGTCTGGGGTGGATACAAATTCTTCATTTCTAATACGCTCCCAAGTGATGTCAACATTGCTGGCCCATGGGCCGCAAGGGAGTAGCAAGTTTACTTAGAGTCCTTGTTTAAAAATTCAGCCTTCTAGTCTCCATTCCTGACCAGCTGAAGCTATGGAAATTGTACTGTTTGAGCTCTTCTGATGATTCTTATGCATACTAAATTCCTGTTTGCTCACTCTACCACCCCGGGAGAGTAACACCTGAGTCTACATCAGTCAGTTACTCCGGTGACAGCTGCCTACCGCAGCCAAACCAGCAATGGCAGGGCAAGAGAAGTATTCCGCGGCCAGGAACATCATGAACTCGCGAATACCATGAGCAAGCTAAGCTAAGCTACTTTACCCTTTTAGCTAGTGATTCTTGCCGTGCCACTAGTAAGTGATTTTGACCTGGCAGTGGGGTTGAAGGAGGGAGTTTATTTCATTTGGTACCTCAAGGAAAGAAGTGAAAATACTGGGCGTGGTAAGGTGCCACATACTAATTGCGTTTGGGGTTCCTTTATACTTTAATTTTCTAATCTTCTGCAAGAACATCTATTTACTTTTATAATCAGAAAAACAACACATTTTTAAACTCTTTAAGCTGGGAACTACCACACACCTAAGAAACTACCACAGAACTCAGTACTTCCTAACTCAGCAAACTACCTGAAAACATCTTTCCCTCGAAGTTTAACTTTTATACACACCCTAACTCAGTTTTCTGATTCTCAAACTTGACCTCTTGATTTCACCTACTAGAACTTTTTGTCGACTGTTTGCTCAGTCCTTGCCCATTAGGCAGATTTCGGTCTTATAAATATACCTGTTTGTTTGTTTGTTTCATAAGAAAATTTTCAGACCTATCTACCATTGAATATTCAGGTATTTTCTTCCTTCTGGTTTTCAGGTGTCTAGTTTTACTAAACTGCACTACTTTTTTAGCTGAAATCAATGGCCTCCACCATCTCTCCCCTAGTGGTAAGCACTTCTAACCATTTGGATTTCGTTTCCTCTGTTGTTTACCTCTTTCTTTTTTTTAATCAAAGATAAGCTTATGAATGATGACCATTTAGCTCACTTAATTCATCCCTCCTCATCCTCCCTGTATGTTGTTGCTGTTGATTATCATTATTAATTACTCTCCCTGTCACATCTGGAATTTTAAATATTTTAAAATCTGTATTCTTATTCTGTAAACTTTTGACCTGATCTACCAACTTCCCACTGTATCAGGAGTTAAAGATATTATTAGTCCCCTTCCCTTTACTTCACTTTTCCTTCTTCCTTATCTCTTCTAAGTCCTGTTATCTAAACCTTTAATTTTATAATTTATGTTCTGTACTGTAACTGTAATTGTCTTTAATGGTCTGTGTATAGATTCTAAAAATTAAAAACCAATAAACAGTTATCTATGTCATTGTAACTATCTAAATATTATTTACTGCAGAACCAAGAAATATGCTAGTTTACCTTTATTTCTCAAGTCCCATGTGCCTGTGCTGCATGACCCCAAGGACAGCAATCCTACATAAGAGTCAAATGAATTATTTTGTTGTGTGGCTTCCGTTATACCAAATCCTGTCAAATTTCTGTTTGCTCCACATTTGGTCCATGATTTTCTTATACTTTTTGTATTTGATCTGGTTTGGAGGACAGAGAGGAGGAGATGTTTAATTATCTTGTTTTCTTCTTGTAAACAGAAGAAATATATGCTTCTACTATATCCTGAAATTTACTCTCAACCATATAACAAAATCTCCTTTTTCCAAGAGACATTTTCCTGTAGACCTGGGCCCTCCACTTCACCCCAGCTCTCATCCTGGGCTCTCCCACACTGCACATCTGGCTGAAAACACTATGTTTTCTTTCTGGGTTTCCTTTCTCATTTTGCTATCACTGAGAAATGTCTTCAAAAGGATACATGGTAGGCAAATTTTCTGAATCCTTGCACGTCTGAAAATGTCTTTTTTCTACCCTAATTGATTCATAGATTGGTTATGGAAATTTTGTGTCAAAATAACTTCCTCAGAGCTTTGAAAGCATAATTCTATTTTATTCAGACACCCCATATGACTGATGAGATGTCTGATACCAGTCTGGTTCTTCATCCTTTTAAGGGAATTTTTTTCTTTCTGAAAACTTCCTATCTGAATCCCAAATGATCTGAAATTTCATAAGAATGTATCTGTGGGGGGTATTTTTAGTCATCCTTAACAGCACATGATGAATTCTCCTAATCTTACATTCAGCTCTGGGAAATTTTCTTTCATTATTTTGTTCATTTCTTCTTCTCTCTTTTCTCTGCTTTCCATTTCTGGGACTCCTGCTAATCTGATTTTGGACCTTCCAGATTTATCATATCTTCTTTTTAATATTTTGGTGCTTTTGTCTGTTTTTGCTTGATGTTACTGGAGTTTTACTTTTCAGCAATCATTTGTAGTTTATAAAAGTCATTTCTCATTTTGCTTATTCTTTTTTCATGGCAACCTGCTTTTGTTTTATGGATGTAATATCTTCTCAAATCTTAATGGCAATACTAACGGGACAGAATTTTTTAAAGTTCTCTTCTGTTCCCTAAATTACCTCTAGTTCCTCCAGAGTCAATATATATTTTTATATATTTGTAACATATTTTAATATATTTTCTTATCTCAATGTTTTTCAGTACTACTATTTTTTCTCTAATGTCTGGAATCTTGGATTCCATTTATGTTTAAGAATGAAGATCTGTGTTTATCATTCGAGATAACTGATTGAGATTTCCTCTGCACTGTTTTTAGGCATGGCTCTTCCCCTGAGCAGGAAGACTGACTATAAATGATGTGTTCATGGGTTGTGAGGTTTTTAAGTGTTGAATGGGCAAGAGGGAAACTGGTGGTCAGAGTGAGGACAGTAGTTCTCTAGAAGCCTTGGTTTTCTTCAGACAGTTTAATTCAGCAGAACACTGCTTGCAAAACTCTTTCACACCAACAAATATACTGGAAGGGATATTTTTATTGGAGCATTTGGACTGCTTCGAGGCAGAGAAGATCCAACAGGAGTTCTTGCTGCTCCACAGCTCTCAGGCTTCCTAGCAGTTCTATGCGTGGAGGTAGGGAAGGATGCACCTATCATATTGCATTGACCAACCTTGAAACCATCACTTCGGTTTTCTGCATTCCACATCTGCCAGCTTGAGCCCAGTCATCTTCCATTCCATTTCCCATATGCCCAGCAGTCAGCTACTTCCTCTATTCTGTGTCCCTCCTCACATTTCTCTGTGTTCTGTCTTCCAGAAATTTGTTAAGCTCTCATTTTCTTATAACTTCTGCCTCCCTTTCTCCTGGTTGTTATGAATTTCTAGCCTAACCATTTTACTGTGACATCAGTTGGATTAGAGATGGAGGGCAAGTCAATAAACATGCTTGGTCTGCCAGCTTGAAATCTTGGACCCGAATGCACTATATTGCAGGCAACGAAAATAACTCTTTTTACTCTGCTTTTTCCATGTTTTGTTTAAGACAGATATTATCTTTTAGTCAACAGAGACTTAAATCATGAAATTATCCTTAATTCCTCCTTAATTTTGATCCCCACATCTAGTCAGTCATTGGATTTCCATTGTCCATGCAGAAAGTGTAGACTGATGAGAGGCCAATTAAGAACTTAGTAGTAACTATGTGAGGTGACAGATGTGTTAACTAACCTTACTGCAGTAATCATTCAACAACATATACATATATCAAATCTGCTTAAACTTACATAATGTTATACGTCAATTATATCTCAATAAGATGGGGAAGGAAAAGAAAGAACTTAGTAGTTCTAACCCTCACCTTGTGACAGCTCCCAAAACTGCTTCCTGCCTGTAACTTCCCTTTCTAATTCATCCCACCACTGTTCTCCTTCCCTAGTAATTACCCCAAAGTACAGTTCTTATCATTCATCATGTGTGTATCAGTCACCAGGACATGAATCCCTGGAGGTGCTTATGAGAACTTCAGGGGAGGTCTTTTTTAAGACTCACCCTCTCCCCAACCATTCATGGTTGAGAAATAAAAGAGGAAAGAGTGAAGTGCAAGCATCTAAGCTTGTCACTAAAGCCCCTCCATATCCAGGCCCCACTCTGCATTTCTGCCCTTACCTCTCATTCCTCCTCCTTATGGTCTTTGGATTCTAGCCAAGCTAAACTACTCTCTAGGCCTTTAATTTGTCTGTAATTTCCTACTCCTGTGCCCTTGGTTTTCCTATTTAAAAAGCATGTTCCCCTCATGGAGAAAAGGTGTTGTCAAAATTTCTTCCATCTTTCAAGGACCAACTGAAATGCCTGCTCTTTCCTCAAGTGCTCCTGAATCCTCCCAGCTGGAATTAATTTATCTTCCCCTGTTTTATCTTAATACTTGGTTTACACTTCTCTTGTAACTCCTGTCATATCCTGACTTATTCAATAGTTGTTTATATACACATATTTTCTCCTATGTAGTAGACCATCAACTGCTTGAGGGCAGAAGTCATCATTGCTAATTTTTTAACTTCCTATAATACTTAGCACAGTGCCTCTTACAAATGGCTGATAATGAATGTACTCTGAGTGAAGGTAGATAAACCTTCCGGTGAGAAATGACTATAGTAACGCTCAATAACTTATCATTGTTCAAATTTATTAGCCTACCATTCAAACTTCTCCATAATATAGCTCCAATTTACCTTCCTACTCTCCTCCTATAGGAATCTTAATTCATGCTAAAAGCTTCTATTCACAGACTGCCAGACTGGTTAGCATGCTGGATCCATCCCCTCTACCTGACCACATTTATGATCTTTATAAGTCACTTCAAAGTGCTTCCTTATAACCTTTTGACACCATTCAACCTACATTGCTCTTTCCATCTGCTGATCTCATTTGGCAATGTTTGCATCAACTGTAATTTTTTTCTTGTTACTCAAATTTAATTATTATTAAATACCTTCCTAGCTAAATTATGTTTCTTTTTATTTGTCACAGCACTTTGCATATGACAAGACTTAGGACATATTTGATTTATTGAAGATTTTATCATTCATTCAAATTAATCAGCAGTAATATTATTCTATAAATCCAACAATATTAATTACATGATTTTAAAATATGATTTGGTGTTTTCAACTACAATTATTAACATGAACTATAGTAATGAAGAACAATACCTAAATATATATATGCTAATTGATTATTTTAATGTATTTAGAATATCTTTTAAATAGGTTAAATTGTACATCATCATGTTTATGTTACACATGTGCTTTGTATATATGCCATAATTCATTCCAGATACATCTAAATTATCAACTTGAAATTACTAGGCTCTGATATAATTAAAGCTTGTTTGTAAAATAAATAATAGAGAATAAGCCCTTCTCTTTTCAATACATTTCTGTATATTTTTCGGGAGATAATTTTAAAGCTAATCTGAATTCATTCTAACAAAGATTTCATACAGGGAAACAAAACTTCACTACAAAATCAAGACATGTTGCTGCATACGTTTAGTATACTCAGGAGTCTTGTCAACACATCAAAAACAAGATACTTATTCTTGCTTATTTATTTCTAGAATTTTACTTCCATCTTACAAATATATTCCTATCTTGTCTTAATTATCCTTGTTTCATAACTTCCTATCATATTTCATTTTCTGTTTATTTGTAATTTGACAGCTTGCTCTGGGCTTATTCTGGTTTTTAGTGAACTTTGTTTCTGCCTCTATTGAATCTTAAACCTATGGAGCTGTCCCTCATCCACTTTTTGAATGGGGCACTGAATCCATGGTCATGACTTCAAGTGGCTTATGTCTAGTGGGAAAATATAGTCACATGATCACTTAAATATATTATAAAGCATGATATCATTAAATACTAATTGAGTGTTATGATTAAATAGAGAACATAATTAATCACTGGAATTATCAGAAAGAGCTAGGTAGATGTAGTAGAACTTGACCTTTAGTTATGTAGAACTTAACAAGGTGAAGAGGCAGCATGAAAAGTAGAAATACTCTGAATTTGATGCTGGACAGAACTAGGTCCTGTCACACAGCTCTTCCGCTAAGGAATGTGTTGGCATGTTCAAGGGGTATTATAGTCTATGCTCTAGCAGAGTACCTGATTAGTGTTAAGTCTATAATGCTCAATAGAGCAAGTCTTAAAGGGTTTTCAATTATTTTAGAATTAATCATGTTGGCCATGGTGAGCCATGGAGCCATGGTGAGCCTGGTTCTACAACGTGTAGCTAGGTTTGGAAGAAGATTCCTTTTGGCAGCCATGTTCAGGATGGGTTAAAATCAAGGAAAGGATGGACAGAGTGAAAGACACCATGTTTTTAGCAAGCGTACTGCACTTAAAGGCACAGGGCCTGGCTTCACGTTCCAACTCTGCACATAATCACACATTTGCAGGAGGGACTTTTGGAGGTATCATCCCAGCTCGAGGCATTCCTTCCCTGAGAACTTCTACCCACCAAAGTGGTGCCCTGCAGCCATGTTTCTTCTCTGTGACACTGTAGTAGACTGGCCCATGAGTGGACACCTAACCCCAACTAGTATCCAATTAAGTCTATTCAGACTCTGTTAATATTTCAACTAACAAAATAGGGCCCCTTAAAGCCATCCTGTTAAGCTCAATGGCATAGGAAAACAGGGGGAAGAGGGTCTATGGACAGAGCGGTATAAAGGAGTTCATAGGAAAACAGATGTAAGACAATGGGCAGAGTAACCTTGGCAGATCTCCCTGCCCAGCTTCAAAGAATGTGATTAGCTGATAGTCTCCAACTGTCAGCAACCTCAGCAACCTCTCAGTGTGCCACCTGAGCCCACACTCCTCTTAGGGTGTGGCCAGTGACTAGTGGTGGTGACCAAAATCACATTTCTTTTGATAACCCAACAAACGACCAAGCAAACGGACGGAACAAGGGCTTAGCCATTTTCACCCAGTGCAGGACTCCTCCACAGGCACACTTCAGTCCAGAATCCCCCCAATGGTCTGGCAGAGGCATCATTCATATCTGCATCATGACCTGATTGGCTCCTCCTGCCGAATCCAGCTGCCCAAATGTCAACAGCTCTGAGGTTGATAAACACTGCTCTTTGCGTCTCTTCGTTGCCATTAAGTGATCTCTAAGTCAGAAATTCTCTCAGAATTATTTGAGATATGTTATAATAAAAGAAAAATATGCAAATGATCATTAATATGAAGTCAAAAAAGGTCACATAGTAGAGAGACATTTATTCTTTCTACTATGTACTAGAAAACCTATGCTGAGGGTATGTTACCACTAAGCCCCAAAGGTAGCTCTCAATGGCCAGGCCAGAAAGGAAAACACTGTGTTACACAGTTCTCATCATGGGATAGTTTTTCATAAAAGTACTAGGCTCCTCAGTGAGTCTTAGAAGAATGATGACATTATGTAAGAAAAAATCTGAAATAGAATTTGATTTTGAACATCAATGGCAGGGTCATTTCAGGTAAGTCAAGTATGAATGAACGCCAAGCAGAAGCACATAGTATGGGAAATCTCTGGACATTATGAGATTTACAATATTTTATTTTTACTTCATTTTTTGTTCACTGTGTATATGACTCTCAGACTTAGCTTCACAGGGAGAATATAAGAGACCAATTCCTGAACACAGGGTCCCTGATGTTTCTGAAGTTGGGATTTCTATTTTGTTTGCTTGTTTGTTTGTATTTAACAAACACATGTAGCCCAATTATGATACAGAAATAGAAATTTTCTGGTTTTCTGAACAGGGTAAAAGGCCTTCCACAGTCCACATTCTCTATGGCATCAAGCAGCACAGAAAAGACAGAAAGAATGGCCAGGACCCATATATACCAAGTCAGCCACTGTCCCAGCAACAATGAGAAAGGAACAACTACCTATGGTCCCTCTGGACAGTAGGCGACACTGCCTCTCAGCCAAAATTCTATCCATCATCTCCCACTCTCCTTTCCACTCTCTAACAGGAGAGTTTCCTTCAGCCAATTATAAACTCAGAATCTAACCCACAGGTTATTTTGGCCAAATTTTTCCTTTGGACAAAAAAAAAAAAAAAAAGAGGGAGAAAAAAGGAAAAATACAATACAGCTCTGTTACTGTCCCAGACAACATTCTCAGGCAAAGAAACTGACTCACAGCCAGACAACTTCCCAAAATAAAATTTTCCAGAAGACAGCAGTGATGCCACAGAATCAAAAAAAAAAAAAAACCAAGAAAAATGATAAAAAGTTGTGACCTGGAGTTCCATAACTACATCTCTGCTGCCTAATGTCTCCATAAGCCTAATGACTCATCATTTTACCGTCAGATCTGTGTTTTAATCACTTTGTGAAGGAGCACGTGGAGGGCGGAAACTTGCCTGAAATGATGACTTTTCAAATAGCTTCATCAAAACATAACCAATGGTCTCAAGGCCTTGTCTGCCTCAGCCCAGCCAACATGAACAGATGGGCTTGTCTACCACACCCTGGGGTGAGGAGGACAGCCTGCAGAGGGAAGGTTACTGTGTTGGGTCCTCACGTCCAGCACAGGCAGCATCTCATAAATGTTAATGCTGAAGCCGCATTAATGTAGGCTGAGAAGAAGCAAGAAGAAATCGCCAAAAATGACCACAAAACATTATGACTGATAAATGGAAGTGATAATAAGAAAGCACCCGATAGGCATGCAAGCACGATTAGACAGCATCAGTTAGGCTGAGAGGCTCCAGCTGGAAAAGTCAGAGGTTAAGAGCCCTCAATTCAGGGAGCAATGGGCATGTGGGAGCAAAGGAATCTTCCAAAAGAAAGGGGTCAGCGCTCAGCTTGGCAGACCACAGGAGCTTTGAGGAAGCCACCAGGGAGACTTAGGAGGAGGAGTTCAGGGAGAGGAGGCTGGCCTGGGGGTGACCACACACTGAGAGCCAGGAGGACGGGAATGAGGCCAGGTCCGGAAAATCTGGGTGCAGCCAAAGCGAGGCGAAGTCTGGAGCATAACGTGGATGAGGTGATGAGAGGAACCGCCATTGAATGAAAAAGAATTTGAAAGATAAATGTGGTCACAGAGGCAGATAACTTTTATAAGAGCATTCCAGAATGAGCAGATGAGAAAGGCAGCTTAAGCAAGGAGGGAAATATCTGTTTATTTTCATGGGCAATTGTAGGCTTAAAAGGCAATGTTGGAGATCTTTAGCCTTAAATAGACAAACGGTATACTATTTTCTAGTCAACCACCAAATATAACCTGGTATCTGGAATACAATTTAACATGCAATTCCCAGAATAAATTATGTCAACTTAGCTATATATTTCCAGCCTCGTTAAAGGCTGTGTGTATTTTCCTCTTCCAGAAGTGCACCCAACGGTTTACTAACTTGCAGCCTCCTGCTCTCACTTGCTGCCCAGTGTCAGATGACATTCCTGGCAGCCCCCAACATGGATCCCAAAGCCCCAGCATTGGGGCTCATCACTCTGCTCCCACCACAAGTCTGCCTTTCCACAGACAGGATTCTTTCAAGTCTGGCTCTCATCCTGGGGGGACCATGGTGCATGGCTAGTTTTCCTAGCACCTAATGGAAACTAAACCATCCCAAAAGACAAACACAAGTGGGTGGGAATCACATGTGCAGGGTTTGCACACTTGACACACAGCAAACACAGAAAACATCTCCGAATTTCACAGTTTTCATTGGGTTTCATGCTATTATACACCTCAATTGTATTAGAAGAAAACATTTAAAAGTTCCTACTTCAAAAACCAACAAATTACTTTGATGCTACTTCAAACTCTGTGTTTTCAGTTCTCCCACATTTTTGCCTTGATCCCCCGGATAAGAAACCAATATATCAGAGTGAATACCTTGTTTGTGTTTATCATTATCTTTATGAAAAGGCATTAACCTTTGCCCTTCGAGATAGTGAATCAGTTGTCCTCAGATCAAACTGAACTAAGAAATGTCAGAGACACGAGAAGTTTGCTGCTGTGATGTTGATTTTCAGTGCCCCAATCCAGCTTTGCAAAATGAAACCACCCCACCCCACCCCACAAGACATTCAGAAATAATTTTATTTGCTCTTATTCATCAGCAAAGGAAAAGTAGCAAACTCCAGAACCAATGATTATTCATTCCACCCTGTGATAACCCTGACCCTAGTAAAGCCAACATCTGTCTTGTGTTTGGAGTGGCTGACGGCCAACTGGGGATCAGAAAACAACAATTACCCTGGTCAGATGTAAACCTTGCCCAGCATGTTGACTTTATAAACCACCCTGTAAGCTCAGTAAATTTAATTGGTAGATAGGGCTGTCTTTCCTTGGCTCATTTCCCACCGATTAATATTACCGCCATGAGCCCCCGTATGATCAGACATACACTAACAAGGCTCTGTCTAGACAGGCAGAGAAGGTTTTTACCTCCCCCCTTCTTTTTTTTCCCAGAATTAGGCATTAATATGCCACTTTCAAATGGGACAAAAGTTTACATAAATCACACTGGAAAAATAAATACGTCTCTCAAATACTTCCAGTAGAGACACTTTAGACAGGATTAGTTAGAGGTATAGGAGCTACCATATTAGTTCATTCCCTGTGTACTTCAAAGTTGTGTGAGCCAACAAGAGGGAGGGCAGCAGTGTGTAAGAAATGTGAGTAGCAGAATTATAAATCGGTGCTTTTGACAGGTTGATCCATCTAGCTTCACTTCAACCAACATTCTACCTTAATTTATGGTGGAAAGGGGGTATCAGGCATGGTTAATAGTGTTCAAAATGACACTGGCCCTTCCTACAATATGATATGAAAAATTATAAAAGGCACTTTTAACAAAGACTTTGAAAATCTCAAGTGAGGTATATCATGTAGGGAAATCTGTTGTCCAAAATCTAAGATTCTTTTATCTTCTAAAAATAATTTTTAAAAAGCACCACCTCAAAAAAAAAAAAAACCTTTAAATAAGGTCTAACATAAGTGAAACTGCTAACTTTCTCTAACTACCCAACCTACTCACAACCTCACCCAGTCCCTTTTTTTTGTTTTTTTTTTTTTAGTGGTACGCGGGCCTCTCACTGTTGTGGCCTCTCCCGTTGCAGAGCGCAGGCTCCGGATGCTCAGGCCCAGCGGCCATGGCTCACGGGCCCAGCCACTCCGCGGCATGTGGGATCTTCCCAGACCGGGGCAGGAACCCGTGTCCCGGGCATCGGCAGGCAGGCGGACTCTCAACCACTGCGTCACCAGGGAAGCCCACCCAGTCGCTTTTTAATATTTAGTTCATAAGTTTTCCCATAAGTAATCCCAACACCATCATTGTTATTAATTTTACAAATCTATTTATTATCACAAGTAATCCAAACCAAGTCAATATTTAGCATATTTTCAAAATTCTCCTGAGCAAAAGCAGAGGATAAAAGTTTATAAAATATAACCCCTGTCCTCAAGGAGTTTCTAATCGATTATCCATTCCAGTTTAATTCTTAAGATTACGATTCTAGAAAACTAAAGCCCGACAGATAACTGAGAGTTTTCAGGTTGAAAAGAAAGATTTTTATCAGTTGAAGGGACATTTGCAATATTCCCCTTTTGAAGAGAGAAACTTCTGCCTGACTCTAACATGATGTTGTAGTTGAAGCTGGGCTGCCAAATCACAGTATTCATTCCCTCCAGACCGTAAAAGGTGGGTTGGGGGGTGGGTAGACATTGACACCAACTGGGTCAATCACAGTCCTGCCCTTGGATGGTTTTTATATAGAAGTTAAAGGGAGATGCTTCTTCTCAAGTGGAAAGCTTTGGGAAGCACAAGGCTGGAACTATCAGTGGGAATTGCTGCTGCTCACAGAGAAAGCCAGGCTGAGAGAATAGAGCCAACATACTGAGAGAAGCAGAGTGAAGAGAGAGACCTAATAGCATTGTAGGCTCTTCTTCCAGGGCCCTGAGGTAGGCCATACCCCTGCCCTTTCCATAGCTTGGTTATGTTTGCCAATAAATTCCCTTCTTGGTAAGCTAGGCAGAGTTGGGCTTCTGTCATTTGCAATCAAAACATGTCTTAATTACTCCATCTGTTGTTCTCCATCTCCAGAACACCTGACAAGAGAAATAGTCTTAGACTTCAACAAGAGTTACATAATGAATGTGACTATTATTTTACGTATAAAATTTGACTCTAAAGGAGCTTGAACACTAAACTTGCTATAAAGTGTATATATGGAAACTATCCCTCATCTTCAAATTATCTTGGATAACTTGAATAACTTAACACAAAGAAACAGGGCCTAGGATGGAAGATTAATTCTCAAACTATTTGTTCTACAAATTTGGGGTCTGTTGTAATGATCCAAAGATCACCTACCCCGTTTAGCAGTGCAACTTCCTATTCCTGCCTTCTAATTTCAAATGCCCTCTACATGCTGTCATCCTGCTACTTCTGCACCTCCACACATACAAACACATTCCAGTGTCACCCAGACATTCTTTGCCTTTTCACAGCAGCCTAGGTGAGCCCCTTTTTCCCTCCTGGCCATCTGGGCAGCCATATCAGCTGGACCTCCAGCTCTTCCTTGTTAGGTTCCTCCCAACTAAAAGAATACCTGGTGTTGGCAATAGAGAGCACATTCTGAGAGCCGTTAGACAAGTGGAATTCCAATATTCCTATCAACATTGTTATCTCTGCATAATAGCAGAGATATTTTCTTTCTCTGAACATTCTGTGTCTTTTTTGGCAATTAAAGGGGCATATCTTGGAAGTTGTCTCCCCATCCTATCCTTTACTTACATAAAAAATGGGCAGTACATGAACATCAACCAAGAATATTGTTTTCTCAGCTGCTTTTCCTTAACCTTGGGATTCCTGAATTGAAATGGGGAACGGAGAATAATTAGATCTGATGCCTGAGAAATTGATTTCTAATAGTTTTGAGGTTGAGAGTATTTGTCATTTCACCCGCTAGTCAAGTGTTTCTTCATGGTTTGCTCCACAAAGAAAAGGGTTCTTGGGAGGCAAATCTGTTTGAAATTATTCAGCTCAAAGACTGACACTGTAAAATTAGAAAGAAAGAGGTCAAATAACCTTATGGCAAAAGTGTCAGTGGATTTCCAGAGTAAAGTGTTCTCCCAGCATCATGTTGAGATTTTAAGATGGCCACAGACACTGAAGAGACAAAAAGAACTTTAAAAAATAAACAGAAGGGTTTTCCTTACATTAGAAAAGATCCAAGTCCCTCCCACACCATTTTTTTCTCTCTCTCTTTTTTTGGCCTTGACCCTCAGCTGCTAACATGACATCGAAATTACTGCAAACACAGTTGAGTTGGAATCTCCATTAATATTTACATAGCTTGCCACCCAGGCTATGACCCACCCTGCTGCTACAGAATGATAAATTCATCTGTCTCCACTGAGACCTGAGAAGTCTTATTTCACTGGGGAATAAGCATAATTTCTGCTATACACGTGAAGTGATTATCATGTCTGGTTTATTAGTCTGCCTAACTCTCGAGGCTATTTCATGGTAAAAATGTATTCAATAAAACTTTGGAACGACCAGGATTATAAAGCTTTTTCCAAAAGTCTTATTTCCTTAGTAGCTGTTAATATCACTAAAGTACAAGTAGGCACAAGGCCAACAAGGAACAAGAGGTAACCATTCTGCAAATGTGCCGTGAACATAGGCCTCCTGAAAAAGAGAATGCACTCAGCAGCAGCTAGATGCAGAAATGCATTTCCTCCCGGTAGCTCTCCACACCAATAAGTTTGTTTTGTCCTTCGTTGAGAAAAATGAGTTGACAACATTGGTTGTTTTGATCATTTTGTTTAAAAATAAACAAACTGGAATCCACCTTAGTTTTAAGAACCAAAGTCTACAAGGAAGTTAAACCACATGATTTCTAAGGGCTCTTCCAGACCTAAAATTCAAAGTAACATGTAATGAAATGACAAATCCCTATGTGCTAGAGATGAGCGCTATTTGACAACACCTGGTCATGCTTTTCTTGCCTTTTCTGGATTTTTTTTCCTTGTGATGAGAACTTTAAAATTTACTCTCTTAGCAATTTTCAAATATGCGATACAATATTATTAACTGTAGTTGCCATGATGTACATTACATCCCCATGATTTATTTATTTTATAACTAGACTCCCTCCACCTATTTCACACATCTCACCTCTGGCAACCACCAATCTGTTCTATGTAACCATATGCTTTTTTTTTTTTTAATATTCCACACATAAGTGACATCATACAGTTTATTTCTCTGACTTATTTCACTTAGTACAATGCCCTCAAGGTTCATCCACATTGTCACAAATGGCAAGATTTCATTCTTTTTTATGACTGAATAATATTCCATTGTATATATACCCCACATCATCTTTATCCATCGATGGGCATCTACACTGTTTCCATGTTTTGGCTACTGTAAATAGTGCTGCAATGAACGTGGGGGTGCATATATCTGTTCAAATTAGTGTTTTCATTTTCTTCAGATAAATATCCAGGAGTGGAATTGCTGGATCACATTCACAAACATGTTTAATTTTTGGAGGAATCTACACACCATTTTCCATAGTGGCTGCTCCAATTTGCATTCCCACCAACAGTAAATAGGGGTTCCCCTTTCTTCACATCCTCTCCAATGCTTGGTATTTATTGTCTTTTTGATAATAGCCATTCTGACAGCTGTGAGGTGATACCTCATTGTGGTTTTTGATTTGCATTTTCCCTGATGATTAGAGATGCTGAGCATGATTTCATGTACCTGTTGGCCATCTGTCTTTGGGAAAATGTCTATTCAGATCTCCTGCCCATTTACTAATTGAATTGTTTGGTTTTCTTGCTATTGAGTTGTATGAGTTCTTCATATATTTTTTTAATTGAAGCATAGGTGATCTACAATATTATGTAAGTTTCAGGTGTACAATATAGTAATTCACAATTTTTAAAGGTTATATTCCATTTATAGTTAGAATAAAATATTAGCAACATTCCCTGTGTTGTACAATATATCCTTGCAGCTTATTTATTTTATACATAGTAGTTTGTACCTATTAATCCACTACCCCTATTGTGCCCTTTCCCCTTCCCTCTCCCTGCTGGGAACCACTAGTTTATTCTCTGTAAGTCTGTTTCTTTTTTGTTATGTTCACTAGTTTGTTGGATTTTTTTAGATTCCACATATAAATGATATCATACAGCATTTATCTATGTCTGACTTATTTCACTTATCATAATACCCTTCAAGTCCATCCATGTAGTTGCAAAAGGCAAAATTTCATTCTTTTTAGGGCTGAGTAATATTCCATTGTATATATACCCCACATGTTCTTTATCCATTCATCTGTTGATGGACACTTTGGTTGCTTCCATATCTTGACAATTGCAAATAATGCTGCTGTGAACACTGGGGTGCACATATCTTTTTGAATTAGTGTTTTTGTTTTTTTCAGATATATACCCAGGAGTGGAATTGCTGGGTCATATGGTAGTTCTATTTTTAGTTTTTTGAAGAACCTCCATACTGTTCTCCATAGTGACTGCACCAATTTACATTCCCACCAACAGTGTAGGAGGGTTCCCTTTTCTCCACATACTCGCCAACATTTGTTATTTGTGTTCTTATTGATGATGGCCATTCTGACAGGTGTGGAGTGATATCTCATTGTGGTTTTAATTTGCATTTCTCTGATAATTAACGACACTGAACATCTTTTCACATGCCTGTTGGCCATCGCTATGTCTTTTTTGGGAAAATGTCTATTCAGATCTTTTGCCCATTTTTTAATTGAATTGTTTGGTTTTATTGCTATTGAGTTGTATGAGTTTTTAAATATATTTTGGAATATTAACCCCTTATCAGAAATATGATTTGCAAATATTTTCTCCTGGGTGATTCTGAAATTCATCCATGGTTGAAAACTACTGGTCTAAACGGTAGAAATGAGAGTAGAATAGGAGTGAATACATAGGATGTGAAGAAGGGACAAGGAGCTTTTGCAATTTCCATAAGTTTCAAAAACCCTAGATAGGGTTTCCACATAACTTCAACAAAGATAGAAAATACACTTGTTAAAATTCCGTACAACCAAGAGAAAAAAATTACATGATGTTCAGTTAATAGGTTACAATGGTTATTTCTCTTTTATCACTTATATCGTATGTTATAGATCGTGTCAGTTTTTTAAAAACCTTAATCTTCTTCTTTCAAAGAAAAAGGAAGTTCATAGAAAGTTCACAGCTAAATGACTCAAATGTCAGTCTTTCAGGTTCACATGTCCATTTATTACCTATGGCACTAATAAAATTATTACTAACAATATTAGTAGCTAATATTTATTGAACATTTACGGTGAGCTAGTCATTGTGCTGAGTAATTTGTGATCATAACCTCACTTTGTCCCCACAATAACTCTGTCAGATAGTTACTATTATTATCCACATCCTGCAGAGGAGGAAACTGAAGCTCATGGAGATGAAGTTAACTTACTAAGAACATGCAATATATAAAGAGGGAAGAGATATGGGAACATATATATATGTATGACTGATTCACTTTGTTGTAAAGCAGAAACTAGCACACCATTGTAAGGCAATTATACTCCAATAAAGATGTTAAATTAAAAAAAAAAAAGTAGATCATGGAGAGGAACTCAGGTTTTTTTGAGTCCAAAACAGACAATTTTGACTACTACCAACTGACTCACCAAAATTTCTTTCCATCCTTTTACTGAATAACTATAATAGAATAAAGAACCAGTGTTAATTTGAAAAAGAAGGTATTTGATGGAAAAAACAAGTCTGCTTATCAAGAAATGCTATTTCTTCATGGGAAATAAATATCATGTCCAAAGAATCACCAATGTTATAAAAAGAATTTGCAGAGAGGGCAAGAGAGATGTTTCTCTCCCAACCTCCAACAGTGACAACAGAGTAATCTGTATAAGTTCACAACCAGCCCAACTCAGAGTCAGCTGTTGTTTACAACTTAATGCCGCAGAAGTCAACTTATTGGCAATATTAACCAGTTCTTCTGCAGTGCAAAAGTAACTTCCAAATAGAAAATTTTACAGTCAGGAACTATTTAAATTTTTGGAATATTTGGAATTAAATAAAATTTTGAAATGTTTTATTCAACGTGGCTAATCTCTTTGGGGGTAAACTGCCAAATACCTCTTATATTAAAAGAGCACTTGATAAACTATAACACATATATTCAATATGCCTATAGAGTGGTACACTTCTTGACTAAAAGATAAAGCTTGTAAGAAATCAGAATGTTGCCAATAATTTTGCTGTGCATAACTCCATAGAGAAACCCAAATTGATATGCCAATAAAAATCACATTCCCTTTTCCAAGGACTGAATGGGCACAGTAGTGAATAACATAGGCCCAGAAGATGAGTGAGAATATTCACAAACAAGTCAGTGATGGTGCTAATTCACTTCAAACCCTCCACAGGTCTGCCACCAAATTTTATTCAATATGTATGTAACCCATAAAATCCAGGGGACCTATGTGGTCCAAGATTGGAGTAATACTACATTCAAGAAAATAAAGTCCAAATACCAAAAGTAATTTTAAAAGTAACTCAAATAATTTACTTCCATTTCTGGAAGACTCCATTCATAATGGAGCCTAGCTCCATTATGAACATAATGAATAGTCTAGCTCTCAACACATGTGATTCTTTTGGTAAATAGTATTGGATATTATGTTGGTAATTATGTCTTTAACTGAATTATCAATTGGGATGTTCTCAGAAATGACCAGGAGCTGAGAGCATCTCTGCCTCCAGACAGATGGAGGATCGTAAACTTTGATGAGTCAAGTAGCCACCTGAAGGCCCACAGCATCCTCACTCATTGCAGTCAAGATGAGTTCTGAGAATAGACTGACCTTTGATGAGATACAATGTGAGTAAACCTGAATTGCTCTCAGGTTCCTAAAAGTAGAAGTCAATATGGGCCCAAGGTAAAGAAGCCTTCCCTGTTGTTTCTTAAACTGATCTGTCTCAGAAAGTGTAAACTCCTTGCAAGCCTTCTCTTTGCTCATGTTTACCATGTTAATGCCACCAAAGAACTCAAAGCAATAACAAAATTAAACCAAGTGCCGTTTTTCAAGTACCATGTCCCACTGCCGCTATCTCAAGAAGCCCTGTATAAGTGCCTTTGCTTTTTTTTTTTACTACTTTCTTCTTTAAAACACCATGTTTTTCTAACGAATACAGCAAGTCATTTTTCACCCACTTAAAATTACCAATATAAAACAACACTTTGTACAGAGCAGATGAGGCAATTGTAAGGGATGAACAATGAATTCTGACATTTATGCCCTGCCGTAATGACTAAGATTTATAACTCTAAACCTGCAGATCTCTGGCTTATGTATGCAAATGTGAGACCAATTAGTGATTCACCTGCAACTGCTAATTAAAAAGCCTGGGGTGATGGATTACCACTAAGCGAGTAGACTAGGGCCTGGCTGTCCAGCATCACCTATTCCCACACAAAGGACACCCAAAGGAGAGAATATCTGAAGATTAGCTCCCTAAAGAGCCATCAGAATTTTATATCTACTAATTTGGAAGAAAGAAAATAACTTGTGTGGGAAAACGTAATTATAATGTAGCTAGAAAATAAAAACAGGCAAAGCAAACCAAACATTGTTGCATCATTAAAAGAGAAAATAACCCTTCTGGGTAATTTTCCCATGGAATTCAGAACAACAACAACAAAAAAAAATTGGAAAAAGTTTTGGAGGAAACCGCATGTGATTCTTTCCCCTCCAATTACAACAAATTTCCACAGTTTTCAACTCAGCAAAATGCCTGAACCAAAGCTTGGCAAATAGTAGAGAATAAAATTGTTAATAAAATAAAAAATTCAAGTCCAAGCCTTCCAGACAGCTAGGTTGAATAGGTTCTCATATTACTTAAACTAAGTTTGGAGATATTTATTCAATATCTGACTTCCAGTTTCAGCTGAAATAATCTAATTAAAAGTCGGATTAAAAAAAAAAAAAACCTACCCTGCTTCTCAGAGTCCACGAACAGCTGCATCTATAGACCTCAAGCTCCCTCCAGTATCAAGTGCGAGGATATCTCTTCCTTTGTCAGCCCTCTGGCTCAGTCACAGACATATGTTACCAAACCACTGCTGTGGCCACAGCACCTTATGATCTACCATCCCTCAAACCCACACCTCTTCATGATTCTCATGCCTTAACTCAAAGCACAACCACAGCATCAGCTACTTGGACCAAGGGCCAGGCTTGTGGCCACAAAGACCTCGCCTTCAAAGGGCTGCTGAATGCAGGGTCTTTTTTGGTCAGGAGCATCTCTCCCACGCAGCCACCCTCGTGTATTCGGGAAGTACCAGGGTTCCTGCTGAATGGCTTCCCGCATACAGCATCCTGGAGGTATGGAGAGCCTAATGAGGTGTCATATAAAAAATACTCCTTAATGAAGTGACCTCTGAGGAGAAACGGCAGGTGGGCAACATCAGTGAGCTACTGGCAGGAAAATCTAGTAGATGCTCATTACGTTTACCTCATCAGTAAATATCACCCCCTTGGAGAAAGAAGAAATAAATAACCCTTTGCCAAGGTGTGTCAAAATCCTGGACTTTTAGCCTCACAACTACACCACCCTGAGTATCCTGTTTGTTTCACTTTGTTTATTGTCCCTTATGTTCAACTTGTATGCTATTTAGTTTTACCCTCATAAGTACCTGTATTTACAGTAAAAATAGATTACACGTTTAAATATTTGCTGAGTGCCTACTATGTGTCAGGTGTTTCTTGCTGCATTATACCCACGAACCAAATGAGGCTGTAACTTGCTCTAAGTCATTAAATGATCAGGTAGTTGAGCAGCCATTCAAGCTCCAGACCTAGCCCTTTCCCTGACATTGCAGCTGCCACCCACTATTTGGAGAGCCATTTTCTCCCCTGGCTTTGCCTCCTATTACTTTTCATTTGAATGTGCTCCCTATTCTTTTTGAAATCATCTTCTTGTGGATTTTACCTGTTTATCCCTGCTTTCCTCATGCTTCTGTTTTCTCTATTTTCCCAGTCCTCTACATTTCTTTCTTTATACTCTCTTTACCTTCCACTTCCAACTGCTTTCCCCTTGACACTGGGAACCCCAAACCCTCACCTTACCAATAATATCAGGTAAAGACAAGTGGTCTGCCCATACTGTCTACCATCCCCGCCTACACTTAAAGAAACTAAGAAGTTAGGGAGAAGTTAAGCAACAAATTTCAAGGACCCACTGCTAGTAGGGAGTGAGATTCAGTCTAGAAACTAATCTTCATTCTTACCTTAGTGTTATTCCTACCTCTGAATTCTCCTCTCATGCTCCTTGATCATAATCACATAGTTCAAGTTCACTTTTCATCACTGACTAGTTTTCCTATATTCCTCCAACCTTACCTCTGCCATACTGTCCAACAATTTTCAATACAGGTACTCCAGATACGAGTCCCTGAGGCCACAGACCTTGGTTTATTGTCTTTGGCACAGAGTTGGAGCTCCATAAGTGATTATTGGATGAATAAATAGATACTGTTTGTTGTAGATTTCTTCACAGATCTCCTCACACAGCTTCCCCATTCCAACCTATACTATCTTAAAGTCCTCCCCGATTGGAATGCTTCTCCCCAAATCCATACTTCTCGTGGCATATTTCACCTGCACTTAAAGGACAAGCTCAAGTCTGCTCTCTTCCATGGAACATTCACTAAGCACTTCAATTAACTTGGATTTTTCTCATGCCTGGTCTCCTAAAGTAATTATCATCTCCATATATAACCTAATTTAGAATTTGATTATATGTCATTTTGCTTCATTCATCTTAGTTTTGTCACAAGATCTTTAGGAATAAGTGCCAATTCTTATGTTAAAATATCTGCTTGTAACTAGAGCTTTGTAGATCACAAAGTACTTTTCTCACACAACGTTACCTCCTTTAATCCTTTCAGCAACCCCAGGAAGTAGGTAGATCTGCATCTGCCTAGTTTTGTGAGCCTCAGAGCCAAACTCTTTCTTCATCTCACTGCTGCTCTGCCCTTTGGTAATTAGTACTAATACACATGTCCATGGGCTGAAGAACTGATATGTACATTTGGTAGCAGTTCACATTTTCTCTTTAACCATACGCTTTTTGAAGGGTAGCAGAACATGCCAGCCCAAAATATGTCATTTTGGCATAAGGATTATTTTGAGCTGCAGACACAAGTGAAGCTCTGAAAACAGAGTAGAAGTTACCCTTTTGTAAGGAAAATTTACATTAGAAAGGAAACATGTACCAGGAAGAGAACTATTACCAGTGATCACTTTTTTACCTGAGACTTATCTACAGGGCAGGGCAACCTCTGATTTGTTTTTATTAAGATATAATTGACACATAACATTATACTAGTTTCAGGTGTACCACATAATGATTCGATATCTATATATATATTGTGAAATGATCACCACAATAAGTCTAGTTAACATCCATCACCTCACATAGTTACATTTTTTTTTCTTGTGATGAGAACTTCTAAGATCAGGGTAATCTTTGGTTACCAATCTCCTCTTCTCACTGTCCCATGAACTGCCTTCCTCACTCTGAAATCCCAGACCCTATCCCTCTCCCTAGCTCAGGATGGTATATGAGCTTCAATCTTTGGGCTGCCTTTTGAGTCTCATATCTTTGTGGGGCTCCTGTATGTACCCATGTCATTAAAATTTTTGTTTGTTTGTTTCCTCCTGTAAGTCTGTCTCTTTTACAGGGGCTTTTAGCAAAGAACAATGAAGGTTAGGGGGAAATTTATTTTTTCTCCCCTACACTTTTGACATTTATGTTCCACCACTTTCCTAATCTACATTTTTTATCCTTCATTTAATCTTAATCCTCTATATCCATTTATCCCTGTCACAACAAATTAAATGCATAATAAGGGCTGTGAATTTCTTTAACTTGGCCTTTAGGTCATAAATTCACTATGCTGTTAGAATTTTAAGGGGACTAAAGCCATTACCATGTATCTACGGTCAAGAGGACTTAGCACTTGATCACTTAGGTTGCCTTAGATTATCCCAGGACCACTTGAGGAAATTAAAGGTATTGGTTGCTTGTTCCACCATAAAGATAAACTAGTATGAATCAAGTTGATGAGAACTCATTCCCAGGTGAGTATGTTTTCTGCGTTTTGAAAGAGTTTGGGTGACAGAAGTTCAAAAGGAATTCAAAGGAGATTCTTGTAAAAGAGTTTTTGAAGAAGACCTGTTGTCTGCTGGCCTCTACCAGAATCAATGCCCAATGATGATCTTGAATTGAAGGAGCCCTCTTCTTAGGTTGACTAAATACACACCAACATCTTCATTCTTTCAGGGAATTATTGT
This sequence comes from Monodon monoceros, assembly GCF_005190385.1. Taxonomy (NCBI): domain Eukaryota; kingdom Metazoa; phylum Chordata; class Mammalia; order Artiodactyla; family Monodontidae; genus Monodon; species Monodon monoceros. Next base: position 65,724,970 of record NW_021703768.1, on the reverse strand, counting down.
TTGGGATAACGACTTTACATTTCAAAATTCTTACCCCCTTATTCACTAAGTATATGCTCTGACAAAAATTTTTTGCCTAATTGTACTTTTTATAACATGTACTTCTATGCATACTGTAACATGTAATCACCATGAATACTACTTGTCTGGAGGACAGGTTGGGGCAGCCAAAGAGAAAAAAAGTTATGTAAGAATTTAGAAAAAAAGTTATGTAAGAATTTAGGTTTTAAAAAATAAAGTCCTGAAACTATTCTGAATAATACTATAGTAGTGAATACATGTCATCATACATTTATCAAAACCCATGGAACGTATACCACCAAAAATAAACCCTCATGTAAAATAGGGACTTCTGGTGGTAATGATGCATCATCATGTCCTTGATAGTGATGTATTAGTATACGTTCATCAGTTGTAACAAATGTACCACTGTGATGCAAAATGTTGATAGCTGGGGAGGTTGCGCATATATGGGGGTACGGGTTACACAGGAAATCTTTTACCTTCCATTCAATTTTTTTGTGAATCTAAAACTGCTCTAGGGCTTCCCTGGTGGCGCAGTGGCTAAGAATCTGCCTGCCAATGCAGGGGACATGGGTTCGAGCCCTGGTCCGGGAAGGTCCCACATGCCGCCGAGCAACTAAGCCCGTGTGCCACAACTACTGAGCCTGCGCTCTAGAGCCCGCAAACCACAACTACTGAGCTCGCGCGCCACAACTACCGAAGCCCGTCTGCCTAGAGCCCATCCTCCGCAACAAGAGAAGCCACTGAAATGAGAAGCCCGCGCACCGCAATGAAGAGTAGCCCCCACTCGCCACAACTAGAGAAAAGCCCGTGCGCAGCAATAAAGATCCAACGCAGCCAAAAATAAAAATAAATAAATAAAACTGCTCTAAAAAAGTAAATCCTATTAAAAAATGAGATCAAACTTCTCTTACTATACATACACACATGCATATGTTCTAGGAAACATTTTTTTTTGTTTGATGAGATGTCAGAAATATTCATGCACCTTGGGACTTCCCTCGTGGCGCAGTGGTTAAGAATCCGCCTGCCAATGCAGGGGACACAGGTTTGAGCCGTGGTCTGGGAAGATCCCACATGCGGCAGAGCAACTAAGCCGTTGTGCCACAACTACTGAGCCTGCGCACCACAACTACTGACACCCGCGTGCTCTAGGGCCTGCATGACACAGCTACTGAGCCCGCGAGCCACAACTACTGAAGCCCGTGCACCTAGAGCCCCGTGCTCTGCAACAAGAGAAGCCACCACAGTAAGAAGCCCACGCACCGCAACGAAGAGTAGCCCCCGCTTGCTGCAACTAGAGAAAGCCTGTGTGCAGCAACAAAGACCCAACGCAGCCAAAAAAAAAGAAATATTCATGCAGCTTGACTGCATTGTTTTTACTCTGAGATCATGACATTTCAGTATAAAGAAAACAATGAAAAGCGGGCTCAAAGAAAGACACCAAGAAATCCACTAAAAGAATTAAGTCTGATTCCCAATAACTGTGGGAAAACCTTAACAGAAATTCAGCCAGTATATTATCAATTTTTAATTTAACAAACATATCATCAAGATTTACTAGCTAGAAGAGATGGGTAGGAATTGATAACTTGCACAGCCTTTTTCAATCTTTGGCAGTAACCATCCCTTAGGAAAGAATGCTTTCTTTTATTTTCTGCCTGTGATCCATACAGGCCCAGGCTTACAACCTGTCAACAACCTCTTCCAAGCAACCAGCAAGTGAAAATCTTCTGTCGATAAACAGCTCACACATGTGTCTACAGCATCAGAGTAGCTTCTTTTTCAGGTTCTCTGCTGGCACAAAGGACCAGGCTTTATCATGAGCAGTTCCAATAAACTAGCTGCAACCAATTTACTAGAAAATAGCAAGACAGTAATCTAGACAGTGCTGTTTCTCTGCTGTTATTACATCTACTCCTCCCTCAGCACTGGCTTCCTGAAGTTCCCAATGGTCTCATTTTTCAAGTCATTTGTCTACTTCCAACTAACCTTAGTAAAAGATTCTAGTGATAAACACATAATGACTAAACCAAGTCTTCCTTAACTCATTCATTCATGGTAAATTAATTACTAATTTTCCAAACATGCTCTTCCTGGGCCCCCATTACTTATTCTTTCAATTCCAGCTGGTCAAGGGCTCAAATATGCATTATCTTTGGAATTACAACTAGTGAGAAGGAAAGTAGAATGGTCAGAAAGCAGAGAGAAGGAAACCTGCTATTCTTAGAAAACGGTCAGAGGCCATCTCTTACCCCAAATCCTCAAAGCCAATGAAAGGAAAAAAAAAGAAAAAAGAAAATGAAAAGTACAGTGACTATAATCCACCCCTGTAAGTATAGTAAAACTATTATAAGAAGGCCCAATCTTATTTCTATTTCTATGGAAATTTCTTTGCCTATCAAATAAGAGTCAAGATTTTTACCTTATTGTGATGTGACAAGCCTTGCTCTTAGGTTGGGAGATCATTTAGAATTGTCCTAATATTTTGCTCCTATATATCTGAACAAAAAGAAAAAGCCCAAGGGTAAGAAATATTTAGACAGCAAAGAGTATTGAGTTCCTTTGATAGAAACCCTGTAATTCTTCTCTTTTCTCTCCATCACCAGCTCTTCATTTCAGGAGGAATTGGAGACAAAAAATCTTGAGGTTAATCAGAATACAGTTCCCATGTAATGCATTTCATGTGTCTCCTAATGATTCCTACCAAATCCTAATATGTTAGGAAAAGTGGTCATAGCTGCTGGGGCTTCATTCTGTCAAAAAACTTTCCCCCTGTCCTTAGTGAATTTGGCTTTTTTCTAGACCACATTCAACATTTATCCAATTAACTAAGTCTTCAAAACATCCCATACTCCCAGGGGGAAGCGAATGAGGGTATAGATGAAACAAGATTGGCCATAAGTTAATAACTATTGAATCTGAATGATGAGTATATGAGAGTTTATTATACTATTCTGTCTACTTTTGTATATTTGAAATTTTTCCTAATAAATTTTCCATAATAAAACGTTTCACCCTCCATCATCTCAGGAAAGTGTAGTATTTTATCAATTTATTTATTTTTGGCTGCGTTGGGTCTTCGTTTCTGTGCGCGGGCCTTCTCCAGTTGCGGCGAGCGGGGGCCCCTCTTCATCGCGGTGCGCGGGCCTCTCACTGTCGCGGCCTCTCCCATTTCGGAGCACAGGCTCCAGACGCGCAGGCTCAGTAGTTGTGGCTCAGGGGCTTAGCCGCTCCTCAGCATGTGGGATCCTCCCGGACCGGGGCACGAACCCGTGTCCCCTGCACCAGCAGGCGGATTCTTAACCACTGCACCACCAGGGAAGCCCCTGTGTAGTATTTTAAATAAGTTCTGAAAAATATCTTCCAGAAAACACTATATGCCATAGTTATCCTAAATTCTGTCCCTAAGCATAATAGCACAGTCCTTCCTTGTCCCTTACTGCAGATAATTCAGTTTACATGCTCTTTCCTTACCTCTACTCTACCCTTCTCTTGCACTTTAGTAAACATGATCAGTTGTTTTGGCCAGCCTGTTGTGAATTTTTAGTTCTATGCCTCCCAATACTGTGTACATTTTAAAAGAGGCTAGGGAAAGCCTAAAAGAATGGCTTGCCAACTGACAAATTAGCTGGGGAGATCATTTGTGGGCAGGTCTTCAGTAATGCCTCTGTAATAGATGCTGTCGGTGTCCTGCCCAGATGCCCTTCACCAGCCGGGGCACCATCACTTAGTTGAGAGTGTTGGCCAGGGGTGTGCCAGTAAATGTTTAACAACTAGTTCTTGGTGGGGGAGTAGAAGTTCTTGATTTGTACCTTTCGTTAGTTTTCATGACGCAAATACTCCCATTATGGCTGATTCCAAACTACCAGGATGAGGTGACTGAATGGGGAGTTAGGAAGCAGTGCACACAGCCAGCTTTTATGAGCTGTATGAGCCAACTCCAGCACACCACTGGCTGCAATGGCTGCACACAGCTGTTCCATTCTTTGGGGAATGCCCCCCATTTTTCCTTCCTACTCCCACTGAAGGGAGTCACCTCTCAGTCTTCATGCAGGGATAGCCTGCAGACAATGACTAACTGATATGGAGATACAAAATCTCAGCCCTCTTGCCTCAAGCGTAGTCAATTCTATGATGTGATTTATTCCTTACCCCCATAAATCAGATTATGTTCCTTGAGACTATATCATTGTTCAGCTGTTTCCTCTTTCCTATTCAGTTTCCCTCACTTATTAGAAGGCTATTTTCTTTAAAGAGCATAACCTTAGTAAATTACATGTAGCAGAATGCCTACCTCAGGCTCTGCTTCTAGGAAAGCCAACCTAAGATACTTTCGTAACATACTCCAGGGGTTAAGCTTTCCTAAACTTTGCCTCCAAGGAACCTCTAATGAAATGAGGAAATAATTCTAATTCTAGGAAATCCAGAAGTGTAACCCAAAGCATTCAACTACAAACCCCACATTTTGAAATCTATTTCACAATAAAAATGCAAACATTTAAACTATATTTCATAATATTTGTGTTTAACATAAAACATCTCTTCTTTTTTTTCCCCAGAATTCTTGAGTAGAATCAATGCTCCAATGCTCCAAGGTCCTGGACTATAATGGTCCCATGGCTGTTCCATCCCTGAAGACACGCACGCCCTAGTCTGGTAATCCTGAGTGGGGGAAATCTACACTCAGAACCTAGATGCTCAGCCTCCAACTCCAGAATGTCCGGTATGCTTTGTCCGGTCTCCTTTAGAGACTATCTCTTCAGCACTACAAGCTCATAACACACTTGCCCAAAACACAGTGTCAGTAAATCCCAGTTTCTCCTTTAATCAGGAAGGAAAGGAGGGAGGGAGGAGAAAGGAAGCAATTCAGTCATCGATTGTTAGAACTTGAAGTGATCTTCAAGCATTCTTTCTAGTCTTCTGTGCTACTGAGGAGAAAACTGAGAATTGAGGCACAAAAGTAATTTGCTGAAGGTCAAGAAATCAGTCAAAGCTGGAACCAAATTTGTCATGTCCCTGGATCCTCCGGCCAGAGGTCTCTCTGCTTGACATGTGGGCTGTCCAGATTTTGAGGAGAGCCTTAGTTGGTATCAGTACAGGAACAGAAAGATGTGAAGTCTGTGGTGACTCAGTAAAATGTCTCTGCTGATACCCCAGAGTGGGGTGCTGGTTTATTTAGCAAGGCAGCCTTCAGGCTCCAAGTGTTTCCAAGTGAGAGTCAGAAACTGCCTCTTTATCCAAAAGGAGACCTAAGTGAGAATTGTCTGGTACTTCCCAGCTGGAGTCCCTTGATAACAGATGGTCTGAGAATGCCCTCTGGTGACTTTCTGCTGCGTGTTCAGGCAATTTAGAGACAGGAGGTGACTGGAAAAGGACACAGAGAAGCTGGACTCCTGGAAATGGACACCTGTGGCATGGGTGTCCTATGAGAAAACTGTGGCAGGATCCAACCAGGAAGTAAGGTAAATACATAATACATGGTTACGCCTCTGTGGTATTTGTCTTCTGTTCTCTAACAATGACTATAATTCTTTTTAATTAAACAATTATTTCAATACTTATGAACTCATATTAATACAAGGCATAGAAACAATAACAAATTGGTAGGCATAAAATTCTCTAACACAATTTTAATTTAGGCATATCCTTCTCCAGTTTGCTGTATAATGTGATCACCATTTCCCAAGAAAATGAACAAAAGCATACCCCTAGGTCTTTGGAATGGAACCCGTCTTCTCAAGGCCACTGCCACCTCATTTGTGGTGATATATATTTGAGAAAAAGAAGACTGATGCTTGTGCTCCAGGATATACCCCTGAAAAAGTTGAAGGGAGCATTGAGGTGAAGCAATGGGAAGAAGGGAGACTCCAATGCAATGAAAGGTTTTCTACAACTATGACCTAGATATGTTTGACACTTTAATACCTTATATGGATTCAAAATATAAAATGTTAGGTTTGGAAAGGAGACCATCCATTTCAACATTCCCTCACAGCAGGACTACTAATAGTAATAACTGTCATTTGTCAAGTATTTGCTAGGTGCCAGGTAATGTGCTAAGCACTTCACAGGGATTAATTTAAGTCCTCAAAACAACCACAGGAGAAGGAAACTGTTATTATACAGGTGAGAACTCTGAGGCATGGAGATATTAAATAAACTGCCCAAGTTCACACAGCCACTAGGGAAACCAGAACTCAAACATCAACCAGTTCAAGCCGCAAGCCCGTGCTTTTAGCCATCCTGACATATGGCCTCCACAACTCTCCTAAACAGCTGTCCTGTCCCCTCTCCTTGAATTTATCCAACAATGAGCAATCATTCTATTATCTGACAGCCCTTATTGCTTAAAGAACTCCTGTCGCCCCATGCTTTGTACCGTTTGGTCCTATTCTGTCTTTTAGAACTATGTAGGAGGCTAATCCCTGTTCTACTTGACATGCCTTTAAATATTTGAAATCAAGTATCAGGTCACCAGCCCCATCTCCCAGCCTTCTTTTCTCCAACCTAACCCTCCCTAAGTCGTCCAACTCTTACTTGTATAATTAGTTTTCCAGGCTTTTCACATTTGAGGTTCACTCCAGCTTATTATCACCTCTCCCCACAAAATACAAATCTAATGTCCAGTGCTGTCCAACACTCTAAATGTAGTCTGACTACAGCAAAGCATAGTGGGACTATTACTTCCTTTGTCAAAACCATATTTCTTATTTAAAGGCAGCTGAAGATGACCTTGATTCTCACAGCTGGCTACACCCAATTGATATTCAGGCAGAGCTCACAGTCAGCAAGAATTCTCAGCCTTCCTCATCCAGAAGGTGAGACCTCCCCCAGCCCACAAATGCACACTACATGTTTAACCAAAAGGAAGAATTTATTTTAAACTTCATATTTTTCTTTATTCTCATTTCTTAATGTTTCTTTTCTATTAAGATCATCCAAATCTCAGGTCAGGATGTTCAAAAGGTGGGGTCCACAAATAGAGCCCTGCAGCCTCCCTCCCAAATGCCCTTTGCATATCACTGTCAACTGGCCATGAGTCCTCCTAGTTTAACTATCACCCAGCTCATATGTCTTCATCGTTACCACAAGGACGTCATAAGAGACTCTATCAAAGGTCTTCCTGAAATCCAGACACATTTTGTCTGTGGCATTTCCCCTCCCCACCAGTCTCCCCACTCTATCAAAAAAGGAAATGAGGTTAGTTGGGCATATCTTATTTTTAAGTAAACCCACATTTAGTGAATCCATATTTATATGTGGCAACAAGCTCGATAGGATTTTTTTCAGAAAATGAAAAATTCCTCCAAAAAAGCAAATTTTGAACAGATTTGAACAAAGAATCGACATTTTAGCTACATTTTTTTTCACTTTTAAAATCACTTGCCAAAAATACATTTTCAGGACCATCAGTGCCATCACGGAGCTCAGAATTTATGAGAGTATAAACACCACTTAATCCTACACTTCCAGACTACAATTACACTTTAAAACTGCATTAACTGGGATTGGAATGTTTTCTGAATCACCCTCTCACCAGAGAAATAAATCTCATTAAAACAATTTGATACCTGGGTTGAGTTCTATAGTCAGTACATATTAAGTTCCACTTTCTAGAGCTTTTAGAGCTGTCATTCTGGACAATGAAAGTTGAATTGGCACTGAAAGGTTTCTATATCATAGACAAAGATTCCATTGTACAAGCATTCCATACATACCAAAATTTAAATATTGAATGAAAACATTTTAAAAAGATATTATTTATCAAAAGTAATATATCATTTAGAATATGTCAGGCATGTGCTGAGAGTTTTACAAATATTAACTCAATTTAACCTTCATAACAATTATTTGTGATAGTTGCTTTTATTCCTTCATTTGAATGAAGGGACAATGAAGGCACAGAGAGGTTAAGTGACTTGGCCAAGGACACACAGCTAGGAAATGTCATGGAGCCCCCATAGTGAAAATTAAAAGTTTTATACTTAAAACTCAAATAAAATAATTTATAGATATTCCATTACCTCTCTGGGCATTCCCCAAATGTCCTAAATACTTTTAGATTTCTCCTCACATCAACCGGCAATGTTTTGTTCATCTTCATAAAGAATAGGATAAAAATGTAGAGAATAAGAAAAATTAAGCAATGTTCAGGGCCATGCATGGCTGGTTTTAGTTTAAAATTCTTGAAACATTTAGTTTCAATTCACTGACTTCATTTGAACTCCTGATCCTATGGCAGCCCCAATGTCTGCTACACTGCCTGGTCTTTAGTAGGTACTAAATAAATCTTTATTGAATTCAATTAAATTGATTTGTTTCTGAGGCATTTACAAGCTGCCACATATAAAAGTAGTAATAAGAGCCCCCAAAATGATCTCAAATTTTCTTTCCAAGTCCTGTTAGGTTACCCTCTCTCTTATAAAAGGTTTAGACCTATATTTCTATATAAGCAGATTTTGGATACTTGGCCCCAGAAAGGAGAGTATGCTCTAAAAAATTATAAGAGAACCAAACATAAACCCCAATAGAATACCCTAGATTGGTTATATTTCATGCAAATTTGAAATATGCGATATTTTAAAAATTAATAAAATCTCTTCATGTTCAAAATTTGAAGTAATGTAAATCTCCCAAATTTAAGTTCTTTTCAAGGATCACATAATTTCAAAGCTGCCAAGCCAAATGAATTGTAAAACTGAGTTGAGGCTATTGCCTAAGTTATGCAAGTTTTAAATTACGCAAAGTCTTCAGGGCCACATCCTTTTCATAAAATGCCACCAGCCTCTACACATCACCACAAGACAACACAAATGAAACATTACTTTATAGCTTGATGGTTAAAGCCTTGGAGGCTAAACAGGCTCAGAAGCCTAAAGCCAAAAAGCTGTCCTCTGCTTCTCAAAAATCTATGGCACTACAGAGAACAATGCCAAGACACAGGATGCAAAGATGAAAATTAAATTGAAGAGGCCCGTGACCGATTTGTACCCACACATCCAAGTGTTGGTGGTGATGGCCCTGAGACAGCAGGCTCCTGGAAGCTCAGAGAACCAGTTATCCACCAAGCTCTCCAGCCCTAACAGAATCATAAGTTCTCAGACTTCATCTGGATGAGAAACCACAGCTCTCTCAGAAGCCACATCATTTGAGGGTGAGAAATGTTGACAGATAAACAAGTTACTAAATGACAAAGTGAGCTTCGCCTATTGTGCACTGGAGCAATAGCTGGAAATGTTTCTGACCAGTTCCACAGAGCCAAGCAAATACTCACATTCAGAAAGTGTGAGGGAGGGAGCAGAGAGAATATCAGTCTATCATTTCCTCTCACAAGTTCACTAAAATTGTCCTTGGTCCCTGTTCCATGGAGTCATTAGAAAGCAAAAACAGAACAAAATTTTTTAAAAAAAGAAAGGAATTGGGGCAAAGAGTGGGGGTGACCATGAAGCAAATGGGGCTAGAAGTCTTTTACAAGGGTGTATGAATCTGCAATAATATGTTGCTTCTTTTCTTAGGTTTTATCCTTCCACGGCCTTCCTAACTAGGGAAAGACTAAAGCCAGTCACTTTTGGTGCCTGTATCAACCTTGTAAGACACACTCAATTCTTCATGTAATGCATAACCGTCAGCCTCCCTCACTCATCTGGAGTGATTTTTCCAATTAACCACGACAGGCGTTTCACTCAAGCCGCCTATTTTTACGCAAAGGCCAGGTCCTGAAGAATGAGTGTTCAGGCAGCTGCTGACACTTCTTTTGTCATACAAGCTGCTCTAGACAAACAATACTGACTACAAATTTGTCAGGACTTTCTATGGCCATCAATCATTCCTGCCCTTTTGCCTCCTTAGGTGCCCCTGAATTTCCTCTCACTCCCATCCTTAAAAAAATAAATAAATAAAGCAAAAAATTAAAATCCCTCAAAGTTCGAGTCAGTACATGTCCTCAAGTATCTGGAATTTAAGGTTCATTTGTTATAACTAATGTATCCCTTACAAAGAAAATTAAATGCTATAAAATGATACACTGCCTCAGAGAAATGACTGCCATAGCCTCATGTCAGAATGCTTTGGGGTTTGTTCTTTTCACTCTTACACAAGATCTCAGAAAGTGCAAGACAGGCAAAGATTTAATCCACCGGTCCCAAACTCCAATAGCTTCAGTGACCAGAATTATTGATGTAAATTATAAAAATCCTAGGTGTAAGAAAGTCGGAGCCTATGGAAACTGGGGTGTGCATCCCCACTCAGTTTTTCAAACACTGGGCTAACCAAACAAAGCACATCTGAGGGCCAAATTCACAGCATGTGCTGTGCTGCCAGTTTGCAACCCCTGGTTTAGTACACACACAGTATATGTACTGTGTATTATAACTCCTCCTTTCTCTCCTATGGGCACATGTGTATTTTTGTTTCAGATTGAAAGAGAAAGGGTAGAAAAAAGAATACTGACTCTTAGTTTATATATAGTTCATACAGGGAGGATTCAGAGGCGTCAGCTTCTGCAAAAAGGAAAAGAGCTCCTGCACCCATATTCCTTGATAATCAAGATTCCTACAGTAGCAAACACTTTTAACTTGGCCCCCATCTCCACTCTGTGAGCACTAAAACAATTCCATTACTCAGAACTACTACTCTCCCTAGTTACTCCTCAAGCAACCAGAGATGTAGTTACTCCTACTCAGAAAAGGCTATGACCGTTTCCAAGAGCTCTTCTGCAGAACTCGAATTAGGCCAAGGGTCCCCACTATGGCAAGCTCTAGGGAAGGCTGGCCTGGGTCTTCTAACAAAATGGCTGACAACAGCACCAGAGCCTCCAAAGTTATGGTGGACTTGAATGAGAAGGAATTCATTTTTTCAATTAAAGTTTAAATTTTTCTTCTCTCTCCAAAAGTTTTCTCAGCCAACATGTTGGCCATCTATCAGCTCAGATAATGAAGATGAACAGGAATGGGACACAGGCATCCCTATTTCCTTACTGTTCTCCTCCTGCACCTCTGTCACTTGAAGACACAAACTGTTCTCACATGATGAAATATAGGCTGCTTCCTCAGCACGTTTGGGAGGTACATACGCAAGTATAATGTTGTTTGCAGTTTTGATTCATAATAAAAGCTAAAGTCAACATGATTAAATATAAAGCAGACATCTCAAAGCACATCTAGTTAACATAGAAGCTAATTTCATCTTTTTTTTCTTTTTCCTGATTTATGAAAACTAGTCACAAACTGATGTGGACTCAAAGTAGGAGACAGGGGTGGGGAACGGGTCTCAGGATCTGGCCCTTTTGGAGCCAGTGCCTGAAACACAAGGCGAAAGTATCTGGCCTGAAGCCAGCGGTAGAATCATCGCAACAGACAATGCAACCAATTTGTTTAATGGGGAAGGAGTTAGGCAACCTACTAAAAACCACAGGCCTGTTCTACATTTTTTAAAACTTCTGACCATGTCAAGAAAAGTTGCTTAACTCTTCTCTGCCCTGTTCTTTCAACTCTCAGAGCTCCATGAGACTCAATCTCCGCCCCTCCCCTAATTTAGATATGAGTGAGGATGCCCAAAACTGCACAACTATCAGAATACCCTGGAAAGAAAGTCTTTTTTAAAAAATGAAGGTTCTCTGCCCTAACCCCAGGTCTCACACTTGGCCTACTAAATCAGAAATCTGCAGCCTGAGGCAGTTTTAGGAAAGCATCTAGATGAATCTAATGATCAATCAGATTTAGGAATCACTGGCCTAGAGCAAAAGGACAAACATATGGCACATGAGTCACTTCTACTCCTTTGTCCATGGCAGACATTAATAATCAATACAAGCACTCTTCCACTGAGCCTAGCCAAAGTCTCAGAATTCCTCTCCATGTGGAACTCCAAGCAGCCACCACCAGTCAGTGAGAGCTGGCTTATAAATTGAAACCTATCTGCTATCCCTGAGTGCGAATCAACTAGCCCAACAACATTTTGTGCTCAGTTGCACCTTTAGCCCGGCACCTAGAATAGCTCCATTGTACGGTAGTCCCCCCTTATCTGCGATTTTGCTTTTTGGTTTCAGTTACCCGTGGTCAACTGCAGTCTGAAAATATTAATTGGAAAATTCCAGAACTAAGCAATTCATAAATTTTAAATCGTGTGCCACTCAAAGTAGCATGATGAAATCTCACCACATCCTGCTACATCCTGCCCTGAATGTGAATCATCCCTCTGTCCAGAGTATGCCTCCCATTGTTCACTTAGCAACCATCTGGGTTATCAGATCCACTGTCATGGTATGTTACCACACAAGCACTTGTTTTACTTAACCCTTATTTAATAACAGCCCTGAAGCACAAGAGTAATGATGCTGGCAATTCGTATATGCCAAAGAGAAGCTATAAAGTGCTTCCTAAGTGAAAAGGTGAATGTTCTCATCTTACTAAGAAATGAAAAAAATCATATGTCGAGGTTGCTAAGATCCACGGTAGGAACAAATCTTCGATCAGTGAAATTGTGAAGAAGGAAAAAGAAATTTGTGCTAGTTTTGCTATCATTCCTCAAAAAACAGAAGTTATGGCCACAGCTAAGACAGAAAAGGCATTAAATTTGTAAGATAGTTTAAGAGAGAGGATGAAAGACACCACATTCACATAACTTTTATTATAGTATATTGTGATAATTGCTCTATTTTATTATTAGTTATTGTGTTAATCTCTTACTGTGCCTAATTTGTAGATTAAACCTTCTCATAAGTATGTATGTATAAGAAAAAACATAGTATATGTAGTGTTCAGCATCCATTGGGGGTCTTGGAACGTATCCCTCAGAGATAATAGGGGATGACTGTATAATCCTTTTAGGTTTACAAAATCTTTTCAAATACCTGATCCCTTTTGAGTCAAAAACCTTGTGAGGTGAGAAGGGCATGTACATTACAGATTTGACAGGTGAGGAAACTGGAAGCTGCTGCAGCTTTGTCTTGCCCAGAGTAAGAGAGCTGATGAGGAGTAAAGACAGAATATCAATCCTGAACCCCTGCCTCCCAGACCAGCGTTCTTCCTTCTAGATCAAGCTGGGCATGGAACGTTAGGGCAACATTACCTAGGCAACGTTAGGGCAACTCATTATCTTGAGTCCAGCAAGAAACAGAGACAAGAGAACAAACAGTGCAAGAAAAGGGTACGTAGGCTCGAGGGGTTTAGTATGTTGACCAAGGTCACAAAGCTGGAGAGCCAGAACTCTAACCAGGTCTGTCTGACCCTGGGTTCTGTGTGATTTCTGTTTGAATCGTCACCCCTCCCACAGCAGCACAGATTAGGAAAGGGCCTTTCCTTTCCTCTCCTGCCCCCGCATCAGTTCTCATTCCCTGCTCCTCCTTCACTCCCTCCTCTCAGCCTAGTGCCCTTCCTTCACTAGAATCATCCTCTCAACCATGCGTACCTCTCCACAGCCTGCCCCTTCTCTTGCCCCTGCTACTGCCTTCCAAAAGCAGAAGGAAACCGCCCAGATTACTCAGAGCAGCCCCAGCTAATTGACTTAAGATGAGACAAGCACCTTGGCAGTGAGATGTGAATATAAAATTGCAAACAGCTTTTGAAGTTGCAGATCCATAATCTTCTAAGCCAAAGAAGAGGGGTTTGCGTCTTCTCCCCCTTGTCTAAATCAACACTCCAAAGGTCTGAAATGAGTCCAGCCAGTCTTCGGATGTGATCTCACAAGGCTGCCTGCCACACACATGCATTTCCAGCCTGTCGCCTGAGCACAGCCCCCATGGGGCTTGTCATCACTTGATACAGGGGACGTGTTTCTGCTGAAATCAAAGTGAAGGGATGTGCTTTGCTGCCCTTTCATGTTCTCAAATATGTCCTGACTGATGTGGCTGGGCCCTTATCTCTTTAAGAAACTAAGCACTTTCAAGTTTAGGAGAAGGATTCTGAGGGTTTCAGAACACAGGGGCTGGTCAGAATCCCATCTACCACTTACTAGTGAGTAACCTTGGTCAAGTTACTTAATATCTCTTATCTGAACTTTTCCACCTGTAAAATGGAAATCTAACAATAGCACTTTTGTTATAAAGTTGTTGTAAGTGTTAAAATTGTTGATCCATGTAAAGAATTAAGTCCAGTGGCAGATACAGAGGAAGCAATAAGTATTAATCCCACTGCTCATTTTAGAACAGAAACAGAAGATTCAGGACACATATCACATAATTTCTGGATGTTAGATGGCATCTCAACAGGTCCTCGTAGTATTTTAGGGTCACAGTAAATAGGTTTAGACAGTCAAGCATAAAACTCTAATGCTTATGTTATCATTATTTTCAATGAAATGACTGCATGCATAGGAAGTAATAAGAATAAAACTTCTTTTAGAATTAAGTTAGCTTAAAATAACACTTGCTGAGAATATGCATGATTTTTTAGCTTTTTTATAGTTTACATTTCCAACTTTTCTACAAGAAGCATGCATTATTTTATGATCAGAAAAATTAGAACAAAAATACATATATAATACATTTAAGGGAAATATGCCTTATAGTATATAAACACAGTATCTTCAGGAAACTGCAATCAAACAATAAATAAGTACACTATGATTGCATCATGACTTTCCCTACTGGCCCAATTGGACATTTCTTTTGGAAAGTTTTAGAGCCTAAAGTCTCCAAATCCAAATGGAAATGGATTGCTCAAATAATACTGGTAGTACTTTCAGCTCAGAGAAAGACAAAATAATTTTTTGCAGTTGGAGGCCACCACCTGAGCTAGTTCCATATGTGTATGCATGAAGCCTCGGCCACACAAACCTGTTGATCTGCCACCTGTAGAGAGACAGACAGACACACACACACAGACACACACACACACATACACACAACCCAAATATTGGGTTTCATTTCCCCTGCTTTGTTCCTATGGAGTACCAGATAGATATTGACAGACTCAATGTCACTTTTTTCTTGGTGTAGTCTGGAAATTTCAGCCTTTTTTCCACTTAAAATAGTTAGAAATATCCTCAATTAGGGCACTATTTTCAACTGGTAAAATATTAATTCTCATGAGTCAAAAAGTGCTAGAGTTCTATAAGTGTGCAGAGTAAAGTTTAAAAACTGATGTCCAAGACCCACTTTGAAGTACTCATATAAGGAAAATCAGGAGCTGTAGTGAATCTAATCTGTTCTTTGGATCTATAAGCAGGGGAACCAGCTGGGTCATTTGGCATGGGACAAAAGCCCCAGGGACCTCAAATGTTGGCTTCTGTTTGATGGTAAATTAGGGGCCTCTCAGAGGCTGAGAGAGGTCTGAGCCAATTACAAATTTGGAAATTTAATGAATATATTTAAAAATGAATAAATGCTGAAACACGGTGACAAAAATTATATTTTTAATATGTTTACATTTAGCAAATGAATGCTTTTGATCCAAGAATAATTTTAATAAGCACATATATGTCTTCTTTTGAAGATAACTTCAGAAGTCAAATTTTGAGGCCCATCAGTTATGTGAACCTAAAGCCCAGTGGCCCCCTACCCTGCCCTTCTAATGGATCTGAGAAAATTCGAGCAGAGGACAGCATTCTCTCCAATGCTGATCTGAACTTGGCTCCATCACCCTTGGTCC
The DNA here is from genome assembly GCF_005190385.1 of Monodon monoceros. NCBI lineage: Eukaryota > Metazoa > Chordata > Mammalia > Artiodactyla > Monodontidae > Monodon > Monodon monoceros. The sequence goes on along the minus strand of NW_021703768.1, from coordinate 65,709,356 downwards.
TGGTGACATTAAGCCATGGCAAACAAAGGCCTGGATTAAAGACCTCAAATTGAGGGCTGTCCAGGCCTCATGCAGCCCTTGAGCTCCTTTTCCTAAAACTGGGACAGACATATGACGTCCAAAGCAAGAAAACCTATCCTGAAATAACTTTCTCTGCTCTTGGGTTATCAAGCTGCTAATGGCCTCATTCTCTTCTCCAATCCCCCTCTAGACTTTGTCATTTTCACAAGAGATAGATTTGTTCTAAGACCCCAGCATCCAAAGGTATCAAAGAGGGAAATTGGTTCCTCGAAGATGGTGATGAGTAGTCTTAGCTGCAAAGCCCCCCGGGGGTGGGGGGAGGAATAAGATGATGATAGCAACCTATGTAAATATCTGTCCACCAGATGCACAGATAATTACACACTCTGGGCTTTTTTGGGCATCCATGTGATGACTGCCTGACACAGGGTCCCCTGAAGCACAGAAGCAGAAAGACAAAGAAAAGGCCTCTGGGATTTCTAAGTCATGTTAGTTGTGAAAGGGAGACAGGGAGAATGATGCACGAGCCTTCCCCGAGTAATCTCATGACAACCTCATCCCTTCCTCTGTTCAGGGACATAAAGATGTTAACTTGGCAACTGTTCATCTCAGGTTCCCACATTCTCCACAATCTGCTCTCACAACGCCTGATACAAAGCGCATGTGGTAAATGTCAACCAACCTACATTGGTACTTTGAAAATAAGTTAGAGCTTAGATTCAGAAATCCTTTTTAATTCCTGGTTGGTGAGTTTCCCACTTAGGTCTTCATATATATTCAGTTATTTAATAGCTTGCTGTACATGACATCAGAACATGCTGGTTATGCTTATCTACCGCTCACCTCTCCCCCTTCCCCCATACACACACACGCACACACACACACACGTCTTCCCAGTTGTAAGAACACTGTTTCCTGTTGTTTCACTTTGTGGTTTGGAGGCTTGAAAAATAATAATATTTTTCCCAGTAAGAGTATCAGAGCAAAGAAAATACAGAATGATGTATCTATTTAATTTAAGAAAAAACAGAAGTGATTCTCCAAGGAAAAAGGATGGTCTGGCATTAATAGAAGTTCATGCCCACCTAAAAATAAAAAGCCAAATGGATTACTTCATTATAAAAAGAAATATGTGTTTTCACCCAAGACACAAAGAGATGAAATTTTTTCTTCCTGCTCTCACATGAAGAGAACTGAGTACAAATGCTACTTGGGTCAGAAATAAAACATAGTCATACCAAATTGCAGGAAACTATCCTCAGCAGAGGAGACAGCCTACTGAGGTTACTGGACCCAGGGCGGTGGTAAGCTTCCATTCCACCTCTGCTCAAAAGACAGAGTTTATTCTCTTCCCTTCTTTACATACACACTTCCAAATCTCAAGACACTCACCTAATTGTCTGTTTTGTAAGCAAGTCTCCAAAGGAAGATTAGGTCGCTGAGAGATGGATGGCCACATTCCTTGAAAAACTGTAGAAGTGAAGAACGAATGCACTTTATAACATTCCCCTCAGTAGGGAGTTGTCCACGTGCCAGCACTACTGACCCAGGAGTTGCAAGACATCTATTGTATGCATATGGGCAGCCCCACTGGTCACTGGTCTCCCTTGAATTAGATAAGAGGTTGCTCCCGCAGAATGAGTTATACCAGCAGGACCTGGCCAGATTGCTTTTCATATACTCTACCCTACAAGCCTGTGGTCAGTGCCTTTTAAAGTATCTGGGAGCAATTAAAAAAATGTATCAAAGGCATCAAGGTAAGTTATCAGGAAGACTAGTGTTCCCTGAAAATAACAATAACAACAACAACAGCAACAGATGGCTGCTTTCAAAAAAGCTGAGAAAAAGATCTTTACTTTTCTAAGTCTTTTTTTCTCTTGGTGCCAAAGCACTTAGTACTTCCATACTCATCATGCACTTTGTAATTGCCTTTACACATCTGTCTCTCCCATTGATTGATGGACTTAATAAAACCCCTGCCCTATTCTTATTCATCTTTTTATTCATAGAGACTTCAGGATAAGTGGAAAGTAACAGACTCTCGATGAATGTTTGATGGATGGATAAATGTATGAAAAAGTAAGGTACACCAGAATACATCAGGAAATAGTATCCAAAATTCTTGAGATAAAAATGAGAGAGATCATCAAAGTAAAATTTCCCATGTGAATCCTCCAAACACTGGGGTGACTTCATTCTTCCTTAGATTTCATCAGTGATTCATTACAAATAATTCAAATAATTACATGAGCATTCTAGATAATGGACTGTTGAAACGTGCCCTTGTCATCACTGACACTACCAGAAATGTCAGTCATACCCAAAATAGCTATAGTTTGTGTGACCAGGAAAGGAGACACACTGAGGACTCTGGAGGCGACAGTGTCAGTGTCCCTGGAAAGTCTGGAAGTCATCGTCTCAAATATGAGAGCTTAAGGAAGCTGAGGGCAGTTTGTTCTCTTGATCCCAGGGTTAGCACTCACCAAGGGGCAGGAAGTGGGAAGAGGACCCAGGGTCAGACCTCTGCAGTGGTGTGAAGTAGATGAAATTTGTCTTCACCTCCTCTTTTACTGCTCTCCTCATTGTCTCTTCACCCACCCTGATCTGTCTGTCCTTAGTAATCACACTGAGGAAATTCCAACAGAGTAACTCATACTAAGGTATAAATTACTTATAATGATTGTACAAGTTAGTCCCCTGTGGGCATTGCCTTTTTAATAAGAAGCAGTGCTGTTACTCTAAGAAATAATAGTGAAAGAGTGGAATTTCTATCATGAATATAGCAAGGGATATGCTTGAGGGATGATGGTCTGTGCCAGCTTGGAGTTGAATAGGTAGCTACCCACTGAATTAACTATAAATGTTTTTTACTCTTTGGAAATTTAAGATTCAGGCCCTGGATTGCCTGTGACTATGTGACTATTCCTGTTTGAAAAACAAACACCTCTACCTCCTAGAGTGGTTGATAAAAACCAACAGGTTATCAGGTTCAGAAGCTGATCAGTGATTCTCTAGAGACCCCAAGCGGTCAGAATAGGAACTCATTTTTGTAATAAATAGAATGAAGCAAGATGAGGGAATGTTAATGGGGCAAAATTAAGACCTACAATTTGGTGATCTCTATTAAGGAAACATTTGGAAATTTCAATAATGGATAGTTTGAGTCATTTACTTTTCCATCTACTTTTGTTTCTCTATTCTTTCTCTTCTTGATCTGTGTTATAATCCCATTTGCCTTATGTGCCTTTGAGGGCACTGAGCCTTACTGGGCCCTTGTTGTCCATTTTCATTGCTTTACCTGGGTTGTCCACAGAACAAAAACCACCTTGCCCTTCAAAGCATCCAACTGAGAGTTTCTCTCATATATTCAAAGGGCTCCTACATCTTGCTTCACCCTGACATTAACTTGGTCTTTTGTTACTTGATTCTCATACATACCAACATGTACTCTCAGATAAATACAAGAATATGCTATTGCTGCCTTTGATTTTTCACCCTTCTTCTGCCAGGAAAGTGTTTCTTCAGGGGCATCAAATGGACTATCCCAAGGGATTCAACATTAAGTGCTGAGTTTTAGTTTCACAAAGAACTGGATTTCTCAGTTCATTGTGAAGCTCAGGAAACAGAACAGGGAAGCTGGGCTTTCCTGGTGGCACAGCGGGTTAAGCATCCACCTGCCAATGCAGGGGACATGGGTTCGAGCCCTGGTCCGGGAAGATCCCACGTGCCGCGGAGCAACTAAGCCCGGACGCCACAACTACTGAGCCTGCTCTCTAGAGCCCACAAGCCACAACTACTGAGCCCAGGCGCCACTACTGAAGCCCGTGTGCCTAGAGCCCGTGCTCTGCAACAAGAGAAGCCACCGCAATGAGAAGCCTGCGCACCGCAACGAAGAGTAGCCTCCGCTCACCGCAACTAGAGAAAGTCCGTGTGCAGCAACGAAGACCCAGCACAGCCAAAAAATAAAATAAATTTTTTTTTAATGTTCAAAAAAAAAAAGAAACAGCTAAGTTTTCTTTCAGAGATGATCCTTCCCAACAAATAAAAATAATCTCTATAGATTTGTGGTGAAAGAAATATAAGTATCTATTTTAACCTGATGCTTTATTTGGTATACTTTTTATACCTAAATTTTGTTTTACTCTTCCAAATTTTCTTATCTAACTACTAAAATTATATATATATATATATCATATATTAAAATATATACTGACCAATACATACTAAAAGGACATTTCTCTAGAATTAGATTGTAATTCCTCTTGGCTTTGAACTAATCATATCTCAGTAATAGAAAGAGGTGGATCACCTCAATAGGAATGGTGTGTGGGCTGCAAACACATCATCTATAAATCTTACTGAGCTCTTGCTTTGCCTTGAAGTTCTAGTCCAAGATCATAAACACGTTCCTCTAGTTCATTTTTAAAAATCACCACGTCAGATGAAGCCCTTCTCAATTCTGAGTGGTCTGGATTTGAATAGGTCAAGCCAGTGATAGAAGAAACAGGCCCAGAAGGACCTACTTAATCTGGACTCATCTTTGGGCAGTCTCCGCTCATTCACAGAAGCATAGGATTTCCCAGAAAATCTATCATGTTTGGTCCAAAAAATAAACATATTCATAGTTATAAATGGTTGATTAATGGGGAGTCATGTCCCAGACATTTATGGTATCAGAGAGCTTTTTAATCAAAGGGTTAAGAGGAGGGGAAAAGAGAAGCAGGTAGACTTTTGCTTTGGTTTGCTTTCTTAGCTCAACTCAGTTTAGAAATAGCAGAGACAACTGAACAACACTTGACAATATCTTTATCGTGGATATCAAAACCTAGGACCATGATCTTTGTGTAAAAGCAAGCTAGTTTCTCAATCAGTGCTGTGGACTGAATTTTGTTCCCCCCAAATTCAAATGTTGAAGCCCTGGTCCCCAATATGATGCTATTCAGAGATGGAGCTTTTGTGAGATAATGAGGTATAGATGAGGTCATGAGGGTGGGGCACTCATGATGGGATTAGTGTCCTTACATGAAGAGATATCAGAGAGTTTCCCTCTCTCTCTTTCTCTCTCTTCCCACAAAGTGAACACACAACAAGAAGGCAGTTGTCCACAACTCAGGAAGACAGTTCTCGCCAGAAACAAATTGTGCTGACACCCTGATCTTGGATTTCCTGCCTCCAGAACTGTGAGAAAATAAGTTTCTGTTATTTAATCCACCCAGTCTATGGTATTTCATTGCAGCAGCACAAGCAGACTAAGACACATTTTGGTATTGAGAAGTGTGGTGCTACTGTAACAAATACCTAAACATGTGGAAGTGGCTTTGGAACTTGGAAATAGGTAGAGGCTGGATAATTTTTGAGATGCAAACTAGAAATATGGATGTTAAAGATGATTCTGGTGAGGTCCCAGACAGAAACGAGGAACATGTTACTGTAAAGTAGAGGAAAGGCAACCCTTGTTATAAAGTGGTAAAGACCTTGGTGAACTGTGTTCTAGTGTTTTGTGGAAGATAGAACTTGCAAGCAATGAGCTTGGATGTTTAAGTGAGCAGATTTCTAAGCAAACTGTTGAAGGAGCAGCATGGCTCCTCCTGACTGCTGATAGTAAAATGCGAAAGGAGAGAGATGAAGAAGGAATTGTTAAGCAAAATGGAACTAGACGTTGAGATTTAGAAAATTCTCAGCCGATTCATATTACAAAAAATGAGAAAGAATGTTCTTTAGAAAATACCAAGTATGTAGCTAGATTATCAACAAAGAGCTTATGAGATTTTATGAGCAGAAATACCGTCAGCTTGAACTGAAGGGCATGGAGACAGGATGAAGTGAAGGAAGGCCATTGAACTTCTTGCACTTGACAGGACTGGAAGATAGAGCTATTTAACTGTGCTATTCTTCAAGAAGAGCGGGAAATGACCCCCAAAGATCATCAGAGCCCCGGCTTCAGTTTCACAGGCCAGATGGCCTAAACCTGAAGCCTTAGGGGTGGGGCCTCCCAAAGCCTTGGGGGCAGGACCCCAGCATGACAGTCATGGGCTGGGACCCTGGCCTAGCAGGTGAGACCCCTGCCTAGAATCCTGGGGTGACACTGCCACCACAGTGGGCCTGGAAGCAGGACATCAAGCCAAAGAGGAGTATTCTCAAGTATTAAGAGCTAATGGAATTTGCCTTGCTAGGTTTTGGACATGCTTGGGACCCATCACAGCTTTCTTCTTTCCAATTTCTCCCTTTTGGAACAGGAGTGCCTATTCTATGCCTGACCTACCACTGCATTTTGGAAGGAATTGTATTTTGTCTGGTTCACCGCTGGAGAGGAATTTTGCCACAGGAATGAATCATACCTCAGGTCTCACCAATGTCTGATTTAGATGATATTTAGATGAGACTTTGGATTTTAGATTTCAGAATTGATGCTGGAACGAGTTAAGACTTTTGGAGCTGCTGGGATGAACCGAATGTATTTTGTATGCTAGAATGACATAAATTTTGGTGGACCAGAGGCGGAATGCTATGGGCTAAAACATGTCTCCCCAAACTTCATATGTTGAAGCCCTAACCTCCAATATGACAGCCTTTGAAGATTTTGTATTTGAGAGGTAATCAGGTTTAGATGAAGTCATAATGGTGGGGCACTCATGATGGGATTAGTGCCCTTATAAGAAGAGACCCCAGAGAGCTGGTACTCTCTCCCCGCTCCATGTGAGGACACAGCAAGAAGATGACTGTCTGCAAGTCAGGAAAAGAATTTTCACCAGAAACTGGCTATGTTGGCACCTTGATCTCAGACTTTCAGCCTCCAGAATTTCTGTGATTTAAGCCAATCTATGTTATTTTGTTATAGCAGCCCAAGCAGACTAAGATTTTATACACAATGCATATACTACCAGTCTAGAAGTTAATCCCACCAAGACCTGATTCCCACTGACCAGAGGTACTGATCTAGATCCCTTCTTCACTTAGGTACCTTCTCCCCTGGGGCATTTTGCCTTTGTTCTTAAAACTTAAGTCATTCCTTCAAATCCCCTTTATATCTATGCATTTTAATTGTGCAATAAAAGACCTGCTGTCTTGTGTTCTCACCTTTCGTCCAAAGACCCTATAGCCCATGACCACCCAGCCCCAGGTGCCACACTTGAGGATTCTGAGAAGTCAGCAGAGACTCTGGACAAAATTCTTATTTCCTAGCAAGAGCTTCTGTGTCTAGCCCCTAATCTGACTCCATCTGCTGAGCTCAGTTTCCTCTTTTTCACCTAAGATCTAGGGTGAAACCAAGTGAGGCAGTCTGCTCTGAAAGTCCATCTCCTGGCACCCTTCCAAACCTACAACTTCAGAGGGGAGACAGTAGGGAACTATTATATTATTTCATTACGAAAACCAACTATTTGTTAATTCCTAAAATATTTATTGAGTGCCTAATATATGAAGGTTATCACACTGAATTTGCAAAAATTTTAGTTTTATTTTCCTTCTATTTTCCAAAATCATAAGAGCATACTTATGTGTAGGAAAAATATTTTAATTAGCTGAAGATTTGGCACTATGATTGCGTTTAGGGAAGAAACTGTTTTTCTTTTGGGCAGTCTGTTGTGGTAGAAGAGGGACCCTGAAGGTACAAGGGTCATAGGAACAAAAGCAATAAAGGAGATAGCTAAACTGTCCTGCTAGAGCTCCACAGGAGAAAATGAGAGGGACTTGGTATCGCTCCAGACTGAGAGGGGAAAAGAGGAGAGATGCAGAGCCAAACCAATGACACATGGTAGGAGGATGGGAATGTGTAAGGCAAAGTAGCCAGTGAAGAGTCCACCCTGGTGAGCCAACTTTCAAAAACAAGAATGGTAAAAAAGTAAGAATTGGTTTAAAAACAACTGAGCAGTTGTCACAAATGCTTTGTATTTCAGCAGTGAATCCTCATCTAACTCCCCACCCATTTACCCCGTGCACATGGCCATCTGGTCAGTGGCGCCCCCTGGAGTCCCCTGTGCCCTGCCTGCCTACAGGGCTATTTTGCAGAGACCATTGTTTCCGACTCCCCAGAGCCTTTTCAGGCCCTGCCAACCCAGCCCACACCAATTGCTCAAGTCTTTATAAATGCGTAAAAGTAATTTGGTGAATTAGTAAATTCGGTAAATTCAGCAAATTGGTCATTCAACAATTGGCAAATTGGACTGATTGTCTTAGTGCTAGGAGAAGAAAATCATTTCCAGGCTTTGGCAAGCCTGCCCACCATTATATTCAATACAGTGCTTTGATGTTCACTCCCTCCATTCTCCTAGTTTCCCCAGTAAATGCCAAAGTGTCTGAAATTCAAGAACCAGCCCTCATTCTCTGAGAAGATCAACAGTTTAGACTTAGGCCTGAAGAGATCATCTCTGACAAAAGTTCATTTCTACAGGTCTCCTTTAATCAAAAAATTAAGAGAAAATGATTACCCATAAGAAGAAATATCCTTAAATGAGAGAAGCTACTATCAGCCTGGGCAAGTAGATTATGTCAGAAGCAGAGCATGGACCAGTGGTTAGAATTCATGGCTACAAGGCATGACTACAAAATGAACACATACACAGGTCCAAGGAGGGCCTGCCCTTCAGCTCCACATCTCATCTTAGCCACACTGTCTGGGGGACAAAGGGCAGGCCCATGGGACTACAGAAAAATCAAGCTCATGTCTGTCTCTTTTTCCCCTGTAATTCACTCATTGCATCATTCAGGAATTTAGCCCGAGATGCCATGAAGGAGGCAGGGCTCAGACCCCTTTTTGGTGAAGGTATTTATTCTCTGCCCTTCAGAGAGACCATACCCTACTCTGCCACTGGGTGGGAGATCACATTGCTCCCTTGAGGGATGCTCTTCTCAGGTGGCCCAGGGCTAAGATCTCATGTAGATCCTGGGTGTGCCCAGTTTACAGGGTTGGACTGCCCAGAGCAGAGCTGGGTCCTGCCAGAAAAAAACAGGGCAAAAGGAATGTTGATGGTGAGGCAGAAAGTGAGAGAACATCTACCCTTCTTACTTTAAAACCATCTCTCTTCCTCACCAAGACAGACAGAAGAGAGCTAAACGTACACCGAAGAGAGGTCTTATTGCAGTGAGCAGGAAAACTCCAGATGGAAATGTTAAAATCACACAAAAACATGCAGAGCACATGACACCCCTGTTGGCAGCCCCCAGCACTGGACCAGCCAACACTCTGCATCTTGAGAGGCAAAGATACATCTACAGAAATGCACACCATGCAGTAGCCGCAGTAGAGTCCCATGCTGGGGAAGAGGGCAAAGATGAGGGTGTGAGTCACTCCCATCACTCCATCCACAGGTCTCAAGGGCTTACCTGGCACCAAACCAAGGAGGGGGCTATCAGCCTGTGTCCTTCCTTGGGGGTAGGGGAGGGCAGCAGGATGACCAGTGTACCCAACCTCAAACCTGGGATCCTCCTGCTATAGGCCAACTGAGCATTTGGGAACAGTTACGTTATGAATGGCCTCCGGACACAGAGTTGGAGTTCTGTGAATGAGGGCTCAGCAGCTCTATGCTCAAGTTTAAAAAGTTGTGTAATTGTAAAGAAACAAAGGCTCTCTTGGGCCCTCTAATCAGATTTGGGGAGGGGGTAGATTTGTGCAACTAAACAAATATGGAACTCAAAGCAAAGGCGAGAAGACTAGTGTGTGGCTCCCTCTCTGCAGCAATTCTTAGACACAACCTATTATTAATAATACTCCTTCATTTGCTTGGGAACCAGGCCAGCACACAGGCTACAGGATTCAATGCTCAGCATGTAGCTGGGATAGATACCCCCCGGCATCCTCTGCAGCTCCACAAGCACTTTTCAGAAACCACCAAATTCAATACCCCAAACAACCAAGGTTGAATCCTTGGGGAGAGGCCAATTCGGCCTGTGGTCATTCGTGTTTGACGAGTCGCTCTGATTTTGAAAGGAGGTCTGACATTCCCGACACTGAGCGGGTTAGGGTCAGCCTGACAGGGGTCAGCAGAAAATGTCCCATGGTCCTGTGGGAAGCCAGCATGAGCCTTCCAGAAACAGCTTGCGCCACTGTCTCCTCAGCCCTCAGCCCATTCCACTTCCTGGGCTTAGATGAGAACAAGGCAGGGAAACAGAAATGGTTCATGTTTCATCCTCCAGCCCCTGAGCTACAAAAGCCCTCAGTCATACACTTCCTGCCAAAGTTCACAGAGCGGAGCGGCCCCAGATGGGCATGAATCACCCTCTGTCGTCTCTGGCCAGGCCCTGGCGTGGTGGGCCGTGAGGGTTCACACTGTCACCCTTGTTGTGCCGACAGCCCTGCACAGAGCTCTTCTGTCTGTTGGCACATTCAATTTCAGTGGTTTCAAATCAAGTCACAAAAGCCGACGTGACCTCTTCCCCAGGAAATAAGAGTGTGAGTTTGAGAGGGAATCTGGCTCTCCACAAGGGCCTTATCGCTCTGCATTGGAAGAGACTTTTAAATGTCTTCTAACAAAGATCACAAGCAAATTTTTTCTTGGGGATTGCCTCTTTGACCACCACAGCCCCAAACATCCTTGCTGTTCATCTGAGGCTCCTCTGGGTTCCTGTTGCCAAGCACTAAGAAAACTCCTGGGAGTAAAACTACCGAGTTTTTCAGAGAAAGGAGAGTAGCTGTGGCATTCAGAGGTTCAGAATGCCCTCACCTCTCCACTGTGCACACATGCGCACACACACACACACACACACACACACACACACACACACACATTCTGAAAGACCAAAACCATAGAAAGGACACAGAGTCAGCTGGTGGATAATGCGGCTTTTGCTCTCCCCATGGTTTGGCAAGCAGCAGAAAGGTCAGGAGAATTGAGAGATCAAGATGGAAAGGAGTTCATCTCAAACCACCCTTCTCCTCTTGGCCAAACAACGTCAGGTGCGGACCAGGACTGAGAAGCCAGACGCCTTCCATAGGAAGGTAAGTGCTTATGGTGCCAATGAATCAACCAGTGAATTAACTCATATTCGTTGATCACCTCTGATGCTCCTCACTGACTAGAGCCCTATGAAGAGGACAGAAGCACGAGGTATGGTCCTCAAAGGGATGGATGGCATCTACCCACAGCCCAGCACAGGCGACACGCGTGGTGCAGGGGTGAGAGTACAGACTCCAGATCCAGTAGGCCTGGGTTTAAATCCACATCCCATCACTCATTAGCCAGAATTTAGGGCAGGTTGTTTATGTCACTATTCTCTCATTTGCAAATTAAAGATACTAATGGGAGTCAACCCTATAAGAACTGCTGTGAGAATTAAATGAGCTGATGTACACAAGGTACTTATATCAATGTCAGCTATTTATGGGATAAGAAAAAATATATATCAAATGTTAAGCCAAATAAAGATAATACGACAGACATAAAACTTAGTCCACGAACCTAGGTGGGTAAGAGGGAACACTTCTTCCATATTCTTTAAATCAGCCTGAGTCCAACTCAAGCCCCCAGGAGATGTAACCCAGTCGCTATTGGGGCTCCCCACACAGCAATAGGACATCAATAGCCCTTGGGTTGGATGTCAGCTAAAAGAGTGAGAAAAGTCCAGAAGGACTCCCAAAATTTCTGTCACAGCATTGGGTGCACCACTGACTGAAAGAGGGTGAGACACACAGTTCTAGAGAGGCAACACCTTGATTCACCTTGAATTTGAGGTTCTTGAAGCATGTCTGTGTGGAGATGCCCAAAAGGCATTTGCATATACAAGTATGGAAAATCAGAACTATAGATTAATATTTTAGAGTTATCAGTATATGAGTAGCAATTAAAACTTTGAGAATGATAGTGTTTTACATACAGAATTAATTAATTGCTGTCATATTTTACTTTTCTCTGGTACCCCTCACACACACACATACCCTGAAACAAAATCAGCAAGAAAACTGCTGACCTCACAATGAAACTCAGAGTGGGAAGACACAAGATTGTTATCTGGCCAATTAATCCGACACACATCTCCCCTTTGGTACATGGCTGTAGCTCCAAGAGGCTAGGGACACACCTGTTGGCTTATTGCTGCACACACACATCCAATCCTGTGCTCAGCACAGTGCTCGGCACATAGTAGGCACTCAGAGAGAGTTATAGACTGAATGAAGCAAGACATCCCACCGCCATATTTAACCATCATGTATATACAGTGATGGATTTTGAGGTCTGGATTTATGCATGGATGATAAAGGGTAAACCTTTCTATATTAGAAAAAATGCTCAGAGTATGAATAAATAATGTGGATTGCTTGGAAATAGGGCCAATTATTTTGGCAAGATATGACAGAAATTAATTCTGTATCTAAAACTGCAATATATAATGACAAAATAAAAAAAATCTTTTACTATGAGAATACAATGACCATATTCCTAACAAATGTAAGAGTCACGCTTGAATGAGTCAGATGAAGTTTCCCTGCTGTGACTAAAATGCATTCCCTTATACAAATACATGATTTCACAAAGGTGCCATATTATATAATTTTTAAAACTATCAAAATGACTTATTCAAAAATATGTCAAGACTCTAAAAAAGTACCTATGTAGACTGTGTAGTGAATAATAAATTGATTACAAAAATAATTTCATTTTAAAAAGCATTACTTCAATTTTTCATTTAAAATAAGCACATTAAAAACAACAGATGCCTGAGATCATTTTGAATATCATTTGATGTTACGGTAAAAGTGCCATGCAAAACTTTCTAACCTGGGCTCAAAATTGTTTTAGTTTGACATTTTAGTCTTTTGTGTACATATATTTAGAAGGAGCCTAATCTCATCTTTATTGATAGGATCATAAAGACTATCAATTCTCAATGCTGTGTTACAGTGTCTAATTTATTCTAAAATACTTGCCCTCAAACAGGGAATCTGTAAGTGAACCTTAACTAATGTAACTCCCCAGGGGCGATTAGTTAGAATTTAAAAGGCCCTAATCAATCGGTCATTCTCCGAGGAGTCTATTGCAAGCAGCTTTCCATATGGCTTTCCAAATCTGCACCAGAAGATTAATTTAAATAAAGATATTAGATAAATTTTCATAGGTGAAATAAGAATTATTCTAGATCTGCAGTCAAATGAAAATTTTATTCAGGCACCCCAACCTTTGCATGAACAAAGTATAAAAATTTGCCACATTCACCTTCAGTGTGAGACCCTAGGTGTGGTCCAGTCCTCCATGTTGCCTGTTAAACTAAAAGGATTTTTCCCTTCCAAGAATATTGTTCTACTGCCTTAAAGTGAATGTTCACGCAACGTGTTCAGCCCAAGGGCCTAAAAGGACAAAAACCTCATGAAGCCAATTGCATGACTGCCTGCTAGTAAATGTTGGATTACAGTAGAATTCTGCCTGAGACTTGCTTTCACTGATTCCTAACACCTGGTGGCTAGGGGTGTAGGGAAGGAGCTTTCCAGTTACCACTTACTTCCAACTGTTGGAGGCTACCAATACTGTCATTGGGTGAATTGGCTTACGTGAGTTCTCAAAATGGTAGTAGGGAGACCAGTAGGGATAGCCAGAAATAGACTGGCCATGTCCCTCTCCCAAATAACCTGAGGCCGAATCCTTTCTAAAGCCTAACTATGCTCAGAAAAATTGCCATACAAAATGAAAGGTAGGCACATGAAAAGATGCTCAACATCGCTAATCATCAGGGAAATGCAAATCAAAACCACAGTGAGATATCACCCTATACCTGTCAGAATGGCTATCATCAACAAGAATACAGCAAACATTGGCAAGGATGTAGAGAAAAGGGAACCCTCATACACTGGTGATAGGAATGTAAATCAGTGCAGACACTATGGAAAACAGTATGGAGGTTTCTCAAAAACACTAAACTTAGAACTACCATATGACCCAGGAATCCCACTCCTGGGTATATATCTGAAAAAAACAAAAACACTAATTCAAAAAGATATGTGCACCCCAGTGCTCATAGCAGCATTATTTATCATTGCTAAGATAAGGAAGCAACCAAAGTGTCCATCAACAGATGAATGGATAAAGAAGATGCAGTACATACATATAATGGAATATTACTCAGTCGTAAAAAAGAATGAAAGTTTGCCATTTGTAACTACATGGATGGACTTGGAAGGTATTACGTGAAGTGAAATAAGTCAGATGGAGAAAGACAAATACTGTATGATATCACTTATATGTGGAATCTAAAAAAGTACAACAAACTAGTGAATATAACAAAAAAGAAGCAGACTCACAGATACAGAGAACAAACTAGTGGTTACCAGTAGGGATAGGAAAGGGGGGAGAGGGGCAAGAGATGGGTAGGGGATTAAGAGGTACCAACTATTATGTATAAAATAAGCTACAAGGATATATTATACAACACAGGGAATATAGCCAATATTTTATAATAACTATGAATGGAGTATAACCTTTAAAAATTGTGAATCATAACATTGTACACCTGTAAGTTGTATAATATTGTACATTAACTATGCAATAATTTTTTTTTTAATTTTTTAAAATGAAAGGTATGGAATGACTGAAGTAGCCTAACCCTCCCACTATAGAGGTGAAAACTTCAACTCACAGAGAAGAGACCAGAATCTCCCAGAAAGCAAGTGATATAGCCCCACACACTGCACGCAAGGGCAAGCCAATTGGCTGAGAAGGGTCAGCCTCACTCTGTCCTGAGGGTAGGACACTTCCTACACTTCCAGGGGCGATTGAAGGATAGGGGAAAGACTTCCACTCAGAAACACTGCCCCATGGGCTGTCATTAGTTGGTATATTTTCTGCTGTGTATTTAAGGTTTGAATGGGTGAAGCCACTAGGCAAGATACAGAAAGACAAGGATGTTTGTTGAGATTAGGTCAACAACTGAAATTTCATGGTCAGGTGCTCAGTCTTTTGAATTTCGCTTGACTGTCTCAAGTACAAAGATACTATATTTATTCAGCAAACATGACTTAAGTACCAATCGTATGCCAGACGCTGTCCAAGACACCAGGAACACAGAAATGAAAGGCACATAATCCCTGCCTCAATTTGTCACCAGTCCTAGGAGAGTAGTATATTCTCAGAAACAACTTCATAGGACTTAACTTATCTATGTTTTCCTAGATGACTGGAAGGACCTGGGACAGTCTCCAAGGAGAGATGAGTGAGGGAAAGAGTTAAAGAAAAATGCCAGACTTCCCTGGTGGCGCAGTGGTTGAGAGTCCGCCTGCCGATGCAGGGGACACGGGTTCGTGCCCCGGTCCGGGAGGATCCCACGTGCTGCGGAGCGGCTGGGCCTGTGAGCCATGGCCGCTAAGCCTGCACGTCCAGAGCCTGTGCTCCACGGTGGGAGAGGCCACGACAGTGAGAGGCCCATGTACCGCAAGAAAAAAAAAAAAGAAAAATGCCAAAAGGGAAAAAGAAGGAAGAGATACTGAAAGAGGTGCCTTATTGCAGCAGCCTTCCCTGCATGGCCACGTCGTCCTAGGATCAGCCCTAACCTAACCAAGATAACTGAAGTTATTAGTAAGGTGAGGAACATAAGACTGTTGGCAAAACACAGATCCACCAGAGTAGCTTTAGTCTTGGAAAGAATGAAAATATAATACTTCTTCTCTGAGTATTCACGCTCTTTAATATGTTTGTCCCAAATCCTTGCAATGAAAAAGGGCTTCTTCCTTTCTGTTTCCATAGACCAAATGAATTCAGAATCATCTGGTGTTTGTGTTGCACAATGTATGCAATGAAGCAGAGGTAGATGAAAGTAAAATACATCCTGTACTTCCTGCCAAGTTAGAAAACAGGCCCAGATAGGGGCCAGATGTGTAAATCACGCCATATCATATTTTGCCCTTCCAGAGCTCCGTTGCTCTGAGTCACTTAGAAATGGAAGCAGGTAGGAACTTATTTCCTAACTTAGGAAACTAAGGAACTTTTCTGTAAGATGGAAGTATGAATTTCAGACTAAAGGAGAAAACCTGAATTTTCTGGTGCTGGGCATTAGGTTTACCCTCCACAAAGCACTTAGAACTGCTTGGAAAAAGTCAAAAGACTTGTTAGACATCAAAAACTCAGAACAGTGCTTTAATGATTTTAAGTGTAAATTAATCTTTGACACATATGGATTAAATTTCCCTTACAAGGCACATGCTAAAGCACTGAAGAAAAAAGTTCCTGACAAGTCACATGTTCAGTTTACCAAATGAGTGCAGACTATGTGATAGATCATCCATGAGGCCCAATTGTGTACCATCCCACAGGACACATGCTGCCTGCAAGTGGACACATCTCAATCGGACACATCACAGGTGGACTAATCTCCTTTTCTCCAGGAAAACCGGATACCCACTTGCAAAAGAATGATATTGGACCTTACCTTACACCACACACAAATACACAAAAATCAACTCAAAATGGATTAAAAATTTAAACATAAGACCTAAAGCCATACAACTCCTAGAAGAAAGCATAGGAGGCAAGCTCCTTGACATTGGTCTTGGTGATTTTTTGGATCTGACACCAAAAGTACAAACAACAAAAGCAAAAGTAAACAGGAGGGACTACATCAAATTAAAAGCTTCTGCACAGCAAAAGAAACAACAAAATAAAAAGAAAATCTATGTAACGGGAGAAAATATTTGCAAACCATATATCTGATAAGGTATATTCAAAATATATAAGGCACACATATAACTCAATAGCAGAAAAACAACTAATCAGATTTTTTAAATGGGCAAAGGACCTGACTAGATATTTTTCCAAAGAAGACATACAAATGGCCAACAGGTGTATAAAAAGATGCTCAACATCACTAAGTATTAGGGAAATACAAGCCAAAACCACAGTGAGATATCACCCCACACCTGTTAGGATGGTTATTTTCAAAAAGTCCAAAGATAAGTTTTGGCTAAGTGTGGGGAAAGGGAACCATTTTACACTGTTGGTGGGAATGTAAATTCATACTGCCTTTATGGAAAATAGTATGGAGGTTCCTCAAAAAATTAAGAATAGAACTATATTACCATATGATCTAGCAATTCCACTTCTGGATATAACTATCAAAGAGATAGCTGTACTCCCATGTTCACGTCAGCATTATTTACAACTGTCAAGATATGAAAACAGCCTAAGTGTCAACAGAAAAATGGATAAATAAAATGTCTAAAATCTATGTATTTAATGAAATATTATTCAGCCTTAATAAAAGAAAGAAATCCTGCCATTTGCAACATCACGAATAAACTAGAGGACATTGTGAAAACTGAAATAAGCCAGAGAAAGACAATTATGGCATGGTGTCACTTACAAGTGGAATCTAAAAAAGCTGAACAGAACTTTTTACAGAAGCAAAGAGAAGAATGGTAGCTGGGGGATGGGAAAAATGGGGAGATGTTTGCCAAAGGGTACAAAAGTTCAGTTATAACATGAAAAAGTTTGGAGACCTAGTGTACAGTATGGTGACTGTAGTTAATAATTATTGTATAGTTGAAATTTGCTAAAAGAATAGATTGTAAGTATTCTTGCCACCAAAAAAAAAAAAAGGTAATCATATGAGGAGATAGATATGTTAACTTGATTGTGGTAATCATTTCACAACATGTATGTATATACAATCATCACACTGTACTTTATATACAATTTTACTTGTCAATCATACTTCAATAAAGCTGAAAAACAGTAGGAGTATAATATTAAAGGTAAAAATGAGATGAAGTAAATTGGAATGTAATTAAATAGAAAAAAAAAACCCTATGGGCTATGAACCATAGACTTGTTAGTCCTTTTTTTGGTTCAGTGGGTCCTAGCATGACCCCAGAAACTCAAGAGAAAACATTTTGAAAGCTGATCAGTCTAGGTTCAGCCTGGGACAAAAGACTGTCTTATTGAAAAAATATGGATACGCCCTAAGGGCTGCCATATAAATTTAAAATCCATAACTTTGTGACATCATAATTTATGTACACAAGAGAAGGTCTGCCAGAAATATCTGAGTCCAAAAAAATCAATAGGGAACAAAATTATTCTGGGAAAAAGTAAGTTTTAGGTTTGTATCAATTCACAGTAGACAAAACAGTCAACTTTAGAAAGTAACAAACTAAGGTTTCTTAGAAAGTAACAATAAGGCTGACACATTACAAACCTGGATGAGTGACTAAATATCTTAATCTAAAGTGAAATCTGGGTGAAGGTATGAGATGCGGTGCCATGAGGTTTATAGACTATTGAAGAGCAAAAAACAGCTGCAGAATTGTCCTGTTATTCTCCAGATTTAATGTCCCTAACACTTCTCCAAACACATATAAAAGCTGTGAAAATGCAATAAGAAAAAAGTCAGGAATTGTTACATATTAAATGGATTTACTGTCTCATCTTTGGATTCAGCCTGATTTTTATTTTCATATCTTCTAAAAAAGGTAATCATAACACTTACTAATACCTAACAGTCTGCCCTAAGAATTTCTATGATAGTTCGTGTGAAGGAAGGAAGGGAGGAAGGAAGGGCTAGTAACACACCAGATTTGGAGCATTTGAGGAATTGTAAGTGACCAGACTGAACTTAAAGCTTTATCATTAGACTGTGTGCTTCAAAATCAGAAGTAAGATGAAAAATATAGGGGAAAACTAAATAAAGCATATAAAAAGTAAATATGAATGATTTGTTTTAGGATATAATTATTCTTATGGAACAAACCAGAAGGGAGTTTTAGATGGAAGAAAAGGTGGGGAAATCCCAGCTAATTAATTTTGATTTTTTATTTTTGGTAAATTTTACAGTTTCCACACTAAATTTCTAAAAAATTTTAAACTGCCCACACCATTCCAAAACTATTTGATTTCATGTTTCATCATTTGGTGAGTTTAATCAGTTCCATAAAGGAAGAAACAAATGATGGCCAAATGAAAATATAAACTTCAAGAGCTTGGGAATCATTAGTGAGGAGTCATGCTTCTTCCCAGGAAGCCTGTGCAGCTGTGGGCTCTGGATATGAGAATAAGAATCTCCTCTGAATTTACATAACCTTAAGTTAAAGAATGAAACGCAGCTAATAGGAGAGAACCAGATTAAAAAGGACAAGCTCTCACTAATTACTCAGCCAAAGTTTTTGTAGGAAGTAGCAATAATGGTTTCATGTATTTCACACTTCTCCCTAGTATAGGTTTTACCAAATTTTTATAAAGACACATGGAAAGATTTCTTTCTGAGCATTAACTTAAATCTCATTTTCAATTCTTATTTTTAGACACTGAGTCCTGTGGTTGGCATTACAGAAGTGTTTCTGGAGGGTGGCCATGTTACTGATGATTTTTAATGGATGCCAAAGAAGAAAAAACATTCTAACTTGGAAAGAAGAATTCAGGCCAAAGAAGAAAGCACAAGGTATGCAAACCATCTATGTTAAACAAATGCAGCCATGCTGAATCAATATAATTTGTGCTTCAGACAAAAAGATATTGTAATTTTCTTATGGGTTACAGAAAAATCATACAATAAATATTATAGAAATGATCCTTTTTGGTACTGGAGAAAATTAGAGCATTTGCCTCAAACATTGTGCTGTGGGCACAGACCTATTCCTAGTCCCAAAGCCTTTTTTTCTTGCCAAACTAAAGCAGATACAAGAGCTGGAGCAGGTGAGGGACCAGGCCTTGGACTCTAGGGCATGTGAGCAGAGATGGGATAAAGTAATGAGAATATCACACAAGAAAAGTCCAAAGACCTGGGATCTAGTTTCATATATGTCATTTGCTAAATATGAACCATGAGTAGGTACCTGTCTGAGCCTCTACTTCTTATTAATAAAAACGGGATGATAATTCTTGCTCTCTCAAAGTCCTCAGGACGATCAAGTACCATATCAATTACAAGGTGATAGTAAATTTGGGGACTAATAATAAGCCCCCAAACCTCTTAAAAAAGAAATATGTCTTTCTGGCTTAATAAAGCAAGATAGAGCTTCAGCTTTCTAACAAACTGTAGCAGAACAAGTAGGAAAGGTATCAGACGTACCAACTAGTGTTTAAGAACTGCAAGATAGTAAGAGTGAAATTTTAATTTGATTGTTGGGCAGAGTTAATGAATGTTTCTTTGGTGCCCAAGGCACTGACAGGTAGTCGATTTAGCATTTAGGCAGACCCACAGGCACTTTTAGTCTCATATATCATCACTCATTGCCATGTCACAGATGACATAGAGAGTCTTACTAGACTCCATCAACCTGAGTCTTTCTCAGGCTCCATCCTTCTCAGTCTCACTTGGACAATGCTCTCAAAAAAAAAGTTTGGCTTATCTGAGTCCAACAGGGTGTTGAGTTCCTTGTGTCAGAGCTCTAGAAATAAGACACTATTCTTAGCTAGGATTACTTGGGAAATGTTTAGCAGTGATTGTTAGCTATTCTAGGAATGACACTGAATTTGGATGGGATCAGGTTGGCGCCTCCACTAGAGGAATGTCTGCTCTGGTGAGGACGGAGCATGGGGATTGTAACTTCAGTTTGAACGTTTTAAATCATCCTGTGGGTAAAGAGATGTTCCTGCAACCCAATTCCTCAACATAATTTACCCGTAGCTCTGAGTTTTCTCATGAAAGGTGAGGGGTACTTCCAGTCAGCATGAGCCTAAACCATCATGTTAATTGGTTAAATTCACTACATATTCCATTGTTGAAAGACAAAAACTTCAGACACAAGAATAATCACTAGACACCTTCCCAAAACACATCCCACATAGCTCCCTAAACAGCTTACCATAATTCCTGGCACCCAACACTGGCATCAGTGTGCAGCCTACTCCAGTGTCTTAGACATCACAGGTAGATAAACTCAATCAGGAAACCAGAGAGAGAGACTTTATGAAGCAAAAAACAACCTTAGGGCTCAATTGACATCAGAAGGCAGAATAACATGTAGGCAAATTTTGCCTACTTGACAAATGTACATGGAGTGCACTCTGGACATGAAAAATAATAGATCAGAGTCCATTTCTAGGCTTTCACAAATTCACAGCACATATCCAACCTCTCATATTCCTCTGCTCAAAAGACTCACACATAAAAGTCCTACATAAATTCACTTCAATAAAGGGTTCTTTAATCTAGATGAGTATAGGAGTTAATATTTATAAAGCACCTAGAAAAATCCTGAGTACATAATATTCTTTATATATATAAATGTTTGCTAAATAAAAATTTTAAGAATTTAGTACATCTATTTTTAAACATCAACATAATTAAACTCCTTGGAGCTTTTTAAAGATTTTCCTACAGTTCTATCAGAGTTCTAGGAACACACTAGACATGTAATAAACACTGCTTCCTAACTGATTCATTTCAAATATTTATTGAATACCTGTATGGTTATTCAAAATTAACTGAACACTTCTGAAATTTATTTTCAGTGCCTAAGTTTTATATGAACTTTCTGTCAAACCAATTTATTAAAAAGCCTTCATGGTTATTTCTTTACTCCTGCAGATGTTCATTATGCATCCCGCATGTCACCTGGCAGGGCTCAATCCTGCATCTAATTCATCTCAGACTCTGTGTAGCATCACACCATCAATGGTGGAAATGGCAGCCTTGATGTGGTCCTTCATAGTCGCAGATCTGAGAGGGTGAAATAGTCAGAATACAAGGTTCAGGACACACCCCCAAAAGAAGAAGTCACTCAGTGTACAACCTGAGGCGTCAGGGGGGCCACTGCTCCTGAGATAGTTAGGGGCAAAGCTCTGTACTCTACACATGTTGGATTCCTTGACCCCTGGCAGTGTTACCTTTCATATGGTCTAAAATAGCCCTCTTATTTAAGGAACTTTACTCTGAGTTTTAAAAGTTACTGCCCTTTCTCCTTCTCAACATACTTACCCTATTTGAAGTATAATTCTTCCTGGCAGGAATAATTCTTTATAATATATAAAATAGACTGAGGTAGACAATGAGTTCCTTATGCTCACATTATCACCTTTAGTTCTTCTACTTGCTTGTTTCTTTCAAACATTTCTCACCTTCCCCATCTGAATTGCTCATTTTTAGAACTTCTCTCTGTCCATCTGCTTTTCTTGAGAAACAAGGTTCAGGTTAAAAGTCATTTTCCCAGTACATAGAGTTTGCCATTCATCAGTGTCAACATAAGCATCAGCTTTGTGTCCAGTTCATCAAATTTTAACCTCTATCCCCTCTTTCTCAAATGAGCTACACTTTCCAAAAATCACCTACCAAGCTTCAGACTTTTCTGGCTGCCTCTGCTCACTGGCATTGGAAGGCTCTCCTAATACACTTCACCCAATGTCAGTTATGTGTTATTGTCTTCTTTCAGCAAAATATTTCTAAAGATGTTCAATAAGCCTGCACCTCACAACCTCTTCAATGCCTAGGACATCTGTCTCTCCAGAATGTG
Source organism: Monodon monoceros (assembly GCF_005190385.1). Classification (NCBI taxonomy): domain Eukaryota; kingdom Metazoa; phylum Chordata; class Mammalia; order Artiodactyla; family Monodontidae; genus Monodon; species Monodon monoceros. Next base: position 65,686,975 of record NW_021703768.1, on the reverse strand, counting down.
GTAGACATCTATATAGTCTCAGCCCTTGATTCTCGCAGTCTGTCTTCACCCATAGGTCAAAAAACCCATATTGTCCAGCACATCCATAACTCGCTTCATAGGTCATATTTCATCAAATCCTAAAAAAGATGCTGCACTAAAATCTAGTCAAATAATCTCCTGTTACTCTCTTCAGTCCCCTAACAAATCTATTGTACAAAGAATAGTACTCAGCATATCCAGAGAGTTGTTCATTTAGAAACACAACTATGGGCAAGATTATTATCTCCAATCCATTAGTGGCAAGCCCAAGAAATTCAAGAGACTAGAGAGGGGTTAACACATAAATTCCTTTCAGAAAAGTGATTTCCTTTATTTCATTGGCCTGAAGGCATCTCTTTTACTCCTCATTCCATAGAGGAGTAAAATCAATAAAGATCTCAGAGAAAACACAATTTTTTAGACAACAGAAGAAATGGAAAGACCTCAAAACAGAAGACCTCAGAGGTATTTTTCCAGAGTGTGTATTTCCCAGGCTGGTGTGGACATTCCTTCAATCACTAAAAGACAAGATTTGCACTTTGCTTGTCCTTAATCTGAACACAATCATCACCTTCATGTACCCAACAAACACATAGAGCTACATTCACCCTCCAACAAAAATAAAGCCATCCCTACCATGGGCTTCCCAAGGGTAGTTACCTACTCTTCCACTCACATTCCCACCATGTCACCTTTCCAAGCCCTCTGCTCTCCACGTTTAAGGGTGTGAGCAAGGAATAGGTAGGCTCTCACTTTTATCACCCTGACTTCCACCAGGATTAAAGATTCTATACTATAATTGAATGGTTCTTAGATTTGTGGAATGTCTGAATTCTGAAGGTAACTGGAGATTAGATGTTCAATAAATGTTACCTATTATTCCACTAAACTCTAAGCAAGGTCTGTATCTGAATTTTCTCATCAATATATCTCAGCACCCACCAGAGTATCTGGCACATAGTAGGTGCTCAATATCTATCTACTGAATTAATGAACAAATAAGTAAATGAATGATGAATAAATGAGAGATCACTTATTCCAAATATCTATTTTAAGGATGACAAATGCTATATAGCATTAATAACAGACACTTCATATTTACTGTCTTACGGCAGTCTTACTTTCATTCTTAAATAATATAAAACTAATTTAAATGACTTGCCCAGTTTCTCACAATTCTAATACCAAAATTTCAGTGCTCCTAATCTAAAAAAGAAAATGCCACAGTTGGGAAATCAGCTCCATCAAGAAGGTATTAAATATAATAATAGGGCTATAATAGGGCTATATGAATCTATATGAGCTTATAGGCACAAAGCCCAAAATCAACAGTATGTGTGATATATTAATAAACTATATAAATATTAATAAAAGATGTACTATAATTTAACTTAACATATGCACTATAATTTAGATGGTATTATGATACTCAAGCTTTTGATAATTCCTGAATGCATAATCAATATCACCTTGATATTGATAAGAGAATGCCAAGCTGATGACAATTTTGCTGGTTAGTCAGTGTTTGCATATTGATCATTTGTTTCAAATTAGCTGTAAAAGCAAGATGTCCTTTGGGAAAAGTACAAATAATGGGGTGATTAAAAACAAGGCGTTTTTATATCAGTAAGTGAAATACATATTTCTATTTCAAAATTGCGGTATTCAATTATTCAATGCACTGAATTCAATGCAGAAATCGATATACTCACTAAAGAGGAAAGTGGAGAATTTCAGCAATTATCCACCTATTGCAAAAGGGGAAATATATTTTGCTTATTCCATTAGATATCTCATACAAAACTAGGGGATGGTTTTGTTTCACCTGATCGGAGAAATAGTCTCAGTTTGCTCCTGAAAAGCTGGTAGTTACACATAATGAGTAATCTTTATTCCACAGTAAAACTTAATTTTAGTATGAGTCACTGGTCACCTATGTGTTACATTTATTACAAAATGCATTAATTTTTATTATATTACTAATATAATGCTACACTGTTACTCTATTATATTACTAATCAAAAATAAAAGAGCATATAAAATGAATATATTGGGCTTCCCTGGTGGCGCAGTGGTTGAGAGTCCGCCTGCCTGCCGATGCAGGGGACACGGGTTCGTGCCCCGGTCCGGGAAGATCTCACATGCCGCGGAGCGGCTGGGCCCGTGAGCCATGGCCGCTGAGCCTGCGCGTCCAGAGCCTGTGCTCCGCAATGGGAGAGGCCACAACAGTGAGAGGCCCGCGTACAGCAAAAAAAAAAAAAAAAAAAAGGTAAAATGAATATATTGATCTAGAGAGAGGGAGGAAATACCATTGTTTATTCACCCAAATATTACATAATAAATATCATTTTTTGACTCTAAATACAAATGAATCTGACTAGACACAAAATGCCTTACTCCACTCCTTGCTGTCACATGGACTTTGAGAAGTCCACCATTTACATCATGAGAAATAAGGCCTACTTCATCCTGTTGTGAATCAAATACCAGCTGATGGACAAGCAACGAATCATTAACTTAGTCTTCTCTGAGTGAGGAAGAAACAGAGTGAGTGTGTTAACCCATCCACTTAAAAGGGAAATATTTTGAAGATTTTCAAAAGGAACCTTGAATCCCAAAAACAAATAAATGCAGATTTTGGGGAATCGTTTATAGGAAAAGGCTGGGTGTGTCTCCATTTTCCTTACTGATGACTGCGACCAATTAATTTAATCGGCAAAACTTGTTAGTAGGACAGAACTGGAAATAAATTTACTTATTCTGACAAGTTTTCTATTAGAGATATCAAGGAACAACTGATGTCTCTTGGAAATAACTAAAGACAACACCCTCTTTGGCATCAGCTGTGTGTTTTCTTTGGTTTGATTTTCCCTGGTTTTCCGTAGCAAACAGTATTTGCTTAAAGGCACCTCTCCCTGCTCTGCCTGACTATTCTTCATGGGAATCAGAGCTCCCTATCTGATGATAAATCTGGTTTCCTACAGCAAATGGAGTTGATACCCTGAGGCCTATGAGGCCTGTTCCCCCAAGGCAGTGAGTCTACTGAACAGATGAACCATAGAAACAGAAAATGTTTTCCATTTTCCAAACCAGAAAACCAGTAGGAAAGAAAAACCCTTGGTTCTGAGATTGTAAAAGTTGGTTCAGAGAACATCTGCTGCCTTCTAAAGAATATATTATGGAGGACACAATCTCTTTGTCTCAATGGACATCTCCCAAAGTCTATGCAGCAAAACCCCCAAAAAGCTGTGAGTGTGAGGACACAGTGCAGGGGTCTAATTCAGTTTCTATTTTGACATTCAAAGAAATGTAGCTGTTTGGGAGAACTCTCCTAACTACAAAGGAACCATCTGGGACTAATTATGATATCCAGGCTTATTTAAAACCATCATTTCATTTGTATTTTGAGTTTCTAGTGTAGTTAATTAAGGTTTCCCCTATCCCTACCATACCGTAATCATACACACACACATACACACACACACACAAAGCTTTTGCAGAGTTGTGTAAGGATTACCGCTATGAATAGCAGTGAGTTACAAAATTCTCCAGGACTTTTAATTTATTTATCAGTTTATTTATTTTATTTTTATTTATTTTTGGCTGCATTGGGTCTTTGTTGCTGCACATGGGCTTTCTCTAGTTGCGGCAAGCGGGGGCTACACTTTGTTGTGGTGTGCAGGCTTCTCATTGGGGTGGCTTCTCTTGTTACGGAGCACAGGCTTCAGTAGTTGTGGCACGCAGGCTTCAGTAGTTGTGGCTCATGGGCTCTAGAGCGCAGGCTCAGTAGTTGTGGCGCATGGGCTTAGTTGCTCCGCAGCATATGGGATCTTCCTGGACCAGGGATGGAACCCATGTCCCCTGCATTGGCAGGCAGATTCTTAACCACTGTGCCACCAGGAAAGTCCTCCAGGACTTTTTAAAACTGGAAGTCATTTTCCAAGTCTTCTTCAGCGGATAACAATAATAGTTCCAGCAATAATAGTTCCAGAACAAATTAGTGGTTTACATCATTAGAGCATTACATCTGGACACCACAAATGCAATGCACTCTTGTCCCTACAAGTGTATGAGCTTTTGCATTCAAGAAACACTCCAGATCCAGAAAAAGTGAGACCCTGCCCCTCCAGTCTATTGAAAACCCTTGTGGGAGCCATGAGGCCATAAAGAGTTTATATATCATCTCCTTCTCTCAAATAGTCAGAGACTGAACCAGATAAAATAAATCTTTTCTCTTGCAGGCTACTGGCCAGATGTAGAAGGCTCTGTGGTAGCATTCTTCCTTCCCATTCAACTATATTTCAAACCTTCCCTTTCTGAGAGAATAGCTTCAAAGAGGCTTCAGAATTCTCTAAAATCCTTTTACTTCTTTTTTTCAGTTACAAACTGAAAACTGAATTTGGAAAGGAGGTAACGTGAGTTTCAGTGTATGATTATCTCTTAAATCATAAGGAAAGACAAGACACCTTACTAAAGGAACAGGAAGACTGTCATCCTCTTTTCCTATAGTTTCCTTTTCCCACAAAAGAGCTATAGTCAACATGCTGAGAAAAATCTAATGATCATGAGATTTGTGAATAAGTTTTTTGATTCTACCCTTCTTTCCTGCTGGCCATTTCTCTACCCCAGAGTCTGGTGAACCAGGAGAAGGAGGGAAAAGAACAACTTGACTACTTGTGGATCTCTGGCAAAAGGTTTAATGTAGGACAAGGTTCAACCTAATTTCTAAAATAAATTTTTCAAATATTACTGGTACAAACTCTGTCTGTTCCCCATTACCATAGATACCAGGAATTAACTGTAATTTTGCTTCCATTTGATTCCCCGTAGGGACAAAACCACAGTTTTAATGCCAACACATGCACATTCTAACATTACAGTAAACGTTTTTCTGACGCATTTACAGATTCACAAAAAAAAAAGAGAGATAAACTGAAACATTTGGCTAAGGCTTAGTTACTTTGCTGAGAATCAGTAATATTTCAGAAAGTGGTACAATGTTGAAATTACAAAATCCATTCTTTAAAAACCCTCAGGTTAGAGTTTGAGTTACTAGAAAAAGAAAGAAATGCAAATTGTTTATTGTTTTCACATGTACAGTAAATTCAGAAAATTGTACTTCTTTCAAGAACCATATGGTAGAGAGAGACTTTCTTTTCATCAGGGGTGGTTTTGCTTATTGTGCCAAGAGCTAAAAAGATGTTTTTAATAACCAAAGCCAGTTTGTCATACAATCTGTCTGGATCTTGCTTGTAAGAGATGAAGATCCCTTGGGTAGGAAATAGAGGGTGATGGGGGAGTTGTCTGAGATAGAAAAGTCGTGCAAGAAACACAATCCAAAGGGAAGATCTTTAACTCATGGTTGATCGAAAAACTGGTTTGCATATTTCACTGCGGAACCATAGGAGGTTACTGAGGCTCCTTTCGTAAATGTAACCATGTTCTTCATGAGGGGGAATGTGACAATGAATTGAGTGCTGAAAACATGTCCCCTAAATACCCAAGTTTGGTGCAAGTGAAGGATTCACCCAACAGCAGTCTGAGAGGGCCTCAGAGAGAAGATGACTGCTCTTTGAAAATGACTTTGAATCAAGGGAAGGCCAGAACCCTGCCTCAGAGGCTAGGAAAAAAAGCATTCTTAGGAATGAGAGTGATCCTGGGAGGATCACACAGATGTGTTTCCCCAGACCTGTGTTTAAAAAAAGGACACATCAAAAACTAGTGCCAGACCATTATAAAGTGTTCATGGTTCATGATGAAATAAGAAAATTAAGGAAAGTGTAGTGCATTTTTCATAAAGTTAAATAAGCTCACTGTAAAGGTCAGTTCTTTATTATAAGAATATATCCTTCCTACAGTTCTCAAGTTAAAACATGCTTCAATATATTACATTGAACCACAGGAAATTGCCAATATTCAACTGTTTTTGACCTACAAAAATGGCAATTTCCTTGGTTTCAATCTAACATTAAATGATGATGATTGGGTATGGGAGCTTATAATGGCTTTCTGTGGCAAAATATAGACCTGGTAACCATATGTCAGTACCCAGATTTATTTTTTTAAATTTTCTATTCCATAAAATCCATATAACTATAAATTGCTATTAGAGAGTGTCTCGATCAGCAGGCTTCTAGATTTTGACTACTGTAAAATAAAACAAAACAAAACACAATTTTTTAAAAAAAGGAAAGCAGACCCAGATGCTGAGTAGAATGTTAAGGACACTGGAAGCTAGCTTCATAGGAAGGAGAGGCTGGAAGTCCTGAGTCTTGGGACACCAGGAGCATCATAAAGACATATGAGGCAGGACTCAGGGCTAAGAAAGACTTTCCAAGCCCTGCCCCAGCCTGATCAGGAAAGGAAATTGCTGATTATTGTCATTCATATTCCTCCAATGGAAGGACGCAGAAGTTGATCCTCCACTGGAAAGCAAAGGTAAAAATCTATTTGGTAACTTGGTAAAAAAGGAGTTCCAGAAAGTAAGGTGTAGTTCCTGCCAGTAGTAGAGATTAAGAAATTAATGCAGTCCTCTGGTTCTTACAAAAGATACCTGCCCAATGTCAAAAAAGTGGAAAGCAGCCTCATAGCACAGGGAGATCAGCTCAGTGCTTTGTGACCATCTAGAGGGGTGGGATAGGGTGGGTGGGAGGGAGATGCAAGAGGGAGGAGATATGGGGACATATGTATATGTATAGCTGGTTCACTTTGTTATAAAGCAGAAAATAACACACCGTTGCAAAGCAATTATACTCCAATAAAGATGTTTAAAAAAATAATTAAAAAAAAATTTTTTTTTTAAAGCAAAAAAAAAGGGTATCTTTATTGGCCTTGCCAACCACCACTCAAGCATAACTGACTGGCCCACAGTGGACCAAATAGGATTCTCTCTGAATGGGAATTTGAATTTATGGAAGGTGAGCTAGAAGGTCCTGAGGACTGGAGTCTGAGCCTGCTATTTTGGAATGGGCACAATGAAGCTATGTGCAAGCAGAGAAGTGAAGAGAGAAAAAGTGAAGCAAACATACAGAAGTGATGAGAGATCTTGAGAAAGAGGTGGAAAAAACAAGGCAGAAAAAGTAGCTCGCTTGGTTCCAAACTATATCCCAGTTCTAGGGCCAGTCACTCAAGAAGACCTAGCTGGGTCTTGGGATCCAGACACTTGGGATCCATGAGATACCCCTGAGACTAATTTTCCTTTACTTAAGCCAGTGTGGGGGAGTTTCTGAGTCCTGTAAAGAAAAGATTCCAGTTGAATTGTAAAGTGATCCATTTAGTGGGAGAAGAAACTGGATTATAATCAGAACTACCTGAGAGTAATAGCAACCTGCCTATATATTCCTCCTTTTATATCTCTTCTCTTCCATATATGGTTCACCCTTTGCCTCTTCTTTCCTCTTATGTGGCAGGTGTGATAATTCAGCAGTGCATGTAACTTGTAATTTGGAAATGCTTCTAACCTTGATGACAAGTCAATAAACTTTGGCTGCATAACAAACCACTCCAAGCCATAGTGGCTGAAAACAACCAAATTTTAGCCATAATTCTGCAGGTGGGCAATTAGGCTGACTTCAGCTTGGCAGTTCTTCAGGTCTCAGCCAGGCTCACTAGACATCTGTGGTCAGCTGCTGGGACAGCTCGGCACTGGCTAGTTTAGGGTGACCTCTGCTCAGGTGGCTTCTCTCTCTTCCAGGTGGTCTCTCGCCCTCTAGCAAGCTTTGCCCCCGTGATTATTTACTTGGCAGATGAACAGTGTTCCAGGAGAACAGGTAGATCCTTAGGCTCAGAATCGACCCAGCAACACTTCTGCTGCATTCCAAAATACATCATCAGGCTAGCCCAGATTCAAATGCTGGGGAAATATACTCCACCTCTTAAGGTAAGCAACTGCACAGTTACATCACAAGTGATGCAGATAAAGAGAAAGGAATGATAGTGGCCATTTTGCAAAAAGTCCACCACAGGTGGCCTCCCAGGCCTAGGGTAGGGTCTATTAACAAAAGAGATGTGGAATGGTGCTTAGTCCATCTCTGCCCTAAGGCCCCAGAAGAAAAGCTATTTTCCATTTCCCTACTGGCTTCCTCCTGTCATATACAGAGTCATAGGACAGAGAGGGCCAAATTCAGGGCGTGGGCTCACAAAGCCGAACTGTGGACTGGGATGGTTGCAAGCCTGAAGCCTAGAGTCTGGAAAGCCTTAGACAGCTGGTTTTAATAGTCTAAGAGAAGACTCTATCCAAAGAACAGCACTGCAAACTCTGTCAGGGTGGAGATGGTGCATTGTGACCATGGCAATTTAAAAGTATCTCTTCAGGGACTTCTGTGGTGGCACAGTGGTTAAGAATCCGCCTGCCAATACAGGGGACATGGGTTCGAGCCCTGGTCCGGGAATATGCCACATGGAGCAACTAATCCTGTGTGCCGCAACTACTGAGCCTGCATGCCACAACTACTGAAGCCCACGCGCCTAGAGCCTGTACTCTGCAACAAGAGAAGCCACGGCAATGATAAGCCCGTGCATCACAACGAAGAGTGGCCCCTGCTCGCTGCAACTAGAGAAAGCCCACACGCAGCAACAAAGACCCAGTGCAGCCATAAATAAATAAATAAATAAATAAATAAATAAATAAAGTAAAAATAAAACGCCAGCACCAAAATGGAAAAAAAAGTATCTCTTTAACTATAAACTTCCAGTTATAAGATGAATAAGTTCTGGGGATCTAATGTACATGTTTATTATAACTAATAATACTGTATTGTATACTTGAAAGTTGCTAAGTGATTGCATCTTCAATGATCTCACCACAAAAAAGATACGGTAATTATGCTACACTACAAAGGTGTTAGCTAACACTATGGTGGTAATCATTTTGCAATATGTAAGTGTATCAAATCAATAGGTTGTACACTCTAAACTTACAAAATACTATATGTCAATTATATATCAATAAAGCTGAGATAAAAAAAGAAAATCAAAGTATAAAAAACAGTATCTCTTTGGTGTGCTATTTCAATTGACATTCCTTGGCTACAAAGATGGAAGAGTGCATCTTCCTTAAGCACCTCTCCCATTCTTGCATGGACTCACAGTCTTTCCAGAGCCACTAGCACAAACTTTACTCATCCAGGCTACCAGTACCAAGGAGACCAGCAACAATGATTTGAGTGACACAGAGGATGGAGCAGCAGAAAATGTCTTACTGTCACATCTAACAGAACCTAAGAACAAAACAAACTAGACAAGATAACTTAGTAACTTCAGTGAGCTGTGGATCCTAAATAACATCCCAAATGCAAGTTTGTACATGAACAGCAAGAACCTTTGAAAATTTTATGATTTTCCAGACACAACAACAGGAAACATTAATGGACACTTGGGGATAAGCAATTAGCAGTCAGAAAATGCCCTGCATGTAGACTGGCATTTACCTGAAGTAATTTGGAAGACTCCAAATTTCCCAGAATTAGCTTGCCACAAAACTGAAATTTTTCATCGTTAGAGTAACTCCTTCTGTGACTTAGAGTCTACAAGAAACCACCATAGAAATATAAATGTGTTTCAGATATATTTGAAAATAGAAGTCACGGATTCAATAACAATTTATCATTTTTCTATTAGAGTTCAAATCCTGAGCAAAAGAAGAATTTAAAAGGCTTGATGAAAAAAAGTTGATGGGACAGAGGAAGAACTCAGGAACCTCAGGTAGCCAGGGGTTTACATAAAGACACAGGGTACAGAAGGGGTAGAAAGAAGAGTCTTGCAATGACTTTGTGTCCTTCAATAGTTTGCCTGGAGCCCGTCTTGTGGAGAATGATGGAGACTGGGAAGGGGAGGAGGAGTGCACAGGGAGGGAGAGGACTCTACCCAGACACTTGGCGTTTCCTTTTGGGTCCAGTTTCATGTCAAGATTTCCTACTGCTACTGTGACAAATCACCACAAACTTAGTGGCTTAAAACTCATATTTATTATCTTATAGTTCTGGAGGTCAGAAGTCCTAAAATCAAAGTGACAGCAGGGTGGTATTCCTTCTAGAGCCTCTACAGGAGAATTTATTTCCTTACCTTTTCCACTTCTTAAGGCCACTTGCATTCTTTGGTTTCTGATTGTCTCCTGTCTCCCTCTTTCTCTTATAAGAACTTTGGCAGTTACATTGGGTCCACCTGGATAAAAGAGAGTAAGTTCCCCATCTCAAGACCCTTAACTTAATCACATCTGCAAAGTCCCTTTTGCCACGAAAGCTAACACATTCACAGATTCCAGGGGTTCGGACATGGACAGCTTCGTGGAAGGGGCATTATTCTGTTCACCCCAGGGTCCATATCAAACACACACACCAAGAGTTTAGGAATTATATATCCTTCCCCTAGAAGTAAGTATAATTAGGAGTAATGAGAAACAAAAGCTGAAATCCTGGGAGATTGTGCATAAAGAGTCAGCTTGAAGTGTCAGTGATGGATAAGGATGTTGTATGGAGCCTGTGGCAGGCTGCTCTTAGTGAATCACAATGAAAACCCTTAGGATTTTGAAGCAGAACCACGCTATCCTGTGCAAATAACTACTCTCCTTTTGAGAAACAGCTTTTGGCTTTCTACTTGACCTTAGTAGACCTGAACACTTGACCATGGGCCACCAAGTTACCATGTGACCTGAAGTGCCCATCATGAAGTAGATAGTCTGACTCACCAAGCCCATAAAGCTAGGCATGTACAGCTGCGGCATTCCATCATCAAGTAAAAGTGGTAGATAGAAAGCAGGCTCAATAAGGTCTTGAAGGCACAAGTCAGCTGCATGAGAAAGTTGCTGAGATGCCCATGCCCCCACTCTTGATAACTGCCTTCTCTCTCAACCCACACCTATGGCCTTGTGGGGAGTTCTCTATGAACAGTTAACTGAAAAAGAAAAAACTCAGGCTTGGTTTACAGATGGTTCTACTTAATATGTGCAGGCAGAACCTGAAAGTGGGTGGCTATAGCACTATAGCCCTATGCTGGGATGGCCTTCATGAACCGTGGTAAAGGGAAATCCTCCCTGTAGACAGAACTTTGAATGATGTACCTGGCTGTTCATTTTTCCTGGTAGGAAAAATAACCAGAGGTATGGGTCTACAATAATTCTTGAGGTATGGTTAATGGTTTGGCTGGGTGGTCAAGGAATTAGATGAAACACAATTGGAAAATTGGTAACATAAAGATCTGGAGAAGTATTGGATAAACATCTCTAAATGGGCACAGAATGCAAAATGTTTTGTGTCCCATGTGTATGCTCACCAAAGTGTGACCTCAACAGAGAGGGATTTTAATAGTTGAGTGGATAGGATGAGATATTCTGGGACTGTCGGTGAACTTCTTTCTCCATCTACTTCTGTTATTGTCAAATGAGCTCAAATATAATGGCCATATTGGCAGGGATAGAGGTAATGCATGAACCTAGTAAAATGGACTTCTACTCATCAAGGCTTATCTGAATACAGCACTGCTGAGTACTCAATCTTTCAGCAGCAGAGACCAAAACTGAGCCCCTAAAATGTCACCATTCCCTAGGGACAATCAGCCAGATACCTGATGGTGAACTGATTACATTACCACTTCTGTCATGAAAGGAGCTGCACTTTGTTCTCACTGGATAAGCACTTACCATAGGCATGGATTTCTCTTCCCTGCCCACAATGCTTCTGCCATTGTCTGTGGCCTTACAGAATTCCTTATCCACCATCATGGTATAATACAGCATTGCTTCCAGCCAAGCATTTCACAGCAAATGAAGTGCAACCAATAGGCCCATCCCCATGGAATTCACTGGTCTTCCCATGATGCTCATCATCCTGAAGTAGCTGACTTGATAGAACAATGGAATGGCTTTTTGAACACTCAGTTATAGTGCCAGATAGTTGACAGTACCTTTCAAAGCTATGGTAATATGGACCAGGAGGTAGTATATAACCTGACAACAGATGTACAGTCCTGTTTCTCCCATAACCAGGATTCATGAATCTAGGAATCAAGGAATAGAAATAGGAATAGCAGCTCTCACTAATACCTCTAGTGATTGACTAACAAAGTGTTTGCTTTCCATCTCTGCAACTTCAGGCTCGGCTGATTTGGAGGCTGTAGTTCCCCAAAGAGCAATGCTTTCAGCAAGAGACAAAACAGTGATTCCATTAACCGGAAACTGAGACTTTCACATAGCCACTTTGGGGTCCTTATGTCTATGAATCGACTGGCAAAAGAAAAGGGTTACTGGGGGCAATTTTGTCCAGAGGACATTTGTAACGTCTAGAGACATTTTTTGTTGTTGTTGTTATAATTGCAGGAGGAGAGTGAACTAGTACCTGGTGGTTAGACGTCAAGGATGTGGCTAAACATCGTACAATGCACAGAACAGCCCACTACAACAAAGAATTATCTAGCCCAAAATGCCAATAGTATGGAAATCCTGGATTGCTCAAATCATCCTGGTGATTGATCCTCACTATCAAGAGGAAATTGGATTGCTACTGCACAGTGGGGGCAGAGGGAAACCCTGGGAGAGCCTTTCAGCATTCCTTTGTTATGTGATTAAAGTCAATGGAAAAGTAAAACAAGTCAATTCATGCAAGACCAATAATGGTCCAGAAACTTCAGGAATAAATGTTTAGGTTACCTCACCAGGAGAGGAACTCCAACCAGCAGAAGGCGGCAATTATAAATACCAGCTAGACCATGTAACTAAGTGCAGAAATGAGAAGTATGGTAGTTGTATTTCTTCCTTATTTTGATATGAATTTATCATATCAAAATACTATACACTAAACAAATACTTTTATTTTCTTTTCTACTCCCATTTCCTGAGCAACTAACATAAGATATCTGGATAATTGTTAACCTTATATCTCAGTATTTAAGTTACAGGATAACAAAGGGGGAGTTTGAATAACTTAAGAATGAACATGATCAAAAACACAAAAGGGAATTAGTATCCACTTAGGGGGGAAAGGGTTAGCATATTTTCAGTTGTACGTAGGGTAGTTGTATCAGGTTAGGCAGAAGTATGACTTTGTTAATGTATTTATTTTTAAAATAAGTATAGTTTACAGAGATGTATATGGGTGGTAAGGTGACAATGGGCAGACTATGGTGGTTTTGTAATACATCAGTATATCTAGGCTGAACCATGTTTCCTAGCATTCTCTTCTCTGTATGTTTCTGGTTATGGTGAACCATATCTGAGAGACCTATTTGCATGAGATTTAGAAGGTGGAAGTGAAGCAGCAGCCATATTATATTTAACCTTCAAAAGGTGGAGTCAGGTACATTTTTAGCTCAAGCACATTATCATTGATCTGCTGGTTTACCTTGTTGGCCACAGGGCAGCACCCAGGCCTGCAGCTGCTCCACCTTCTCCTGGGATCCTCCTTCAACATCTTCCTGAGACATTTGTTTAGCTCTGTAAAAAAGGGCACTATTTTATAAAGATGAAGGCAGTGAAAACTGACACAGGTCCCAGTTCATTCTCATGATCCTGGCTCCTCTTCGTGGATTCTAGCTTGTCCTTGCTCTCCCCCACTTTACATCCATCTTCCCTTCCCAATTGTTTGCTATGCAGACTTCAAGCTTTAGCATGTGACATGAATACAACAGGCCCAGAGAGACTATTTAACCAGCATCCACAGTTGTGTATAATGTCAAATCTCTGTAAAAACCCCATACACACACACACAATTTATACAGGTCTCTTCCATGGCCCTAGAAGGGTCCTTAGCATTACATTCTCATGAAAGTATGTTTTTGAAAAAGTTGTAAAAATAAACTATTTCAAACTCAGTCAACTCTTAAAATTTTTGTTATTGTTTTCTCTAAATAGATAATCAGCTTTATGCCTAATTTATAGTTATAATTTTATATTCATTTTCCTAAAGAGGGTCTTCTAAATAGTGCTTCAAAATCTGCATCTGTCCCTGCAGAGGTTTTCCTGCACTCGAGGTCAGTTCAGAATTGATCTCCCTGAAACCAAATCAGAAAACCCTTTTGCAGCTGCAGGGTGAAATAGATGCAAACTGCAAACAAATGGAGGAGGCTGGCAAGTCCTGAGTTCTAACCACAAGGCATTTAAACATGAAGTGAACTCATTTCAGTCTGCATTAAGGAAAACATCACTGTAAGAAGGGGCTGTAATGGAAAATCAGGCTCAGTCTTGGGAACATGCACATCCTCAACAAGAAGTGGGATGGAATCGAGGGCACAGGAGCTGCAGAAAGGGGGGAAAGACTAATCAAGGTTAGAACATTTAATCCAAATCTCCACAAGCATAATCTCCTGGACCTTGGATCCTCCAAAAAGCAGAAAAATTTGTAACACATAAAGAGATTTTCAGAACTCACTGAAATGATTCATTGAAGTAGGAACAAGAGTATGCCTTGTTTAAGGAGAAGAACTGAGACTACTGAGTAGGTTTCTAAATCCAATGCCTCACATAAATGTGACAACAAACTCTTAAGGCCAAAGATGAGCTTTGCTCAGAATGCCATTGCTGGATAAAAATGAACACTTTATCACTGTAATAGGGTTGGAAATAAAATTTAGCTTCTTAAAAACTGTGATAATATGCATTCTACAGTTAAGTATTTTACTAAGAACACAAAAATTTCTTTGTTTCGTATTTCCTAAGCTTTTCTGTGATAACTTTTGAAGAGCTAGTATGCATCTTTTACAGCCTAAACATATAGACTTTTTAAACATCTTTCAAGTTTTTTTAACATTGTAAAACCACATTCATCTTACATATGTACCAGATGGATGGATAAAGGAAAGAGAGAGAGTGATGGGTCAATAGATGAAGAGATGTTATTTTAAACCTGACTGCAGTTTAATCCAGGTAGATTAAAAAGAAAGAATTCTGAAGAGGCAGAAAGGCTCTTTTCCTTAAGAGCTACACCATATATTATTCTCTAACTTTCAGCAAAAGTCTGTGACACTCGTGTCAATGTCAGACAGCAGCTCCAGGAACTGAGAGCAATGGGAGAAGGTGAGGCCACCGAGGGGGTGTCTGAAAATCAAAAGAGGCAAGAAATCAGAACTAGAAGAAACAACAAGAATACAAGTCACTACTGCTCATGCCACGAATCCACCTTCCTGCTGAATTCCCAGCTATCTTGGGGAACAGACTTATTTCTCATATTAAGGAGACTCAAGCCACTCTATTAGGAGAGTAAACTAAAGGATGATTCCAGAGGGTTTGGGGACATCCAGGTGGCCACCATCAGGGTTACATGTGTTACAAAATAATAAACATTAGAACAACTAAATTTGACTACCAACATTTGTCCTATTTTTCCTTCATAAAATATCAGAAGGTCCAAACCACATTTTAAATTCCATTTATTTGGAACTAGAGGTTTTGCTCTTTCGGTCCTTATAAAATGTTGTTGATCTCATCTCAGTAACTGAAAGTATCATATAGCAAACATTGCAAGTTCTACCATAAAGAGAGGAATCTGAAATAAAGACAGATTGTCCCAAAGAGTTACAGGAAAACTGGATCTGTTCATTTCATTACCGTCTAACTCTTAAAGGTGAGGTCATGAAAACCACAAGCAGGGATAGAGACAGAAGGGACAACTGTTCAGTATTCCCCCTGGAAGGCTGTTCCTTCTATGTGTCTCCACTGAAGAAGCACAAGTACCTTCTCCACCCCATCCCCAAAAGAAAATCTATAACACAGAGGACCTTGTTCCACCAATTTTCTCCCCTCTCTGGAGTATATATTTTTAACCTTTCTCTACACCCTGGACTCTATATCCTTCCTTCCAGTCCAGGGGTTCCCAACTATAGAGGTAATCAACTTTATGGGATGCCCATACAACTTGTTGGCAATGATTGTTTATACTATTTGCATAAATCAGAGAATAGTCAAGGGCTGCCCTATAATAACACACTCTCACATTCCAATATGCTTTTTTAAGTAAGAAAGCCTCAGTTTGTTACCTGGGAATTGTCTGTAGCCTGTAGCTACCTATTTCTGTTACCCATGGACCATTATGCAGCAGGGATCTCAGAAGACTACCAGGCTATAGGGCCCTGAAAATTGGTGCACAGAGTAACAACATATGGGCATGTTTATGGGAGAGTATTACACATGTGAACATCATCGTTCATAATGTCACAGGAGGCCAAAAAAAAAAAAAAAAAAATCCACCACAACCTCAGAACTGCTAACTTACCCTACAACATAACTCAAGTTTCTTCTATCTTACTAAAATGTTTTAAATTCTTTCTGAAAAACTGCTAGCTATAAAAAATTGCAACAAATAAATTTTAATTTTTCTAAACCTCTGTATAAGTCTGATTCCCAACAGGAAGCAGGCACCCTCAAAATAGGATAATTTAAGGAGGGTTTATTTACAAAGAAACCATTACGCAGGTCCCAGTAGGGTACAGGAGATCCATAAGCGACAATGCAGTAACCTGGGGCTACTACCAATGGCGTTGTTATCACCTCTGAGTTCAAAGAGACAAGGGAATAAGAAATTACTGAACGCCAGGAGAGAGTCACGTGTAGGAGGCCATGTTAAAAGAGGCAGTGCTCTTCAGAGAAGGGATACAACCAGTCCAAGGTATTCCCTCCAGGAGAAAACTGGGGCAATAAATACCCAGAGTATCTCTAATCTCTCTTTTTCCATGAAGTTTGATGTTCATCAATGACCTCCTTTTGATCAATCCAAGGAATAAACACTTCTTAAGTTCTTTTCCTACTTGATCTGTCTCCAGAATTTGACGTAACTGACTACTCCGCTCATCCTGAAAGCCTTTTTCCCTTTAATTTCTAAGACAATGTCCTTTTCTTGGTTTGCCTTTCTTCTCCGATTGCTCCTACTCTAGCTCCTTTACAGAGTTCTCTTTCTCATCCTACTCCGTAAATAATGGCATTCCCCAGAGATCCATTATCAAACTACCCTTTCTCCTTGGCTGATCTCGTTCATTTCTCCATCACCACTACAACCTTGTTTTCAACCTTCCCCCTATGACCACTACTGCTTGTCTTAGTTTGGGTTTCCTGAGAAGCAGATCCCAAGACAAGGATTTGAATGCAAGCAGTTTATTTTGGAGGTGATGCCAGGAAACATCATTAGGGGAGCAGGAAATAAGACAGGGCAAAGAAGGGAGTTAATAAAATGAACATTATCAAGCAAAGATGCCCCAATGGGCAAAAGAGCATAGTCTTTGAGGAGCTCCAGGAAATGGTGTAAACACTCTAGTTATTCCAGTCAAGGGGAAAATGAGCTGGGGTATTTATACACAACTCCTGAGAGTCATTATATGAAGGTTACTCCCAGGGGACATTAATTCCTCAGCACTTCCAGCCTGCCATGAACACAGGCAGAGCAGCCTCTGAGGGCAGTTACTGAAGAAGGAGAGATGGGCCAAGATGCACTGAAATGGTAAGGTGCAAAGGTGGACTCTGACAGCTGCTACTACATTTCCAAATTTCTATTTCTAGTCCAGACCTCTTCATTGTACCCCATATCCATACATTCAACCACCTACTTGGACCTCTACTACAGGACCTGCCTACAGGAATCTCCCATTTCCCACTCCCACCCTCACCTGTTTCTCCCTGATTGCAGAGATCGGCATCACCTTCCACCAGCACCCAAAATAAGTTATCTACCAGTCATTTGTGACTTGCCACCTGGTCACTATGTCTTATTGAACCAACCTCTGAATCCTCCAAAATCCTCTCAATGGCCTCTCCATTAACTCAAGTCATGATTCTAAGTCTTTACTTGAGCACAGTGATCTGTTTCCTCTCTCCATTTCCAGCTGCATCTCTCTTTCACTCTCCAAATACATTGTATGTGCCAACCCATATACATGTATTTATCATGTTCCCTGCACATGATAAGGTCCAATCTTTGCATATGTGTTTCCTTCTGCCATATCTGTCCTTTTCCATGTTACCTGTCTGGTTAACTGCTACTCATGTCAAACATCACTTTCTTTGCCATATTTTTCCAGACCTCCCAGGAAGACAGACATCTCTTAGGCTGTGCTCCTGCATCACTAACAATTATAGGACAATAATCACATATATACTAGGTTAATAATAAAAGTACCCATTGGAATAGTGTCAGTTTTTTACCTAAAAGTCAGAACATACCAGAAGTGATACAAAAATACAGATACCTGATGGACAAACATACAATTGTTCATGATAATATTCAACATTAGATACGAAGACCAAAGACCTTCTTTTAATAGGTCTCTTCTTCAGTCAAGGGCTCTCTTCTTAAGTCGTGAACAGACTCAGCTCCGAGTCCACCATGATGGCTCAAGTAAGGTCTTTTTTACACCAGAACTAGATCATTTATTATTATTATTAAGATAAATAAGTATTCCAATGGACTGTCTAGCCAAATCTACCATAGAATACCATTAATAAACATAACTAATCTGATTAACACTCCACCCTTCAGCCCCTTAAGGCTGCTCTGCTGCTATTTGACCCCGGCCACTCCAGGATCCCAGCTTCCCTATGAGACTAAGTGGAATCCTTAGTTCAAGGATAGCACCTCTTACCTTCACCCATAGACTACAGACGACAGTTACTGGAACACTTTTCAAAAATGCTGATACCATGTTCCCAGTGTGTTTCTCAGTGCTATGACAAAAGGAGTATCCTCTGGTCCTTCACAGAGGAAAATAGTTATAAGGATGGAGAACAGGTTATACATGATAAATCCATTCCTATATCCCAATTTTCTAAGTTTAAATTTTTTTTTCTCCATAGTATACCAAGAAATTTCTGGCCTATTTTATTTTGTGTCTGTCACTGTTGAGTTTCAGACTGTAAGCAACCAACCGAGAAAACTGTTAGAAATACTCCCAGCTGCTCAAACCACCACAATTAATCCAAAATCTGGTAAGAGAACCTATCTCAAAAGATTCAGCCTGATCTAAAATTATACACCTCACTCTCTGAGCTAGCACCTCCAGAATCCATTCACAAATATATTCCCCAAGTCTTATGCTGCATAAATTAGCAAAACCTTGCAATTTTATTCTCCCATATTTAACTTTGCAATTGGTTCCCTGGAATATGCTAGAATATGACACTAATTGTCTAGAGGCATTGAGGAAAATGGGCAAGGTAACTGTCTCTGATGAGGTCATCACAGGACCTTCAAGCAAGGCAAGAATCATTTTATCTCAGAGAGGATGACTCTGCTAGCAAGAAAAACTTAATGGAGTTTGGGATTCAATATACCTTAAGTTGTCTAAATTCTCCCAACAGTTACCATTCCTATTTCAGTCTCCTTCTATTTTGAAACAAATGTTCTCTTGTATATGTAGGAGACCTGGTAAGGCTGTGAATTCCACATGTAATGCAGTTTACCAATTTGCAGGATCAGACCTGTGTCTGATTTTCAACTATGTCAGCCCTTTGACAAGAGGTAAGAGATCCTTGCAGATCAGTTATAGAAACTCCCTGGATTTTTTTTAACCATGCCTTGAGCTGTGAATTTAAAATCCCGGGCTATCATTTTCTTTCTGTAAACCCTCCAGCACAGCTAGAAAGAGCTAGCCTACCTTACAGGATTACCACCATACCTAAGGTGACTATATACCCCAGTTTGCCTGGAGCCATCCCGTTTATGTCTGTTATCTTAGAATGGTCAATGACATTCACTTTTACTTTCAGAAGTGTCCCAGCTTGAACAGTAAATTATGTTGACCCTTCACGTACTTACAGCCTCTCACAGCAACCCCAGTGGACACTCAAAGCAACCACAATGAAAATTTCTTTATGGAATGGCATGGGCTCTCAGTTTCCATCCTCTAATGCTAACAAAGTCCCCTATAATTTTAAGCTAAACAGAGTCAGATAATCAATCCTAGATTCCCATTTTCTTGAGGGTGTGCTCCCTGCAACCATCTTTGGTACAAATAAGTACATAAATTAAGATTCTTAGTTGCAGGCTACAGAATCTACTCTAGGTATTAAAACAGAAAGGATGTAAATCAAATACACTTCAATTAAAAAAAACAGAAAGGAATTCACTACAGACTAATAGGAGCTTACAGAATTCTGAGAGGGCTGCAACCAAATCTACATTCACAGCCAAGAATACTGCAGCCAAAAGAAATGTCCAACATGAGACTGTTTTATCAGAAATCCCACAGTCATGACCAGTCACACTTGGCATCAAAGATGAGACTAGACTATAGACCCATCACCACAGCTGCCCAGAGGATCCAATTTCTCTGTGCATGACCCCCTATCTTGCATTGTTCTCAACTGCTTTCGAGGTTTTGTGCAGGGTATCTTAGTAGAACCTAGCTCATGTGTGAAACCCTAGTTAGGGAAATGCAATGTAGTTTTTACACATAAGATCTCTTTAACACAGAAGGCATACTAGAGAAGCTTTGGTGAGGATGCAGAGTGAGCCATTCTTCAGTATCTGCCAAGAACTGAAAAGGATTATGGGGAAATCCATGTGAAAGAAAATGGTTATAAGAAGATGAGTGGTGGTTCCAGAATTTCTTTAGGGAATGCTATCTCACTGGAAGGGGACTTGGAGATGTATTTGCATAGTAAGCAAATTGTTTTTATTTAGCTTAGTTGTTTATTTTAAGTGGTACCTAGGAGAGCTGATGGAAGTCTAAATCAGACGCACGAGGCAAGTCTTGGCACCACAATGAAATAAGAAAGGTAAGATACTGCCAAGACTATTATTGCTCCTTCAGAAACTGAACTGGGCTACCTCTGAATAGCAAAGAAAAAGACAAGAATGCCCTTGAATAAAGTGTTCCACCATATTGACAGGAGTCTTCCCTAAACAGTTCTGTGACAGAGAAAAAAAAGACTATTTTTTAAAACAAAATTGGGATATAACTTCTGAGAAATGCAAACTATGTTACAAAATACTTTAAATTCTGAACTTCCAGATAACCTTATATTTATCATTTCTATATTTATCACATCCAAACTGACAAAGGCAAGGAAGACCAAGTGTGTTTTCTCTTCTTTATATTGTATCATTCTTTTTTTTTGGGGGGGGTCCCTAACTTGAAATATTCTTTTACTTTCAAGACACCTTGGGGCAGCAATCATATTTATCTCCGTGGGATTCCTGAGATACCTTTATCATTGCTCCAAGTCTATCTAAGAAGGCCAGTGGATGTTCCAAAATGTATTCTTTGCATGTATTTCCTTTAAAAAAAGAAAATCAAGCCTTTTGGTGAAAATCTTATATCACAAGTCAAACAGCACACAACAGGAACACCTCCTTTCAGAGCCTATCGTGGACTTCCTGAGGAAGAGGGACCTGTGCTGTTAAACATAAATTTTGCAGATCTGTTGGCTTCTCAGTTCATAGCATTCGACTCCCTGGCTCCTCAGCAGCTCCTTCTCTTCTGATGCATCTCGAGCTTTCAACTGGCAGAAGTGAGCCGGAGAGGCGATGAAATCATAGTGCCAGTCCAGATAGCACAGGTAGATGAGCATGTGCAGGGCAGGATCAGGGACATTGCCAGGCTGATTGGAATGGCTGGTGAGAAGGAAGAGGTGCAGTCTCGGGCCTTGGAAAACTGCCCCCACCCCTTAATGGTAAAGCCTTGGATCTGTCAAGAGAAAAGAGCTGAAGTGACATACTCTTTCCTCTGAAAATCTGCTTCACAGTTGGGCTAGGGGTTCTAGAGCCCTAATCAGTCAAATTTAAATACTGAGGCCATACTTGCTGAATAATTTAAACACATTATCTAACAAATGTGAGTATGCTCTTGGGGACAGTGAAACTTAATTTTAAATCAAGACTGACCCAGAAACTCTGGGATATATGGTTGTCATAATTAAGTGGCCAGAGAAATTCAAGGCTCTGAAATAAAACCTCTTTTATCTGATCCTTAGTTCACCTAAAACCACGTCTGTTGTCTCTAAAATTCAAAGCCTACTCAAAATTTTATGTGTTAATATAAATTTCGCAAAGAATAGTAATTCTCACTTTCTCTGCCTTTGATTCTGTTGACAGAAAGTAGATAGGAAGAGTCTTTTAAGGGAAGATATGATTCCCAGTGACGTAAAATATAGATAATAAAAGCTAACACTTATTGAAGATTTTTTTTTTACATACCAGACACTGCCTTAACTCATTTAATACTTACAAGAGCCTATGAATAAGTTACTATTTTATCCTAATTTATGGATGAGGAAACAGGCACTGAAAAGTTAAGTAACTTGCCCAGAGTCACACAGTATTAAGTACAATGAAGCTGTAATTCAAACCTTAGCAGTCTGGTTTCAGAGGCACTTCTCAGTTTACAACTCCGTAACTCCTGGTATATTGTGTCTTTTTTTCCCCCCATCACTAACTCTCCTTCTTTATCAGATGTACCATGCAGACTTGGTACTGTTTTTGGAAGACCTGTATACCACTTGCAGTCTGCTCAGAGAATTGAAAGAAAAGCTTTCTCATATGTGCAATGAAGTGATTTAATTACTTGGAACTAGGAGAGGTTCAAATCGACAACTGGCCCCGTTATCTAAATACTATCACAATAAAGAAACAGGGGCTACAGAGTCTACAGAGTAATGATTCTAAATGAGAACAATCATTTGTAGAAGGCAGCTTCCACATTCAGCTAGCTTTTAGAATATAACCCTACAACTCATTCAGTCACCTAGTTGGTTTTAAAAGGGTACATCAGAAAACTGAATTATCCATGAATGCTTTACTGAGGATCCATTTTTAAGACTTAGGTGGACACTTTACCATGTTTCCATGCTAAAATGATTGTAGCCACCCATCATACCGTAGACATTAGGGGCCTTGCTTGCCCAACTACCTGTGCTTAGACTGAACCAAAACAACTGCTGAAGGAGACTCTTGGCCTGGCTTTTAGGATACTTGGCCTGCCCACTCTATGAAGAGGCAAAGTGGCCTTCTCTTCAGGCACTAGCCTGAAGAGTCAAGCTCCTCAATGACAAAAGATGGCCTCATTTGATGCTACAACTCCAGCCAAAGAGAATGTCCTCACGCTGACTGCCACTTACCTCTTAAGACTTGACTGAGAACAATATCTGTGGAGGATGCCTGAGGGACACATTGTCTATCCATGTTCTGGACTAGAGATTGTAAACACTCTGTATCCAGCCCACAGGTAAGTTTTGTTTGGCCCAGAGTTCTGAACATCCTGAAAACCTCCCCCAGGAATCTACATTTCTATCTTTAATTGAAAAGTCAGAAGATCCAGCAAGATTGGGCCTGCATTCCTACAAAGCAAAAATTAGCTGAAGTTTTATAAAATATACCTCTTGTGATGCCGGCTACATTTTGCCGAAGTCCCCAGCTGGCCCACCTGAGGCATGTGAGCTTTCACCTGAGGCACCTGAGTTTGCCATGCATGTGACATCACTCTGTACTTTATTCCTAGAATAAACCAGATAGATCAGCAAAGCTGTAGATGTGGAACGCAGCCTTTTGTATGCATACCTTAACCTCCAGCACCACCAGCACTACCTCTTCCCTGGACTGGGCTTGCTTCTGCATCTGTCCACATGAAGAGTGTTTTACAAGGTCCACTCTGACGCCCAGTGCTCTGTCCCCCATGAGGCTGCTGCTGAGGATGCTGTCACGCACTGCACAACACCAGGGATGAATGTGCTCCTCACAAGCACATTCTCAGTAGTCTTATGAACCCCATGAACACGTGAAGGGTGATTCTTTCTCATGCTGGCTGCTCAAGAGCTTCAGAGCGAAATTACTGTGCTGCTTCCAGCCAGGGCAGACAGATGGTCTCATGGTTTTGTGTACCAGCTTCACTAGTGGTTTAGCTGATCTTTTCTTCCTTTTGTTTTCCTTAATCCCATGTCTTCCCATTTTTTGGTTTATACTTTTTATTGTAAAATACACATAAAATCTACCATCTTAACCATTTTTAGGTGTATGGTTCAGAGGCATCAAGTACATTCACATCATTGTGCAACCATCACCACCATCCATCTCCAAAACTCTTTTCATCTTGCAAAACTGACACTCTGTACCAATTAAACACTAACTCTCCAGTCCCCTCTTCCCCCACCCCCTAGCAACTGCCATTCTACTTTCTGTCTTCAAATGTGACTACTCTAGTACCTCATAAGTAGAATCATACAAATATTTGTCCTTTTGTGTCTGGTTTATTTCACTTGGCATAATACCCTCAAGGTTCATTCATGCTGTTGCATTTATCTGAATTTCCTTCCTTTCTAAGGCTAAATAATATTTCATTGTATGTATATGATAGATTTTGTTTTTCAGTCATCCACTGATAGACATTTGGGTTATGTCCATCTTTTGGATGCTGTCAATAACGCTGCTATGAACATGGATGCACAAATATCTGTTCATGTCTCTGTTTTCAATTCTTTTAGGTATATAATCGGAAGTGGAATTATTGAATCACATGGTAATTCTATGTTTAATTTTTTGAGGAACCACCATACGGTTTTCCATAGTGGCTGCACCATTTTACATTTCCACCAGCAATGTACAAGGGTTCTAATTTCTCCACATCCTTGCAATAGCTGTTATTTTCAGTTTGGGGGATTTTTTTTTTTTTTATAATAATCAACTTAATGGGTGTGAAGTGGTTTGCCCATTTTTCAAAGTTATTTTTCTTCAAGTATTTCTATAAGTCATTGTAAGTCATTTCTGGAACAAGGTAGAGATATAAATCAGTCAATTCATCTGTTAGGCAAGATTATGTGTGAATTATTCCTTGTTTTCATTATTACCTCATTTCCCTTTCCACCTACTTCTCTTTTAAAAGTGTGAGAGAAATAGATACAATATATACTTTATAAATATTATATAAATAGATATATATATTACATGTATTATAAATTGTCTTTGGAGCCAGTCCACAATTCAAATTCTGCTTCTACCAGTTACCAATTATATCACTTTGAACAATTATGTAATCAGAGTTTCAGTCATCTCATTTGTAAAACAGGGATAATAACAGCTATCTTGCAGCATTATGATAAGTTTCAAAGATAAAATATGTAAAATAACTACAACAGTGCCAACACACAAAGAGGACTCATAAGTATTAGTTATTGTTAATCCATGCCTAACACGGTCCTGGGTGTTGCCACATATATATTAGGCCATGAATTCTTTACATCCATAAAGATAGGTCAGAAATCGAGAGGGTGGAGTAACTTGCCCAAGTGGCTGAGAAGTAATTCAAAACCATGTCTTTCGAACTCCAAAATGCAAACTCCTTCCCTACCCCAAACTACCTCACCACACTTCTCCAACCTGGGGGGAAGGGGAATAAATATATATTTATATATGGAAAAGATTGGGAAGAACCTATAAAAGGCACATGTAAAACCCTGCCTATTTCAGGGAGTTGGAAGAACAAGTTAAGCTTTTTTCACAGGTAAACAGGTCAGAGGAAGTTGACAGATGTCTCTCAGCCCGAGATTCTGTTGGTGAAAAGGAACTTCTTATGCCTCTATGCCTTTCCCCAAATACTTTCAAGAGGATCTTTAGGATATTTTTGACTCCCTGGCTGACAGTTTCATTCCTATGCTAAATGCCAAAGCTGTCACTCACACTTCAGATGTACTTCTTATCTGCCCTGATAGGATCACTGCTCCTCTCCCTGAAGGAAATAAAATAATTGTCCGACAATTCCTCTCCCCAGAAGGGCCTCTTGCTCCAGGAAGTGTCAGTCACTGGGCTCATGCCACACCTTCACTCTGGCTTACATTGCTGGCATTCCTCACTGATAATTATTAGTGACTGGATAAACCTTTATATAAAAGAAAGTCCTTGTGGGGGGCAGGGGGGATCACTGTGCAGGAAGAGGAAATACTTGATCCTATTCTATTTCATACCTTAGAAGATAAGGAACATAATTCATACCAATATAATTTTAAAGATATATACTCCTCTCTTTTCCTTAAACATCTATGTTTTCAAACAAACAGAATTTCTTTGGCACCAAACACACTGGTGCATTGAGCATATGCTTTAGTTTATTACCTGGAAATCAACAAAAGTGACCTCCCACAGGCTTGACATATCATTGGTGTCACTGGGCAACAAAAGGGCATCATACCGCTGCAGGCTGCTGACGCGTTGGCAGTGGTAGGAGTAACTTGACAGAGCAAACATGCCAGTTGCATTAAAAGTTGCTGGAATTGAATTATTGAAAATAACCTCTACTTGGTGCAAATTAAACCAGCTCTGGATGGACAATTTGTTGTAACTGGTAAGGGTGAATCTGACAATGATTATAAAACAGTTACCCCCAAAGCACTTTTACATTTGCTGATGCAGGACACTGTTGACGAACAGTACAACTGCGCCCTCTTTTGTCAGGTAGTAGAACTGGCTCAGAGAGAGGCTTTTACTTTCTAGTTCTGAACAAGAGCCTCCTGATGGGTGGGAATGAAAGCAAGTAACAGGAGAACGCCCCAAAGTGAGCAATACAAATTCCTACAAAAGGAAAAACACAAAAAGCTCGGGTATTTTTTCTTTTTTAAAATTAAAAAAATTTTATTATTGCAAAAGAATTGAGAAAAACTAAATGGACAATAATATAGAAGTAGCTAAATAAATAATGGTCAAAAATAAAATAGCTCTTACTATGTGTCAAGCATCTCTCTAAATCCTTTATGAATAGTTTATTTAATCTTCACTACAACACCATGAGATAGAGAATATTATTATCCTCATTTTGCAGATGAGGAATCTAAGACACAAAGGGGTTAAGTAACTAACTTGTGCAAGTTTACTCAGAGAGTAAGCACTGAAGCTGGGCTTAGAATCCCATCTGAGACCAGAGCCCTTACTCTTAGCCATTTTGGAATGGAATATTCTCTAGCAATAAAAAAGTTATAACATGCATATGTCATGATCACGTTTTTCATTAAAAATGTGTGACTGCATAGAAAAAAATTCTGGAAAGACAGAGATCAAAATGTTAATATGTTTACGCACTTTGTTATACACCTGAAACTAACAACATTGTAAATCAACTATATTTCAATTTTTTTAAATGGAAAAAAGAAAAAGAAAGCAGCTGAGATCAGTATAGCTCAGGGTGAAAGCTTGGGTTTTGATCCTGGCTCTGCCCACCTGTAGGTTATGTTCCTGCTCCTTCTGGGAACAGCATCTTGGTGTGTATAGGGCTGACCCTCTCCCCTCTCAGTGGTCTCCCGGACCCTGCCAATCAGTGTATGGTGGCCCTTTAATCACTGTGATCGGTTTAGAGAGAGGCATATGCTCCAGGCTGGGTCAATAAGATGTAAGCTGTGCTATAGCTATCAAGCAACAGAGTTCTTTTATGTTGCTTAAGTGGATAACTGTCAGCTGGCCACCATCTTTCCAGCCTGAGAATGAAACTGACACAAGGACAGCAGAGCCAAGAGATGGAAAAAGATGCTGCCCTGGTGAGGTAAGTTAAGTGTCTGAAGCTAACACTTTCAATCCTATTAATCAGTTACCTTTTGACTTTATGCAGCCAAAAGAGTTCTCAGAAATACAGCTCTTATTAGTGGTATGGTAAGTGTTGTTAAACAACCCAACTGGGCCTTGCTTTCCTCATCTGTAAAACAGGTTGTGCTTGTTTAAATAGAATGCTCTGTGCTGGCCTGGTGTTATAAAACATTCGTTGTTATCTGGGACAGCCCCTGCTCACCCTGGGCTCCTGACTCAGATACAGAAAGGTTTTTTGAGGGATGCAATTGAGTCTGGCCATCCCCGCCCACTGCAACAACCCACCGAGAACGCTGAAGGCCAGAAGGATGGAGGTGGTGGACGTCTCAGATCTGGACTCTGGAGTCAGCTGTTCCAGAGGGCAATGGGACAGACAAGCCATTCCCAGAAAGGGCAGGCTGGCTCTGGATTCCCTGGAAGTGACTTCTGTTGTGCTCAGGGCTGGGGTGGACCCCCCCACATTGTTTGCAGCCCTGTTTCAGATAATGGCCTGAGATTGAGGCTGTTCTGACACAGCCTCAGTGCGGTGGGAACATTAATGCACCAACGGAACTGCTCGAAGAAATCCTTCCTGGTGAAAACACCGGGTCGTTTTGCCAAACAGTTGTCCAGCCCACAGGGTCTTTGGTTCTGTGTCTCTTGGCCCACTTGAGGGCAGGAATGGCATGCCCATGGGCCTGGGGGACATGACACCCTCTGCCCTGGCCTCTCAAACCTGTGCTGGTTCCTGGAGCAGAGCCTGAGCAAGGATTTGTGGGCAAGTGATTTTTTAAGAAAATCCCAGGAGGACAGGAGAGGAAAGATGTGAAACAGGCGAAGGGAGGGGAGAACAAGTAAGGGCGTGCATCCAGCAGGGTCCCTGGAGGGCGACTTTGGCTCTGTCCTGCTGGGATATCTGGAAACGCCTGTTGGTTAGGGCTGCCCTGGGGGATGTCTGGCCCTCTGGTGGACATGCAGGCAAAGGGTGCTCCAGCAGGCCAGGAGAGCCCCTGGCAACCACACAGGGTGCCTGTTGTTAAACAAGGAGAAGGAGGGAGGGAAGTGGATGGAACAGCTCAGTGCCTACTTCTGTTCCTGCCCTTCCAAGTTGCTCTTTTAAAAGGATACGTTGGAAAAGTCAGACATAAAAGGTCATATGTTGTATGATCCCATTTATATGAAATGTCCAGAACAGGCAAATCCAGAGACAGAAAGCAGACTGGTGGTTGCCAGGGGCTAGGAGGGGGAATGGGGAGCGACTGCTAAGGGGTAGGGAGTTTCCTTTTGGAGTGATAAAATGCTCTGGAACTACACAGAGGTGATGGTTGTACAATATTGTGAATGTACTAAGTGCCACAGACGTGAACACTTTAAAATGGTAACTTTTATGTTATGTAACTTTTACCACAATAAAAAAAAGTAAAAATAGAAAAAACAAATGTTAATTGTGATGACCAATGGTGGTTGGATTATGAATGATTTTCATTTTCTTTTCATAGCTCAGTATTTTCCAATCTTTCAGTTTTCAACAGATATATATATAACCTTGTCTTAGCTTGGGCTCCTACAGAAGCAGACCCTGAGACAAGGATGTGAATACAAGTATTTTGTGGAGGTGATCCCAAATTTATTGGGGAATTTAGTCATCCAAAAAATGTAGAATATCATATGACATCTGTCTTTCTCTTTCTGACTTACTTCACTTAGTATGATAATCTCTCGGTCCATCCATGTTGCTGCAAATGACATTATTTCATTCTTTTTTATGGCTGAGTAGTATTCTATTGTTTTTTTTCTTTAATGGGGTACAGTTGTTTTACAATGTTGTGTTAGTTTCTACTGTACAGCAAAGTGAGGTAGAATTCCCTGTGTTATACGGCAGGTTCTCATTAATTATCTATTTTATACATATTGGTGTATATATGTCAATCCCAATCTCCCAGTTCATCCCACCCCTCCTCTTTCCCCCCTTGGTGTCCATACATTTGTTCTCTACATCTGTGTCTCTATTTCTGCCTTGCAAACTGGTTCATCTGTACCATTTTTCTAGATTCCACATATATGTGTGAATATACGATATTTGTTTTTCTCTTTCTGACTTTACTCTGTACGACAGTCTCTAGGTCCATCCACATCTCTACAAATGCTCACTTACATGTGGAATCTAAAAACTGATACAAAACAGAAACAGACTTAACAGACATAAAAAACAAACTTATGGTTACCAAAGGGGAAGGGGTGGGGAGGGATAAATTAGGAGTTTGGGATTAGCAGATACAAACTACTATATATATAATAAATAAACAACAAGATCCTACTGTATAGCACAGGGAACTATATTCAGTATCCTGAAATAAACCATAATGGAAAAGAATATGAAAAAGAATATATATATATATACATACACATATATGTGTGTGTGTATAACTGAATCACTTTGCTGTACAAAACTTATACAGCATTGTAAATGAACTATAGTTGAAGTATACTTCAATTAAAAAAATTTTTAAATGAAGTATTGCAAATAAAAACAAACAAACAAACAAAAGTATGTAGAAGAGAGAGAAGAGAAATGACAGAGGAATGGAAGGCAGCCCCAAAGGACAAAGGTAAGCAAGCTTCCACCATGAGCGACAGGGGCTTAATGCCCACAGGGAATCCTGGGAGACAGCGAAGAACACACACCTCTGGGTTATCTCACCCGAGGGTGAGGGAGCTAGGATATTTACAGACTTCTTTCAGTCATTGCTGGGGTACAGATGGGAGGCAGTGGGCCCCTTTGGCCAGAGAAAGCTTTTAGGCAAAGAAAGGCTGGCAGTTGAAACTTGAGCTGGTGGGGACTTCCCTGGGGGTCCAGTGGTAAAGAATCTACCTTCCAATGCAGGGGATGCAGGTTTGATCCCTGGTCAGGGAACTAAGATCCCACAAGTCATGGAGCAACTAAGCCTGTGCGCCACAACTACTGAACTCACACGCCTCAACTACAGCCCGCGTACCACAAACTACAGAGCCCACGCACCCTGGAACCTGTGCTCCACAACTAAAGAGAGAAAACCTGCATTCCACAACTAGAGAGAAGCCCACACACCGCAATGCAAGATCCCGCATGCTGCAACTAAGACCTGACACAGCCAAAAATAAATAAAATAAATAAATGATAAATAAATCTTTAAATAAATAAATAAATCATTTTTTTAAAAAAAAGGTGAGCTGGTGGACTATAGTGCTCTCAAATGGAAATGCCCAACAGGATATAGACAAGGTACACTGACAATGTCAGCCACATAGCTTTATCGTCAGAAAAAATAATAATCAAAAAGCTACTTTCCTCTAGGGAAAAATTTTTAAAAGGTGCTATCTGAATCAAAAATATTCCCCATTCCTATATCAAACAGATATGTACATGTGTCTGGTCACCTTGTGAGATTCTATAAAGTGTCTCTGAAAGATGATGGCATGCATGTTCTAAACTATGACCAGTGAAACACTCGTATCCCATGATATGTAGGCACATGTTGAGGAAAGAGCTTTCCAAGGTTAAACATAGGAAATGCTAGGTTAGAGGCAAAAAAAGAAAGAAAGGGGGACTGGAGACAAGATGGCAGAGTAGAAGGACTTGAGCTCATCTCCTCTTACGAAAACACCAAAATCACAACTAACTGCTGAACAACCATCAACAACAAAAAGAAAAGACAGGAAATGCTAGGTTAATCAAAGTCACCAAGTGCAGCAATCTTCCTTAAGAACGCGTCTTCACAGAAACTTCAACATACAGATTTATACCGTGAATCTCCAAGAGGACACGCTGTGCAGTCTTTCTCAAACACGTTTGACCACAGGACCCCTTTTCTGGAAATATGATAAACATTTACACAGAGCAAAAGTGTTCCATAGAACACAGCTTAGGAAAGACTGCCCTAGCACATCCTTCTGGTTTTTCAAGAAATGTTAAAGACACGGCTGCTTATCTCCACTAAAAGGTTGCTCCTATAGGAAAGGAGCATTATTTTTTTTTTTTTTGAGCATTATATTTTTATAAGAAAAAAATGTTTAATGCCTTCAAACTGCTCCCCACCCCTGGAGCAGTTCCTAACTGCTTGGATAAGCCAATGTTGGCAGATGCATTATTCCATACATAAACACAGAAAAATGCAGGCCTATGTTGATTGTCTGCTGGGGAATTCAGCTAACAGAGAATTTTTAGTTACAGTTAAATGGTAAGTGTGACTCAGTTGTAAGGAGCTATACAGAAAATAACTTCAAACTAGAGCCTCAGTTTTGGAGCTTTAACATATTTTATTCTTTGCTCAGAGGAAAGAGGTATCACATTCTCAGGTTCATGTATTTTCTAGGTCGCTAAAGGAAGAGGGAAAAAGTATAGTTGCTTTGGTAGAAACTAAAGAAAGTATTACTATAGGATCCCATCATAACATCACTGACTTTTCAGTGTAATTAGATAAATGTGGCATTTCATGTGTCACAATACTGGGCACACAGCAGTCCCTTGATACTTACATGTTGAATGAATAAATTATATGGAGCTAATCTGAAGTGCTGAACCTATGACATTCCAAAGTGCTATCCATACCTACCTTATATCAATACCTCTGGGATTTTCAGCATCACCAAACTTCAGAGACAACCTTAGAAAACAGAAACACAGACCATCAAAATAGGAATAACCCTTACTCCACACTATACTCAAAAATTACCTCCAAATGGATCACAGGTCTAAATGTAACAACTAAAACTATAAAACACATAGAAGAAACATAAAATAACATTTGTGCAATCTTGGGGTAAGAAACAGCTTCTTGAAAAAATGTAAAAGTATGAACTATAAAATAAAAAACTGATAAATTGCACTTTATCAAATTTTTAAAACTTTTGCTCTTCAAAAGATACTGTTAAGAAAACGAAAAAGGCAAGTCACAGAATGGGAGAAAATATTCACAACACATATACACAAAGAATTTGTATCCAAAATACAGCAAATAGCACTAACAACTCAATAATAAGGAGAAAACCCAACTTTAAAGTGTTCAAAAGACATGCACTTCACAAAGGAAGATATACAAATAACCAGTAAGTACATAAAAAGATGTCAATATCATTAGTCATCAAGCAAATATAAAATGAAACCACAATATGATGCCGTAGTACAGTAATCGGTATGGTTAAAACTTTTTTCAAAAAAAAACCCCAACACTCTTAAGCTTTTAGTGTCTATATTTATTCACATTATTTGGAACATTAACACAAGATTTCCTGGAGGGGAGATAGATTATCACTAACCCAGAGCAATAACCACATTGGTTCCCCTTTTAGCCAAATTCTTCCCCTGCTGAAAGCCAGATGCCATCCTACACATACTGGGATTTACAACACAGGTAAGGAACACTAAAATTATGAACCTGGGAGCTCATATAGGAGACAGTCATTCCTCCTTCAACTCCTGAGAGAAGGAGAAAGACATTTGCTTCTTTAGTGTCAGAAATTTTCCTTGGAAAAATAAAAGTGTATGAATTTTAATAGCCTTTGGATGGGAGCAAACAGCTCACCATAAAGGAAACAAATGGGTGCATGTCTAATACCCATGTAGGTAAATAAAGTCTCCAAGGAGACGATAAGAAGCTTCTCTGGGCTTCCAAGCCCTGGAATATGTCAATGGTGCTGAGTTTCATTACTCCTTGACATGTAATCACATTCCTGTGAGGAGGTACATCCCTTACTAACTCCAAGACTTATCTTTTAACCCAGGTCCGAGCAAAATTTGTTTAGAAATTGCTAACCATACAGAAACATAATAATATTTTCTCTGTAGTCCCACACTGATCATACCTAATGTTGGTAAGGATGTGAAGTAGCTGGAACTCTCATACAACGCTGGTAGAAAGGTAAACGCTACAACCACTTTAAAAAACCATTTGGCAGTTTCTTAATAAGCTAAACACACACATACCATATGATCTAGCCATTCCACTGCTAGGTATTCACCTAAGAGAAATGAAAATATATGCTCCTATAAAGACTTGTACATGAATATTTACAGCAACTTTATTTGGAAAGTTATCTAAAAACTGGAGGAAAAACAAATTTCCATCAAGATAAGTAAGTTGTGATATATCCATACAAAGGAATACTTACTACTCATCAGTAAAAAGAAATACTCCTTTGACACATGCAATAATGTAGAAGAATATCAAGATCATTATACTAAGTGAAGGAAGCTAAACTAAAAAAGAGCGCACACTATATGATTATAGTTATATAAAATTCTAGAAAATGCAAACTAATCTATAACAATAGGAAGCAGAACAGTGGTTACCTAGAAAGGTGGGAATGGCAGAGGGACGGATTACAAAGGGGCACAAAGAAACTTCTGAGTGTGATGAAAATGTTTGCTGTCTTGCTTGTGATGATCGTTTCACAGGTATAAACGTATGTCAAAACTGACCAAATTGTATAACTGAAATATGTGCAGTTTATTATATTTCATTTAAATTTCAAAAAGGTTGAAAAATAAGAATGATGAAAAGCTAAATACAATTGAAATGGGAAAATGTGAGAAATTTAAATATATAAAGGATGACGCTGATATGTGACATTATAATGTCTTGAAGTTATAACACCTCAATATACATTATAAAAACAAAAAAGCCAAAGTAGGTGGTTATAAAATGTCCAATTACAAATTTGAAAAAAATCACACAAATATAATTTCATCAATTTGGTCCCACTTATCAAGAAATAGAAATGTCAGTGACTGAGCTCATTTATCTTCCTACTACTTATGGAGAAAGGGAAGGAGTATTCACAAAATTAACCGTATTAATAAGATCGCTAAAAGAAATATCTTTATTTCCTAACATCATAAGCTTAGGTACCTTAGAAGCACTCATTTACAAACACTTTATAAGCTAATTTACTCGGTAAAGCAAGTTTTCAAGAGGATTTTTCTCTAACAATATTCTGATAATCTGTTACAAATTACTGAAAATACTTTAAAGAAATGAAGTGCATTTCTTGGATTGTACTTTATAAATTTGACTGGTCACTTACTCTAACAGAAGTTCTCTAGTTCTTCCAAGGAATCAGAATAGCTTAGTTACCCACAAATTGGCTCTCCAGCTAATGAACTGAAGCTCCAAGCAAAGCCACGTTGCGCCCACCCGAACCTCTGGTGGTGCAGCTCAATGGCCTCCATGCTTCTGATGTCCCAAGAGCTTTCTCCAGCAGTCCTGGTTTCAATGAAAGCTGTTAACATGCTCTGCTGTGGAGTAAAGAACATGAGGCCCAATTTCAACAAAGCAAATTCAGCAATCATTCAGTGAGATTTTTTTATGTGCCAAGCACTGCACCACATGCTGCACCATAAAGGGGAAATACAACCTAGGGAGTCACTCAAAAAAGAGCTTCATTTACTCTTCCAAGCGCCCTACCCTCCCATGTTTAAAACAGATTCTGAATTCTTGAGACTTTAATTGCCTCAATTCAAAATACACACAGATGCTGGGATTATGCTCTGTTTGTAAGGCTTTCACTATTTAAAAAGACTTCTGTAGCAAATCTGTCTGCCAACAATTTGCCTTTCCCTGAACATTTTGTTTCCAAGCACTAAAATATGGTCATTTTTTTTTAATCTGTGCTTTTGACCTTACATGGTTATGTCTTAGCTTGGGTTTGTTCTTTCCGCAACTCCCTTTCTGGTTCTTGAATATAAGATTTCCTTGCCAGCATAACAAAGGCATCTCACTAATCTATGCAATTCACAGGAATCAGGGACAGTCTCAGCAGCTGGTCCTTGAATGCCTCACATCCTGGGAAGCCTCCCCATCATGCCCTTGGGAGGGCTCTCCAGGATGCCTGCACACTCACCTGAGCAGGACTCCAAAAGGTGGATGATACACGCTCAGAACTCACCCACTAGAATTCTTGGGCAGTGACAAAGAAAAAAAAAAATCATTAACTTGTGTATTATGAAAACCAAAGGTTCCTTAGGCCTCTCTACCAGGTAACTAGACACTATTTTACTCTAGTTGTCATTAGTATCTTATACTTTGAGTAGCACTTGGCAAAGTTCTCATGCATACATTTCCTCATTTGATTTTCACACTGCAATGAGATAGGGCCAAGAGAGAGGAGGGAAAATGGCATTGTTAAAGATGTTTTAGACCCCAGCTCTATTACCATACAGGCTGTATGATCTTAACAAGTTTCCTAAGCTCACCCTCACCTGAAACACCGATGATAACTGTACCTGTGACTCAGGGACTTAACTCGCAATAGCATTGTGAGGAATAACAGATAACATACCTGTGAAGTCCTCACAAGGCGCCTGGCCAATTCCAAGTGCTCCAGTCCTGTTAACTGCTAGTAATAGATGCCACCATCTCCATCTCACTCATGATGATCCTAGAGTGGCTCCTGTTTATAAAGCCACAGAGCTCACTGGCAGAACTGGGCCTAGAAGCTAAGTTTTCATTCTTTCTGTCTCTAGGTTCCCAGTGATAATCAAGGTTTCTAAAGTCCAGCAAAAAGCTGTGGTGCCCTGATCTACCCCACAAATTCCCTGGGGTCAGGATAAATGGAATCAAGGAGGGCCAGTCAGCCATGGACAGGCAAGACTATCCCCAGGCAATCAGCCTCTCTCCCCGCAGCTGACCACAAATAAAGAGCACTGTAGGGAATTAATTAGAGGCTGAGGAAACAGTCCTGAGCTCTCAGCAATGTTGGAGTCTCTTTGATAGTTATGCTGTAACAGAATAAACAAATCCGGGAGGACTCTGGGTTTTGCTTACAATTCCCTAGCTCTCTGATAAGAGATAGTCATTGTGAATAGCAACATACTTACTAAAACTTGTAATGTAACTTGTAAGCATACGTGAATATAATCCATTTTTTACCCATCATCAAGAATTTTTAAATGAGAAGTTCAGAAATAAAAAAGTGTTCCCACCAAACTATATAATAATAATACAGAGAAACACACACACACACACACACACACACACACACACACACACACACACACAAACACGGAGCATGTTATGGTTTATACAAAGCATTCTGCCCATCTAAACCAGGCCAGAACAAATGCAGAGAATCTTCCAAAAGCCTCCATTATGCCAACAAATGTTGAAAGCAAGGAGCTTTATAGAAAGCAAGTGGGACATGCCAGACTTCCTCCCTCTGGACCAAAACAAATACAAGCAAAAAATATCTGCTTGGATGGCTGAAAAGCAGAGAAAGGCACTGGAAATTGACTTCCTCTTCGATAGGGATAGTTGTTTAATCTGCTTATCTCAACTCAAAAATAATTATTCTAATCATTTTTTAAATGTCCTAAAGAATTCTCTGAAATGTGGCCATTCAAAGTTACCCTTGCACATTTGCAAACAGGCAATGTTCCATAACTTCAGAACACTTCCTAGAATCAAATATCTGCCCTGGCTAGATGGAGTCAGCTTTCTTTGTTTCACCCACTAGAATATGTATGACTCTGCTCACCGATATGCAATTTCCTTCCTGCTGGGACAAAAGTAGTTTGACACCTCACATTTGGAGTTGACATAGAGCCTGGAATTCTTTCTCTTTTTCAGAACGAGTTTGGGAAACTTCATTTTCAGAATCCTGAACTTCCACAAAGTATTATAACAATTAGCTAAAGCATTCAGAATAAAATTATTGGGGAAAAAAATAAGAAATTAAAAAAATTAATTTCTGACTTGTTCTTTCATTTTAGACATTAGACGTTTCCTCAGAAATGTATGTCAGGGTCATGTACAAAGGAGCCTACTTCTACTTTCCGAAATGACAGAAAACTGGACCACCCAGTTAACAGGCTACACTCGCCCTAAGGGCTTGCTCCAGCAAAGCAGTCAAGTTCCTTCACTGCAATTTGAGTTGCCAGCGTCCACTGTTGCCTTGTGGCCAATGGCTTCATCTCTAAGGTCCAGCCAGGTCTGATTCTTAAATTTAATTGTTATTCTTTTGGCCCAAAAGAGAATGCAGGGAATTCCATCCACGGAGACATTAACCGGGCTATGATGGCTGGATGCATACCAAGGTTCTTTTTCTAAATCTTTGTCTGCTCAGATTGTAGTTAGCCTAATTAACCAAATAAATGAAATTTAAGATACGAATTTGTATCCATGGTACAAAAGGCTTCTTGGAAGTAAAAAAGCCAATTCAAAACCTGTTGAAACTGCTAGCTTCAGAGTCCATGCTATTGTGGGGAAAAGATGGGTGGACCTATCAAGCCTAAAAATGATAGGTATACCTGAAAGGCACATGAACCCAGTTCCACAAAGCACCAAAAATGTAAAGAACCAAATTATAAAAACAAACAAACCAAAAACCAACTTTGAAAGTAATAATATTAGCAATAATGACTTTAAAAAGTCACCAGTCACCGTGCTGGGGGAGGAAGAGGGAATAAATAGGTGGAGTGCACCGGATTGTTAGGGCCATGAAACTATTAGTCTGTATAATACTGTAATAGTAGATAGATATCATTATACATTTGTTAAAACCCATAAAATGTGCGACACAAAGAATGAATGCTAATGTAAACTATGGACTTTAGTTAATAATGTATCAGTAGTGGATTATCAGTTTTAACAAATGCATCACACTAATGAAAGATTTTAAATACAGGGGAAATTAGCAGGCGTGGGGGCTGCAGACTGGAGAGGTATATGGGAATACTGTGTACTTGTGGTCAGTTTTTTCTGTAAACCTAAAACTACTAAAAAAAAAAGTCTATTAATTTTTTTTTTAAATTCACCATGCCTTGAAACTAATGGCGGTAATCTTTTCAAAAAATAATATCATAAGAACCCAAATAATTCAGAATTTTAAATAAATTCATTAATATGTTAAACAAAGAAAACAAGAGGTTTCTGAAAATCAAGCGTAATTCTCCAGACCGTTAATGTCCAACAGAACTTCCTGTGATATTGGCTATTATACACTGGAAATGTAGCTAGTACAATTGAAGAGCTTAATTTTTAATTTTACTTAACATTATCCAATTTGAATTTAAATTTAAATAGCAGCATGTGGCTAGTGTCTACTCTCTTGGACAGTGTAGTTCCAGGTCATTTAATATACATAAACTAGCAAGGTATTCTAACCTTATTCTACATCTTATGAAACCTTTGCAGATTTCCAGGAAGCCCAAGACAATGCACTTCAGTATGTCACTCTGGAGATCATAAAGGCAGGTCTCTATCCGAAAGAAGATCCACTTATCCAGAGCAACTATTCCATACCAATTACTCCAGTGTAAATAGAGATAAAAGAGAAATTGAACAGGCAGCAACAACCCAAGTTTACCAGTAACCAAAGATAAACTGTTACTATAGTGATCCTATCTGGAAAGGAACAAAAGTAAAACTGAATATTGTAATGAAAATACTGTATATGACAGCAAGTGAAACTTTAGTCACCTAAAGTTCAAGCAAGAATGTTAGTTATTAACAGAATTATTACTTATATTTTCACAGGGGCTCTGACCTGATTGAAATGTGTTTACTTTTTTTTATGATACAATCTAGTTTCCTAACATGTTCATACCTGTGTGATTCCTATTGTGAAATCCTGCACTGGTTTCATTCCTCCATTATTCTGCTGATCTGTCAAATAAAATGATATGAGTACAAAGGCTAAGTGTCATATATTTATTAATGTAATTGAGTGACAATAATATGCTAAGCACAGGCTTAAGTCTCTTTTGGCTCATAATTTAGAATACTGCAGTTTCAGAGATTTTCACATCAGACTGCTGATGCCAGTACTGGTGTTCAGGGAAGCCCATCACAGACAGAACCCTTCCTCCACCCCCCAAGGAATCATAAGGGAAATTACAAGTCTTACCATTGTTCATAACCACTTCTTTATTTGAAGATGTTGGAGAGCTGAAACTAGAAGAAAGAAAAATAAAAAGATGCTGAACAAATATCTACATTTTAGATTTTATATGTAATTTTAAGGACATTTTGGTT
The DNA here is from genome assembly GCF_005190385.1 of Monodon monoceros. Classification (NCBI taxonomy): domain Eukaryota; kingdom Metazoa; phylum Chordata; class Mammalia; order Artiodactyla; family Monodontidae; genus Monodon; species Monodon monoceros. The sequence goes on along the minus strand of NW_021703768.1, from coordinate 65,647,500 downwards.
TGTTACATCTCCGAGTAGAGGAGCAGAACCTTAGCCTGTCAAAACTGTTCACTTTTGAATAGTGAATTTCTGATTTAAAAAGTAATACTATATATGTTCTTCAAAGAAAATAAGGAAAAGACTGAAAATTTTAAAGTAGAAAAAATTTTTAAATATCAACCCTAATGTTCATTCATTGAATAAACAATCTACTCTGAGAGTTCACTATGTGCCAAGCAGTATGCTAGACACTGAGGTTCAACCAAAAATAAATAATAACCAAATAATAAATCAAATAACCAAATAATAAAACATAATAAAATATTTTACAGTGAAATTTTATACCACATTGTACAGTCAACATATTAAAGCAAAAATATTTAACCCTTTTTATTTAAAAAAAAGACAGACTCTATTGCCAAAAAGGTACTTCTGAAAATTATGAAGATATAAATTATAATAATATATCCTTCCAGTGTTTCACTCTACATACATGTATACACACCCTACACACAAATATAATTTTTTATATCATTTAAACAGAGTTTTATAAACATCCCGTTTTAAAGTGTGTAATTTTTTTTTACTTAAAAATATATCACAAATATTTTCCCACGTTATTACATATTTTTCTGACATAATTTTGAATTCCATGTGGTATTACATCATACAAATGTATTAATTTATTTAAACTAAAAACTTATTAAGTATTTGTTTCCAATTAATAAACAACACTACATTGAACATTATCATGGATTATTTGTTAATACTCCTGAGAAGTTCCTTAAGATAAATTCCTAGAAGTGAAATTGCTATGTTAGAAGATATATACATCTTTTTATCGTGGAATATTGCAAACATACACAAATTTAAACAGAAAAATATAAGCTCCTTCACCCTCCCCAAGTACCTGTGCCCATCATCCAGTTTTAGTAATTATCAAGTCATAACCAATCCTGTTTTACCTATGTGCCTACCCACTTCCCCACTCTAGTATTATTATGAAGAAAATATCAGAAATTATATTTATTTAGGTATGTATTTCTAAAAGATAAGGACTTTAAAAAGTAACAACCCAATTATATCTAGAAAATATTAATAATTCTTTAATATTAAATATCACAGTTTAAATCTCCAATTGTGTCATGTCATAAAAATTTTTAGTTTACTGCATATTTTTAATTTTTCATAAGTTGTACCTGTAATATATGAGAATACAGATCAAATTCTATATTTAGAGATTCCTAAGACCTATATATATAACTATCATATAAACCCAACACTTTTACAATTAGAGAAATATATATATTATACATTATTATCTATATGCAAAACATAATTTTGGATATAAAGAGTTACTAAATCTATATTACAGTGAAATGCTTTAGAATTAATTATATGGAACCAATTACAAATTAAATGCACCACTCTCCTTGTAATACAACCTCTAACAGCTAGTGAGAATTTAAGATGATAAATTGATAACTATATTTCTACTAGATGCTGTTAATAAATTCATATATGCATGCAATTATTTTTTCACTTTATCAGCTCTATTGACATATAATTTAAGTATAGTAAACTGCATTAGTCCATTCAATGTGTACAATTTGATGGATTTGGGCATAGACATATACCTATGACACACTGCCACAATAAAGATACAGAATATTTACATCCCACAGAAGTTTCCTCATGCACTTTTGCAGTGAAGTGATGTTTCCTTCACCTCTGCCACAGGCAACTACAGACTTCCTTTCTGTCACTTTAGGTTAGTTTGTATCTTCTCCAATTATAAACAGAAGCATGTAACATATATTCTTTGGTGCCTGGATTCTTTCAGATTTTTAATGACTAAAATTCACTGATTTTGTTACATGTATCAATATTTCATTCCTTTTTATTACTGAGAAATATTTCATTGTATGGATATACCACATTTTGTCTATGGACCCACTGATGGACATTTATGGGGTTTTGTGGAATATGTTTTTGTTTCTCTTGAATACATACCCAGAGTAGAATGGCTGAGTCATAATGTGTAAGTTTAACTTTTAAACTGCCTATCAGTTTCAGCATGTGAGCTTTCCTGTAGCTCCACATTCTTATGACAAAACATTTGGTATTGTCAGTCTGCTTAATTGTAGCCATTCTAATGGGTGTGGGTTGCTATCTCATTGTAGTTTTAATTTTCATTTCCCTGATGACTAATGATGCTGAGCATCTTTTCTTGTGTCTAACGCCATTCATATATTTTATTTTGTAAAGTATGTGTTTAAAACTTTTTCCAATTTTTAAAAATAAGTTCATGGTCCTCTTATGAGTTGAAAGAATTCTTTGTATGTTCTAGATACAAGTTCTCTGTCAGATATATGCATTGAAAATCATTTTTTCCATTCTATATCTTTTTCATTTTCTTAATGGTGACTTTCAAAAAGCAAAAGTTTTAAATTTCAAAAGTCTAATGAATTTGTTTTTCTTTTATTGTCCATTTTTTTGTGTCTAAAAGAAACATTTCCTAACATAAGGTCACAAAGATTTTTTCTTGCATTTTACCTAGAAGTTTTAAAGTTTCAGCGTTTACATTTAGCTATGTGAGGATCCATTCTGAGTTGATAGTTGTGAGATAAGGTACTTGTAACATTTTGAAGACTGGAAGAAAGAAAATGTCCTATAAGCTTCCAGAAATAAAAAACAAGAATCATGCAAGGATTCAGAAAATGTATTTCTTACACCCTTTCAAAAGCTAATGGAGGACATGCTCCACCAAAGTAAGGGATAAAACCAAGAAAGAGGAAAGCATACGTTCTAATAAACAGTGGATCAAATTCAGAAGAACGATGAAGAGAAACCTAAGGATGGCTACTGCACATCAGACCTAGAGAGAATCAATCCAGATCGGAGCAACAGGACAAAAGGGCTCTGAAGAAGGGAAACCTAGAGGGAGATCTCTACGCAAAAGGAGGATCTGAGAGACCATGTTATATGTTAAATACTCTGTTGATAATAAAAGGAAGTTGTTACACAAAATCTAAAATGTATAAATTGAGAAATCATCTGCATATATCATTTAAATAATAATATTTAATACATACAGTGGTGGACTGTATGATTGTTCCCAACTAACTCCCTAGGAACAGCAATCCCAGAGATGAATGTATCCCTGTCTTTGGCCATATTCCTTGTAGTACCTCCCTGTGGGGGGAATATTTCCTGCCCCGTCATCAGGCTTGGCTGTATGTCTTGGAATATGGGCCAATGGAATATGAGTGGAAGCAATAATGTGCCAGTTCCACAGAAACTTTAAGAGATGTTACATGCGTCTACCACCCCTTGCCCTTTTCTCTTTGATATGATAATGGCATGTCCAAATAGAGGCTGCTCTTTCAAGTCTGGGTCTTGAAATGAGAAGACATGGGAAACAGAGCTGGAGCAGGGCCATGGCAGCCCACCTGTAGCTGTAACAGGGGTGAGAAATAAATGTTTGAGATTGTAAGATTCTGGAATTTTGCAGTTGTTTGTTACTAGAGAAAAGCTGACAAAATAGGAGACAGTTTTTTAATAATTTATTATGTGTCTTGGTACCATTTGATTGTTTTAACCATGTATATGTATTACTTTGATAAATTTTTCTAACTTATTCTTTTTTAAAAGATGCCTTACTTTAAAAATTTATAAATTAGCATTCTGATTTATACTATGTCTCTTGTGAGTACGGTTAGCGTTAATCAGTCCTCTGAATCAAATCACACCTAGGAGCACTAAGAAATTAAATTTCCTGAGCAGCAAGAGTGAGGCTCCGATCAAAATAATCATATAACCACAATAGAGATATGCTTTAGCCGAAAGATCTCTCCTACTTAAACTCCAAATTCTATAGTACAAGTTAAACAGTAACTGAATACATGAAAGAAAGACTAATACTCCAGAAATATTTCTTGAAAAGTTTCAAGCTTTCTAATATCACCATATACAAATAGATTTTTAATTTTTTTTAATTTGAACTTTATCCAAAAATCATAATTCATGATACAAGGTTAAGGATTCAATTTTAAAATGTTTTAATGAACAAAAACATAAAATTGAGATATATTTTACCTAAATAAGATAATAATATATCAAGTCATTTGAAAATATCTAGTCAGCAAAGGAGTTTAATGTTTACTGAATAAAAGTATATGAATAAATGAATGAGTTATCGTATCATTAATATGCTTGGCTTGAGACTCTACTAATTAAAAATTTCCACGTGCTCACTAATGAAAAGCTTTTAGCACACAAAATAGGCTTATTTTCATTTCAATGAATCTATGGACATACAATAATGCTGCTATATTCTTTGTCAAATAAACTCTAATTTGGATAGGCCTTGCCCACACCCATAAGCCTAAACTAATGAGGTTTTAAAGGAAGCCATAATCTCAACCAAAGACAAAATACAGTACACATGCATTTTCACATCACTACATGATCTCTGAACTAAAGTAGAACTAAAGGATTATCTGGTTTAAATTATCCATGTGAATAAACTAAGAAACACTGATTTTTAATGTAAAAAAAGTAAACCTACATTAGCACTAAAATATTCAGACCCTTTTCCAGTAAAAGGGAACTCTGCAATACATGAAAAGTAATCAAGAGCCCTAGGCTTGCAGTGGCTGGTGAAATATTTTTGATTTACCAGGTGTTCCATCATGAGTCTCCCAAGTATGCCTTCATGAAGATGAAGGTGAAGTAGCTCCTTCATGGTTCCGCTCAGGGTGAAGATCAGGTTCCTACCAAGGCCTACAAGGCCCTGAAAGGCCTCAGCCTGCTAGTTGTGCTCATTTTGCCTCCGCCCCTCTCTCCTCCAGATACACTAGCGTTCTTTAGTTCAGTTCCCTGAATACTTCATGTTCCCTTCTTCCCTCATAAGAGTCTTAGCACCTGCTGTCCCCTCTACCTGGAATGTTCTCCATCCTGCCCTTCTCCCTACCTCCTTGTCATGTCCTCCATATCACAGCTCAAATAAAACTTCCTCAGAAACACTGTCCCTAACTTTTCAGACTAGTTCAGATCCCCCTATTATATGTGTTCACAGTCTACCATACTTTTCTTTCAAAGCACATTTCACAGTTTATTTGTAATAATATCATTCATTTGATTAATGAGCACCTCTGTTCTAGATTTAAAGGTCCATGAGGGCAGAGACTATATCTGTTTTGCTCACCATTGTACAACCAGCACCTAGCACTGTGCCTATTTAAAAGTATCAAGTATTAAAACTATGTGCTACATGCATAAATGAACTAACAATTTAATGAACGAACAAACTCTGAAAGTCAAGTGGGAAATGGGAGATCACGGGGGGTGCTGTGTGAGAGGGAAAAGATTTCCTTTTTGTTTAAGTATAAACCCAATTTGAGGAAGGAATATGTAAATGAAGAGTGATGACCCCTACTTTCTCTAAGCTCAGGTAACATGTATCAGGCTTAAAATACAATCACCCTTCCTAGAGACTTAAGAACCTTGAATTACTCATAGAATTGAAATATATTTTAAATTCCAGATCTATGATATGAAAGAACATTCACAAAACAGCAACTGTTGTTTCCTTCATAATGAATTAATATGACATATTATTAGATTCAAATGATCACTGATTTGTATGATTTCTACGGTCTCTTCTGGAACTAAAATTATTTAAACCCATTAATCTTGCTTCAAAAACAGAATTGGGATTTTTACAGTTCTTGGTGTATATTTTACCAGTGTAATACATAAATCAGTCATTTCTGTATAAACCAGGTGAGGAAACATTACTAAGCTTTAACCACCTAAGGAGTATAGGTCACTTATTACTTGAAAGTGAACCTGAAGGAAAGCACTAACTGATTTGGAAACAAATAAAAAATACCTGTACTTACTGTTTTTATTAGCTGATGACTTAAGAATTCCTTAACACAAGTTTTGGCAGATCATCCTGCTTGACACCTTCCTTTGTGCTCACACTAAATCCCCTGATGGATTTGTTGTGAGAGCACATAATGAGTAATTGGGGGATATGACATAAGTTAATTGCTATTCAGATTTTGCATGTTCTTCTTTATATAGAAATCTCTATATGTTCCCTTACATGGTATGGAAAGAAGCCAAAAGGACAAAGGAAATAGAAATAGAAATTTTGCTTGTTAGTTTTAAATAGTATGTACTCCACACAATTACCATCTCCTACTAGTTAAAATGATTTAATACCTGTTCTTTGGGGGACAGGTAACATATTTCTGAGGTTTTTAAATGTTTTCTTACTCTCTTCTCACATAAAAACAGCAGAAGAAACCGAAATTAACATTTACTTATAAGTATAAAGGAAACAAGAACACTGATTTGAGTCATTTTCTCATACAGATATACTTTGATACATAATACAAATGTTTCTTGGATATTCTGAACAAATAAATTAACTCTTCCCTCTTATAATAAAGATTATGTTTTAATCTCTTATTTATAAACTCTCATTCAATGATTTTAGTAGCTACCAAATGATCTAATCTAGTATATCCATTTTGAATTGTTAACAAATGTAGCTGTGCAACAATATAAAGAAATTACAGAACCACATAATTTCATACTTGCACTGAAGTTTGCAGATGCATTATATTAAAAGATGTGCACTTACTCACCTTATGTTCTTCCTGGCAAGTAACTGGTCCAAGGTTAGTGAAAATCCCATACATAAAAAAATAAAGTGAAAAACTAAAGATTTTTCTTCCCACCAAGAAATGAATCCGTTTTTCAAACCAGGCACATCTGTTAATTCATAAATGCAAACAGAGCAGAGGCAGTACTTTTTATGCCTTGTGACTGACTAATATATTCAACCAATAAAAAGATAGCTTTTCCAGGATGTATTATGTGTGGGAGAGGGTGGAAGGAGGGGCCTGATACTGCTTAATTTAGAGTACAGAGTGAAACTAATGAGTCTGTTTAGGTTGTTTGATTATTCATTGCAATGAAAGATTATTAAGCTCTTTTTAGAAATTGGCATAGTTTTGGTACTCTCTTCAGAATCTCATAATGCTTTTCAGGAAACAAATTCTCCTCAAAAATCTATGAGGTATACAATATCATAGGCATTTTTCAGGTGAATAACTAAGTAAAACTCTCTGAGGCTAAACTAATTTTATGTATGTGTCCTATTGAATTCATGACTCTCCATTTGCTGAGAGGCATGAAATGCAATGGTAAAGCACACTGGCTTTGGAGTCAGACAGCACTCAAGTGCATTCCCAGCTCCAGCTCTTACTAGCTGATATTAGGCAAGTTACTTTTCTTCATTTGCAGAGTGGAGACAAAGGTACTTAACTCAAAGAATTGTTGTGAAGATTAAACAAGGCCCTGAATAGCCAAATCTACCTTGAGAAAGAAGAACAAAGCTGGAGGCATCACACTTCATGATTTCAAAATACATTACAAAGCTACAGTAATTAAAACAGAACAGTACTGGCATAAAGACAGACATATAGAACAATAGAACAGACTACAGACCCTAGAAATAAATACATGCACATAAGGGTAACTGGTCAACAAGGGTGCCAAGAACATACAATGGGAAAAGGGCAGTCTCTTCAACAAATGATGCTGGGAAAACTGGATATCCACATGCAAAAGAATGAAATTGGATCCTTATCTCACACCATGTACAAAAATCAACTCAAAATGGATTAAAGACTTAAAACCTAGAAAAAAGCATAGGGGAAAAGCTTCAGGACGTTGGTTTCGTCAATAATTTTATGGCTATGCTCCCAAAGCATGGGCAATAAAAGCAAAAACAGACATAGGACTACATCAAACTAAAAAGCTTCTACACAGCAAAGGAAACAATCAACAGAGTGAAAAGGCAACCTATAGAATGAGAGAAAATATTTGCAAAACATACATCTGATATAGGGTTAATTTCCAAAATATATAAGGAACTCCTACAACTCAATAGCATAAAACAAATAACACAATTTTAAAGTGGGCGAACGATTTGAATAGACATTTTGCCAAAGAAGACACACAAATGGCCGACATGTATATGAAAAGTGCTCAGTGTCATTAATCATCAGGGAAATAAAATAAAAACCACAAAAAGACATCATCTCACACCTGTCTGGGTGGTCGTTATCAAAAAAAGAAGTGTTGGCAAGGATGTGGAGAAATCGGAACCCATGTACACTGCTGGTGGGAATACAAAATGGTGCAGCTGCTATGGAAAACAATATGCAGACTCCTCAAAAAATTAAAAATAGAACTACCATATGATCCTACAATTGCACTTATGGATCATTATCCACAAGAATTGAAATCAGGATCTCAAAGAGATATTAGCACTCCCATTTTCACTGCAGCACTATTCACTATAGCCAAGAGGTAGAAAAAACCTAAGTCTCTGTTGATGGATGGATGGATAAACAATACGTGATATATACATACAATGAAATATTATTCAGCCTTTAAATAAAAAGGAAATTCTGCGATATGTGACAACATGGATGAACCTTGAGGACATTTATCTAAGTGAAATAAGCCAGTCACAAATACTATATGATTCCATTTATATGAGGTGTCTAACACAGGCAAATTCATAGAATCAAAGAGTGGAATGCTGGTTGCCAAGGGCTGGGGAACGAGGAAATAGGACTTGCTAATTAACTGGCACAAAGCTTCAGTTAAGCAATATTAATACATTCTAGAGATCTGCTGTACAAGACTGCATCTATATTTAACAATACTGTACTGCACACTTAAAAATTTGTTAAGAGACTGCATCTCATATTGTGTTTTTATCACAATATAATAAAATTTTAAATAATTAACACAGATGAAAGCCTTTTCTTACTTCAATGCCTAGCTAAATAAAGAATATCTATTGTTATTCCTTCTTTGCCAGTCTCCACTTCAACCCACCACCACCTAACAAGCATCAAACAAACAACAAAATTCCTAACAGTTGTTTTGTATAAAAACATACAATTAAAAAGCCACAATAAAGAAAATCCTCCAAAATGAAAGTGTCAGCATTTTTTTTTTTTTTTAATGTTGAGCCTTCTTTTAATTTACTTATTTTTATTTTTGGCTGTGTTGGGTCTTCATTTCTGTGCCAGGGCTTTCTCTAGTTGTGGCAAGCGGGGCCACTCTTCATCGCGGTGCGCGGACCTCTCACTGTCGTGGCCTCTCTTGTTGCGGAGCACAGGCTCCAGACACGCAGGCTCAGTAGTTGTGGCTCACGGGCCTAGTTGCTCCGCGGCACGTGGGATCTTCCCAGACCAGGGCTCGAACCCGTGTCCCCTGCATTAGCAGGCAGATTCTCAACCACTGCGCCACCAGGGAAGCCCAAGTGTCAGCATTTTTGACACTTAAGAACCTTGATCTTTTTAATGGCAAACTACTGGTAGCTGAAAGGGGCTATTTGTAAGTGGCATTTCAGAGAGGATGCATTATAGGAAGACTTGGGACTTGACCCTGATGAGATACTACCTTCCTCACTGTCCACTTTGCACAAATACCATCTTCTAACATGGCTCTAGGGAGCCCTATAGAAAATGAGGAGATTAAATCACAATGACTGGGAGAAGTGGGAGAAAACAGAAGTAAGGAAGAAAATTGCTAATAAAAATTATAAAATACAAAAGGTCTGTCCATGCCCCATCTTATTCCTACTTCTCAGCATGTATTTCCTTTCTTCTCTGTTCTTTCACTGCACCCAACTTCCACCCTTTGCCTTTTCTTTTACCTTTCTGTCCTCTTCCTGATTCCATGGAATTTCAAGGAGCAAGACAGGTCTGGGCAGGAGGAGCTTTGTCATAGGCAATGTTGCCAAATAGAATTCGGGACACTTGGTTAAATGTGAACTTCAGATAAAAAAACAAATAATTTTATTACTAAGTATGCCCCATGCAATACTTGGGACATACTATACTAAGAAATTATTTGTTGTTTATCTGAAAACTAAATTCCACTGGACATCTTGTATTTTTATTTGCTAAATCTGGCAATCCTAGTCTTAGGGACTCTCTGCTACTCAAATTTTAACATGCATACAAATCACATGAGATTTTCTAAAAATGCAAATCCTGATTCAGTAGGTCTGGGGTGGGGCATGAGCTTCTTTGTTTCTAACAAGTTTCCGGATGATGCTGATGCTGCTTGCCTGAGGACTGCTCTGTGAGTAGCAAAGATCTAAAACATTGCTCAGTAGAAATAAAATAAGAGCTATTGTACATATGTAATTTAAAGTTTTCTAGTAGCCACATTGAAAGAATTAAAAATAAGCAGGTGAAATTAGTTTTAATAATATATTTTATTTAACCTGATACATCTAAAATATTATTCCAAACATAAGTAATTTTTAAAATTATTAATGAGATATTTTACCTTCCTTTTCTGCCTTAAGTCTGAAATCTGGTATATTGATTTAATCTACACTTATACACATCTCAATTCAGACTAACCAAACTTCAAGTGTTCAATAACCACATATGGCTAGTGGCTGCTGTACTGGACAGTGCAAACACAGAACATCTCCAGCTGCCCGAGCAATACCTCATAGTCTCCCACGGTAGTAGAAGGAGTAGCTGATCACATTGCTCCTCAAACGCCTGGTCAGGAGGAGGTGAGAGCCCAAGCCCATGGTGATCCTGTATTGTGATAATAATGGTTCTGTGAACACTCAGAAACCACAGTGTTAGTCCCTTAGTGCTTATCATGTAACAAACTTTCTTGAAAATACGCTTCCTTTATATTTTCAGGCACATACACATATACAACATTTTTTATTTAAATCAAGTATCATTTTAATATATTTTATGACTGGATGATTCTAAAATTTTAATATAGCATTCTTTCTGGTGTCGAAATTTTTTCCCACTTGGTTAAGAATATTTAAGGCAGAATAATTAGTAGTTAGTAGGTTTCACACATGTATTTTAGAATAGAAGTCACACTTAAGATGTGATTGTCTGAGAACAGCTCATCTTGTGACTCTGGAGGAGAAAATCAGTGACAAAAAAAATGCTAATATGATAGCTTGCAGACTGCAAAGCACAGGGTATCACCTGTGTGGCATTGTACCTGCCTGCTCAGACAGCTAAGGGGTCTCTGTCCAAAACTTTGATGGTCTGAGGTTTTTCCCAACTTGGGAGCTAACAGGTTAGCCTGTTATGGCTTCATGGATACTGGCAGAAGACAAGACTCATGGGTCAGAGACAAAGGACTTTATTTACTACTCGCCACAGAACAAGCAGTATGAGCATCAGTCTATTTGTGTTAGTTCCCTTGGCCCATAAAGCAATATAGGCGGGCCCAGATGGATGCTTGTATACACGGTGGGTTTCATTTCAGGAGAAAAACCCTGAGTTTCCAAGGCTATAAACAAACCTGCCCCTCTGCTAGAGATAAAGACATTATTTCTACCTTTCAAGGCTGTTCGCTATACAAACATCCTAAAGATATTCCAAAACGAAGAGCAATTAGTGACTTACAAGATAAACAGAAAATACAGAGGTGCATGGAAAATATTCCCTCAACATTTTCCATGAGAGAACAGGAAGTTGTACATCCATGCTGCCTTTTTTTCAACTGACAATACTTGGATTTGTTTCATTTTCTGATTTACTATATATTATTAAATGAAATGTTACCTGAAAATATGAATATCAAAAATCTATCTTCCATAATCATATATAACTATACAGAATTGAGTTCGCATGGGAAAAAAATGGATCTATCTTAATTCTAATATTTACTTCAAGGAGCATCTAGCGTTTGTCAGACCACAGTCTCTATTCATCCAAATGCTCTCAGACTGAAAATCGCATTAGTCAAATGTTCAAATCAATTACAATGGTCTTTGCACGCTGATTCAAAATCCAAATCCATATACCTCCTACAAAGCTTGCATGACCTGGCCCTTGCTGGTCATTTATGGCCACCCTTCTTCCACCATGCTCCAGCACACTGGCTTGCACTCAGCTTCTCAACACCCTCCATATGCCAAGCTTTTTTGCACCTCAATGACTCTGCACATATTGTTCCTTCTGTAGGGATCACCTCACACCCCTCTAGCTCTCCCTGCCTTCTGTTCACTCTCATCATAACATATATCACAATTTGTACCAAGACATTTATTTTCTTGTTACTTATTTGCATTGCGTTTCCTCATCAGAAGGCCTGCTCCGTGAGGGCAGGGAACATGTCTAATTAACTGATGTACACCAAGACGCTGCTGGTCCAAGTTGGTGCTAAATAAAGTGTACAGAATAATGAATAAACCTATCAAAAATGTTACATAATTAACTCCCACTTCATGCCACATGGCTGTGACTCCTAGCGCCTGAATATTTAGGCAATTGTAGCTAGAAAATCAACTAATTCAAGTATTCCATCAAATTCAGTAGGTTGAAAATGCAAATGGACAAAACCCACATTACATTAGTTTATTAGCAAAATACCATATTATGTATGTACTTCTTGCTCCTTGTCAGGGGTATGACTCTGTGACGGTTAATGTGTGTCAACTTAACTGGGCTGTTAAGTATCCAGATACTTGGTTGTGTCTCTCAGGGTGTTTCGGAATGAGATGAACATTTTGAATCAGTAGATTGAGCAAAACAGATTGCCCTTTCCAAGGTGAGTGGTCCTCATCCAACCCACTGAAGGTCCAAACAGAACAAAAAGGTAGAGTAAGGGAGACTTCACTTTCTCTACCTGTCTTGTAGGAAGGACATCAGTCTTTTCCTGTCTGACTCAGACTACAAATGGAACTATACAACATTGGCTCTCCTGGGTCTCTAGCTTGCTGACTATAGATGTTGGGTCTTCTCAGCCTCTATAACTGCAAAAGCCAACTCCTATATTAAATCATATATTCATATTCATATGTGTGCATATATATGTATATATCTCCTATTGGTTTTGTCTGGAGAATCCAGACTAATACGGACTCTTTATCAAGTTCAGAGCCTAATTGCTGCCATGATTTCTACCAATTTTCATCAAATCAACTTGAGTTGATTAGAATCAGGTTAGCAAATGAAACACAAGTGCTTTTGATTTAAATGTTAATGTTTCTTACTTGAGATCCCCCTTTGACTTCGTGGAATGTGGATAATGTGCCAAATTAGTGGCACACTTTTACATTCTCGTTTCTCAAGCTAAACTGAACCAGGAGGTCTGATGTTTCATAAATCTGTCCATTATGCAAACATTGATTGTCATATGCTAGATGCCAGGTATACAAGGTAAAAAGGACCTAGTCTTCACCCCAAAAAAGATCTCAAACGAGTGATATGCAGAGATGTGAACACATAATTGCTGGGGTAAACACTCTGGGGACGTTTCACCTAGCAAACTTCTCTGAAGTCCCACCTCCACTCCAAGCAACGGCTGATTAGATGAGGGGGAGAGAGGCAGGTATATAATAGATAAAGAGATAAGAGATGAGTCATAACTATCTCCTTTGAAGAGTTGAAGCAGCTTTCCTAGGGAAGAAAATGCCTCTACTACTCTCAAAAATGCTCTCACAGGCACCTGCACAGTCCTCACCTCAACAGACAGGAATCAGAGTTTTAATTCATAAAATAAAACTCACATTGAGAATATGTGCTATCTGATGTTGCCCTATACTTTAAGCTGTTTATAGAAAGAGCAAAATGGATTCTTTGGACAAAAATTAATACTTCAGAGCATTATGTACAACTACTCAGTAAAATCCAAGATGTTGTCCGCTGCATAATTAACATAAGCCTGGAAATTTTAACTGAAAACCTATATAAGTAAATTTCAAAATTCATTGGCACATAGTACAAAAATGATCTTATATATGAACTGGTTATAGATTCATTCATTTGGGTTATCTTCATAATCAGTAATGACTGCTAGAACCAACAAGATCAAAAAGTAATGTTTTAGAGCAGTGGAAAAATTACCTCTGTCCTTTGTGTAGCTATAAAAACCCAGAACCCCTCACTTCTTTTCTTCCTCTCTTCCTCCACTTCCTCATTCCTTCTTTTTCTCTTTTTTTTTCAATTTATGGAAAAAAATCTTGTTTAACCTTATTTAAAGTCCTTTAAACAATAAAAATCTTAGTAACAGAAAATGCTCAAAATTTTACACATTTACTTTCATAAAAGTTTTATATTTATATGTTATAATATTATTACATTTAAATAATCTACAAATAGTCCTGGTGAAACTTCATTTTACTATGGAATGAAAAGGCAGAAAGAGTGACACCAGCCATTCTCCATCACAAACATCAACTGGTCCCCACTGAACTCAGACAGCACAGATTTGGCCCAACTACAGGTTCTTAAACCTCTCCAGGGAATAAGATTCTAAAACTTAATGTTCCATTGAGTGAAGAAAGTTATTTTCTTTTCCTAGTGAGAAAAATTATCTTTCATTTCTTATAATTCAAAGGTCCCTGATGAAATAGAAGCCTATTTTCTTTTGTTTGGTTTTCAGCCAAGTTAGAGAACACCTGGAGAATAACTTTTAACATGCATATTAAAATGATAACTCTCTTCCAGGAACTTCACAAAGGGCATCAAAGAACAGCACTGTCAATTCCCCTTAGATCCTACACAGAGGTTTAATTAAATAACAAGATTTTAAAGATCAGGCTTGAATGTTAGTAAGATTATATGGCAATACACATATTTCTTTAGTTCCACAGAATAGGTATATGAGAAGAAACAACAACTACATCAAAAAGTAGCTAGAATGAGAGGATAAGAAATCTCATTAATTTTGGATACAGGAAAAGTTGTGTTTAATAATTTAATCAGGTAAAATGAAGCACTCAACATTTATCAATAGTAGTTATACAGAGCGTATACGCACTGGTCTTACTTTTACTGCTTATTCTTCCCCACTTAAAGCTGTTATTTTTTTTATTTTTATTTTTTGCGGTACGCGGGCCTCTCACTGTTGCGGCCTCTCCCGTTGCGGAGCACAGGCTCCGGATGCGCAGGCTCAGCGGCCGTGGCTCACGGGCCTAGCGGCTCTGCCGCATGGGCACGATCCCGTGTCCCCTGCATCGGCAGGCGGACTCTCAACTACTGCGCCACCAGGGAAGCCCCATAAAGCTGTTATTTTATCTTGTCACACTTCCACAGCAACTAATGCCTCCATTTTTATAGCTAAAACACTAGGAGTAACTTCTAACCATTCCAAATGCTCCAGAATCAATTGTCAACATTGTTAAAACTCTTAGCCATTCTTCCCCAAAGCTAACTTCTTGCCCATACAGAACAAAGAAACAGCATCACCCTTGACCTAAGTCTCCTCATCAACTGATCTAATTTATGAAGATCAATCTTTCTTCTTAGTTGGCGGGCTCTGAGAGAAGTCAAATAATAATACTCTTCTGCCCCACCTGAGTGCTAAACTGAGATATAAAACAAGGAGTAAGACAAGCAGAGGCCCAAATACCATCTTTATTACTATGAAAGGCCAGGTTGGAGGACAAAGCTTAGCGCAGGAGCAAAATGGATTGTAACTGAACCCCTCCCCGCAGAAGACAGACATGGCAGCCTATCACAGCAGCACTAGGCTCTCAATAGGGAAGAGAGGCCTGCCCCAGAAGAAACAGGAGGAAATGTGTGCTCCATGGCAGGCTGGGTTCCAAAAAGGAAAAAAGGAAGAACTGAACATGCCTAAACTATCTTTTCTAAATTTACCACATGAAGAGAGATGTCACCTCATCTCACCTGGCATGGAATGAGTAGACTGGCAGAGAAATAAGGAGTTAAACTAATTTAACACCTTCTACTTGGAGGAAATACTAGGAAAAACTTGTTCTCCTTCCTGCCCCCATTCCCCCAACATTTTAAGAACTACCAAACAGGATCTTTTGTGACAAAGTGTCTGTCGGTTTTCACATATCTCTAGTAACCCATGGATATGGGGTTGCAATTTATATTAAGAATACTTTAATCTTAACAACTATACCCCTTAGATTTCCTGGTGTTTTGCTGGCTAGAAAATTATTTCCCATCCATTTTGCACCACATTTACTTTACATTTATCAAAAATTTTTCTAAACTCCTTAAAAATCAAAATTGTGTCTTATAACCAATCTGGAAACCAACAAATGTGTTCTGGTTAAGAAAGTTAACTTCTTTAAGTCTCAACTTAAATGGTAAAATGGGTCTAATAACAGCACTTACCACATAGGAGTTGTTTTAAAGGTAAAAGGAATTCTGCATGTGAAATCCTAAGCCTGACACTAAACAGTACTCAGTATCTGTTAGATGTTCATGACGGTGGTGGTGGTGATAGTGATGACGATGATGTCAATGATTTTGCTCTTTCCAACATGATCTAACTCCAAATTATATCCTGACCCTTATGACATCTCTCCACCTCCAATGCTACTTATCTATGATCTCTCACCTATTCTATTGCAACAGTCCCCTCCTTGGATAGCCCGAGTCCTCTCTTGTCCCTCTGTGGTGGCCTACCATGGCAGGCACAGTGATATTTTTAAGATGCAGATCAGATCTTGTCATTCTTTCACCTGAAGCCTCCAGTGGCTTCTCATCACACTCAGAATAAAACCCAAACTCCTTATCCTGGCCTACAGGTTGGACGTGAGCTGATCCTGCCCACCTCTCGGACTTCACCTTCCTCTGTTTTCCAGCTGGCTCACTACACTTTAGCCATGGCAGCTTTCTTTTCCTCTAATTCCTCAAGCTGATTCTTGTTTGGGTACCCTTTTAGAAAATTCAGGGTCCAAGGTCAAAGGAAATTCTGTCTCCTTTCAGGCTCCAAATTACATAATAAGTTCTTTATCACGAAGTAAAAAATTCAAAGCTCCAGAAACAAAAATTAAATCCTTTTAAAAAAATTTTCATAGCTATAGTAATCAAAATCCTTGGTTCATAATGCATTCTGACCATTGGTTCATGCTTTATTTACTTGTTGGTTTACATAATAATATAATAATTAAACCCACTACCTAAAGTAAACATAACCCAACATCCAACTCTGATCCCCACTCTCTCCACATAATGTCACTATCATCCCGAATACAGGATACAGAAGACCTGAACAGCACTATCAACCACCTTGGGCTAATTAACATTTATAGGACATTCTTCCTCAGCAAAATATACTTTCTTTTCAAGTATACATAGAGAATGCACCAAGAGTGACTATATTCTAGTCCATAAAGCAAACCTCAACACATTTTAAAAATATTGCAATCAAAAAAGGATGTTCTTAGACCATAATGGAATTAAATTAGAAATAAATAACACAGATACTTAGAAAATCTCCAAATATTTGGAAATTAAATAACACAATTCTAAATAATCCATAGGTCAAAAAGAAAATCAAAAGAGAAATTAGCAAATGTTTTGAAATGAATTAAAACTAAAATATAACATATCAAAACTCACAGCATGCAGCTCAAGCAGTACTTAGAAGGATAGTCATACTACACATATTAAAAAAGAACAAAGACCGCAAATCAATGACATAAGCTTCCATTTAAGTCTAAAACAAGCAGAAGAAAGTAAATAATAAAAAAGACCAGAAATCAATAAAAATGAAAACAGAAAAACAATAGAGAAAATCAGTGAAAGCAAAAGTTCGTTCTTGGAGTACATCAATAAGATTACAAAACTTCTAACTGACCAAGAAAAAAAGAGGAAGAAGATACAACTTACCAATATCAGGAATGGAAGATGAGACATCACTATAAATCTACAGATATTTAAAAGATTATAAAGGAACAGTACAAACAACTTTATGTCCATAAATTTGACAACTTAGATGAAATGGACAAATTCCTTGAAAGGCACACATTACCAAAGTTCACTCAAAATGAAAGAGATAACCTGTATAGTACTATATACTATATATAGTACTATATATTCACTGTTAAAAACCTTCCAAAAACAAATATATATAAAATACATATATACAAAAATACATATATTCATGCATAAGAGAATGTCATAACAGCTTTATGAAACAATTTTGAAAACTTAGATGAAACAAACTTAAAAAAAATGACTTACCAGGTCTGACTCAAGAAGAAATCAGTTCTCAAATAGTTCTGTAAATTAAGAGATTTAGTTTAAATGAGAGATTTAATTAAAGATATTTAAGCTGAGGTTTATTACCTTCCCACACAGAAAACACCCAGCCCAGATGATTTTACAGGATGTTTTACTAAACTTTCAAGCAACAAACCATCCCAACTTTATATGAACACTTCCTGTGAATATCAACTCAGTTTGTAACTTGTTTTTTTGCTTTCTTTCAGGTGTTTTTGTTGAACAAAGGTTCTTAATATGGTCAAATGTATCATTCTTTTCTTCTTCTTTAGAAATATTTTCCTTTCCTAAGTTCATGGAGATATTCACCTTTGTTTTCTATGAAGAATTTAAAAATTATATTGCTGACATACAGGTCCTCAACCTGCCTGGAGTTGATTTTTGTTTTTAGCCTGAGATGGTGATTCAATTTACTTTGGGTAACCACTTTTTGTGTAGTTCCATCTGTTTGACAATCCTTCCTTTACACATTGATCTGACATCTAATTCTGTCATTTAATAATATTCTATACTAATTCTATAGGAGTCTTTTGCTGAGCTCTCTATTCTATTCATTAGTCAATTTATCTACTTCTGTACTAATGCTGCACTATCTTACTTAGCCTCGTAGAAATTGCTCATATCTGGTAGGGCCAGGCCTTCAGAACTGTTTTGCCTATCTCTAGCTCTTTACTCCTCCAGCTTCAATCTCATGGAAAGAGAGATTCCTTATACTCTCAACTCCCTTGCCCTTCCTCCATCACATTCACCTAACTAGATCCTACTCCCAGGCGTGTTAAAAGCTAACTCTCTACCTACTCAGTCACTACACTGAATGAATCTGAACAATACACAAAACCATGCTGATGTAACTTTGTAACTACGGTTTCAAATGGGTCCTCAAAATTGTTCAACAATCCTACATTTTCTTGTCAATCTATCCTCCCACACTTCTAAATTAGAAGGCAAAATTCATGTTGAGACCTAATCCCCAATGTGATAGCATTAGTAGGTGGGGGGCCTTTGGGAGTAAATTAGGTTATGAGGGTGGAGCCCTCATGAATGGGATTAGTACTCCTATAAGGAGGGTCCAAAATGTCAAATATATCTCAATAAAACTGGAAAAAAACACACAACAACAAAAAAACAGAATATAAATAAAAGCGACCCCAGAGCTGCCTTGGACCTTCTGCCACCTGAGGTTATTGCAAAAGAGTCTATGAACCGGGAAGCGGGCTCCCACCATACACCAAATCTTCCAGCACCTTTGTCTTGGACTTTCCAGTCTTCAGAGCTGTCAGAAATAAATTTCTGCTGTTTATAAGCCATCCAGTCTATGGTATTCTGTTACAGTAGTGTGACTGGATTAAGACACTATCCCTCAGTAAAAGAGGTAATAAAAGTATTTACCTTTCAGAATTATGAGAATTAAATGAGTTAATATATGTAAGGCACATAAAATATGCGGCACACAGTAAATACTATTTAATGCTAGCATTGTTATCCTACGTGATTTCACATCTTACCCCCTTTACTCAAACCTCTTTTCCCTACTCCTTCTCTTCACTGATGACCCTGCTAATTTCATTGAGATAAGAGTAGTCAAAAGAAAAGTTCCACGTCTTCTTATCAACAGATCTTCCAATTTACTTGCAGTTGTACCCCTATACTCTGCCTTCTCTATTACTGTAGATAAATTGTTATTATTCCTCAGGTCAACTCCTCCACTTAGGGACTTCCCTGGTGGTCCAGTGGTTAAGACTCTGCGCTTCCACTGCAGGGGGTGCAGGTTCGATCCCTGGACTGTAACTAAGATCACACAGGCCGCATGCGCAGCCAAAAAAAGAAATTCCTCCACTTAGGCACCCCTCTAGTCTACTCAAGGACTTGCTCATGCAGTCATCCCTTTTCTCTATGAATTATCTATTTTTTACTTCTCTACTGGAATAATCCCATCAGTATACAAAAATGTCATAAAATGTGCCCTCTTAAATCCATCCTGGCTCCACAATCCTCTCCAGATATGGCCCCCTTTCTCTGCACATTATAGAAAAACTCCTTGCAAAAACTGTCCATAATTGCTGTCTATAGTTCCTTCTCTCCCATATTCTGACTCCAACCCAATCAAGCTTACATCTTCACCACTCCACGGGATGCCCTCTTGACAAAGGTACCAACAACCTCCACATTGCCAAATCCAAATCCAATTCTCAGTCCTCATCTTACCCTTCCTTCACACTTGCTCACTTCCACCTTCTTCACTTGGCTTTGATTAGAGTACGGCATTGGCCACTCCTTCTCAGTCTATTTCGCTTCATCTGCTTCTCTTCATACCACTAAGTTTCCGTGTGCCTAAGGCTCAGGCCTCCAACCTCTCTCTGTTCCACCTACAGTCATCCCCTAAGCGATCTCACTCAGAGCCATGGCTTTCAATGCTATCTATTCACTGATGACTCTCCTGAACACCATACCCATATATCCAACTGCCCACCTCACATCCCTACCTGGAAGTCTAACAAGCTTCTCAAAATTAACGCATCCTTAACAGCACCCTTAATATCCCTTTCTAAATCTGCTCCTCTCCCAGTATTTCCCACTCTGTAAATAACACAAGTCATTCAGTTGCTCAAGTCGCAAATTATAATTAACTTCCCTCTCACATCCTACAGTCCTGAGCAAATCCTGTTGGCTCTACCATCAAACTGTAAATCTAATCCAACCACTTTTACCACCTTGGACTGAGAAGGGTATCATCTCCCAACTGAAGTAGCGTTAACACCCTCCCAACTGGCTTCACAGATTCATCTCTTACAGTTTTTTTCTCCTCACAACAGCCAGAGTGAAACTATAAAAATATAAACCCTATCTTGTTACTCCCCTGCTGAAAACTTTCCAAAGGCATTCAATCACAGGAAGAGTAAACAAAGTCTTGACCATGGTCTACAGGCTCCATATGACCCTGTGCACCTCTCAAACCTCACCTAGCACCACATTACTCTTCAAGCACTCAGTTCCCCCCTCCCTGATCCCTCAGTCCTTGAGAAGCGCCAGCCCATTCTACTTATGGAGAATCCCTCTTCTTGGAAGGCTTTACCCATACACTTGT
This sequence comes from Monodon monoceros, assembly GCF_005190385.1. NCBI lineage: Eukaryota > Metazoa > Chordata > Mammalia > Artiodactyla > Monodontidae > Monodon > Monodon monoceros. Next base: position 65,626,347 of record NW_021703768.1, on the reverse strand, counting down.
CTGAATGGCTCCCTCTCTTTAGGATCTCAGCTCAAATGTAATCGCCACAGGGATACATTCTAACACCACCCTACCCAAGGTAGCCACCTACATCCCCAAGTCACTATCACCTAACCAATTGCATTTTCTCTACAGCACCTTATCCATATATAAAACTATCTTTTTATTTTAAATACACTTATATTTTGTCTACTCGTACCTAGAATATACACTTTATAAGAGCAGAAACCTTCACTCTCTTGTTAACTGTTGTATCCTCAAGTGCCTAGAACAGTGCCGGGAACAGAGAATACATTTTAAAAACTAGTTGTGGAATGAACCAACATCCCAGAAAACTTTCATATCTACTTCATTCTCCAGGAGAAACTGAAGTTTAAAGACTCAATTAAATGAATCACCCAAGATTCCACAAACAAGACGGCAGCTTTGAGGTTTAAGGCCGGGTCTCTCACTAAAGCATGGGTTTTTAAATACTACGTCACCTTGCTTCACTAAACGTTTTTCAATTTACTGTGCTTCTTGTGAGTAGGAGTTAAGGCTCCGAGGTCTAATTTTCCAAACTGTACGCAAAAGGCCTCCACTCAACAGCACGTAGAACCACACGCCTGACCTCTCCGTCCTCCGACCCAGCGCCACAAAGCCCGCCCTGCGGGTTTGCCCAGGGCGCCTGCGTCATGAGCGGGGCTCGTGCAAAGGCTTCTGGGATTGGTAGTCCCTGTTCCTTCTGTCTAAGGCATTCACATAAAAAGAAATAAACCCCAGTGCAAATTAGATATCTCTGAATTGCGCACAAATTAAACAGGACGCAGATTCTGGAAAGTGGCGCAGGCTTCTCGTTTTCTACCGAGAGGCGCCAGCCGGACCAGGCGCTGCGCAGACAGCCGCAAGGGTCCTCATCTGGGCGGGGCTTGCTCGCGATGGCTTGTGGCTCCTTCCTGCGCTGCTTCTCTCTTTCGCTTAGGCCCGTGGCGCCGGCAGCATGGGTGAGGTGTCCCGGGCCGGGGTGAGGGGGCTGCGCGTGCAAACTGGGGTTTCGGGGACGGGCGGGCAGATAGAAACAGAACGGTGAGGGGGAGCCGCGGTGGGGAGCAGATGGGGAGCGCCGGGGGAGCGCCGCTGCCGCAGGCACATGGCCGGGCGGGAAGGGGCCAGGGCTGCTTGGAGGCCGCGGAGCCGGAGTTCGAGAGGGACGCGGGGGCGTTGGGGAGGGCGCCGCTTCCCCCCGAGCTTTGGCGCGGGGCTTCATTCGTTGGGGAGAGCACACCTGTTGGAGCGCTTGTGTCCACGTCTTAGATGGTTCAAGGGAAACTTTGCAGTTCGGACTAGGGCCAGGGTGTGATGTGAGAGCCTACCAGCCTGTAGTCTAGAGGAGGCTAGTACCTGAGATAATGTAAAATAAGATTTGGGTGTTTTTACTGGGGATTTAAGATGATTTTCAATTTTAGGCAAGTGTCGCGGTCTTCGTACTGCCAGGAAGCTCCGTAGCCACCGACGAGACCAGAAGTGGCATGATAAGCAGTACAAGAAAGCCCATTTGGGCACAGCCCTGAAGGCCAACCCTTTTGGAGGTGCTTCGCATGCCAAGGGAATTGTGCTTGAAAAAGTGTAAGTGAAAGTCCATCGCTGTTTCCTTCATGGTTTTAGTATGGTAACTCGGGATAGATGCGCTTAAAGAAGGCTTGATGTAAATTCTAGGTCTTTGTGTGTCTGCGTCTTTTGGGAAGTTAAATAACCTCCAGAGGTTTTTAAACTTTCAACATTAGTTTGGAAGGAATTGGGGTGGCATCGGAGGGGAGAAAGTAGCGATAATGAAACAAGGGACGTTATGAGAGCTTAATACGTGTGGAAACTGTTCTAAGTAATTTGCACCCATCAACTATTTCATCTTTACAATTACATTTTTCCCGGTGAGAAAACTAATATGGAGAAGTTTCTTGCCTGATGTTCTACAGCTAAGATTGAGCCACATGAATTTGCAAGCACTCAACTGTTTTTTGACTTTACTAAATGATCCCATCAAATTTAGTGGTACTGATTTGAATCCAGGATTTCTAGCTCTATTTCTTGGTTCGTGTTTTACAACTATAAAGAGGCCAGAAGTTTCCCCTATTGGTCTAATGAAACTAAGACTAAAGAAAAACTTCGTTTAAGTTTAGCAATTTAGGATTATGTTGAAAAGGTAGGAATACTACAATTTCTAATAAGTTTTACGCTTAATGAACTAAAATGTGTCCCTTTTCAGAAAGCCAGCTTACTGTGTTACATGCTGTTTATGTTTTAGAGGGGTTGAAGCCAAACAGCCGAATTCTGCCATCAGGAAGTGTGTCAGGGTTCAACTAATCAAGAATGGCAAAAAAATCACCGCCTTTGTACCCAATGATGGTTGTTTGAATTTTATTGAGGTAAGTGTTTTAGTCTGTTAGCTTCTGTTTTTGGGTTAGCAACTGTTTCCCTTAGTTGTTTATAGGATAAATGGGTATTTTTGGTGATTGCCACTTACACCAGAAGTAAACTGTTGATTTTATTCCAGGAAAATGATGAAGTTCTGGTTGCTGGATTTGGTCGCAAAGGTCATGCTGTTGGTGACATTCCTGGAGTCCGCTTTAAGGTTGTCAAAGTAGCCAATGTCTCTCTTTTGGCCTTATATAAAGGCAAGAAGGAAAGACCAAGATCATAAGTTTTGATGATGAAAGCAGGATAGTAATAAATTTCCATATGCCAAAAATATGTTTTGTGTCTTTTCTCACCACAGAGATGCATTGTATGCTTTACCAATTTTAGGAGATTGAGAAAACAGTTAATTCAGGATTTTCTAGAGTAAATGGAATTGATAACAAATATTTTCCCTTCCTCTGTGGAATAAACAATATTGCTTAAGTCTGAAATAAATATACAGTGTTCCTGTGTAAGGGCCTAAAAAACTCTTTGAGCTTCTAGTGGGAATCATCTTGGGATCCCTGAGAAATGTACATTCCTGGATCCATCTCCTTAGGGACCCAATATGATAGATACTATCGTCAGGTTACTCCCTGCTCTGGTGATTTTCATTTATCTAAAGGTCACCAGGATCCATCTGGTAATTTTGTGTTTATGATAGCAAAACTTAGGCACTACACAGTTTAGTAGACAGGAGTTAATGGAAGTGTATCCCAGGCAAATTAAGGCATAAGGGAGACCAGTTATGGAAAGATTGATCTAAGTACTCTTGTCTTGAGCTTGTCAGTAATAAAGATTTTGACCTTGAGATTTATTTTGAGGCACACAAAGTAGTGGAAGTGACTAGGTAGAAATGGTCCAGATGGGTCGGTTGTCTTTTGATAATTGAAGTGGGTGTTGGTTGGGTACATAGGGGTCCTCTGTCCACAAATTGCTTGAAGATTTTGATGGGAAAAAATGGTAAAATTATATCTAAAAAAGTTTATTAGCCTTATGAAATCTGTGATCTGAAGAACTGCTTTTGGCAGCATTAGTAGGTATGAGTTAATTTGTTCTCTGAGTTATGTTTAAGATCTTTGGAAAATGGAAATTTTTGGCTTACTATCTCCCATGAAGATCAAGACCAGTATCCATACCTGGCATAGGAGACCCTGTGTGTTGTCTTTTCTCTGCCTGCTCAGCAGCACGACCTCTCACTTGCTCAAACCTGCATTCCCCAGCCAGCTTCAGCTAGTGCCTGGCAGGTCACCTGCTGCTCCTCCCACCTCAGACCTCTCTGATCCCAAATTCACACTTCATACTTGTGCTTATACTTGTACTCTCTGTGCTCATACTTGTCGCAATTGTGTGATTGTCTTTCCACGAGGGTGGAGACAGGCTCTTTTTTGTTTTTTTAATTGAAATATATTTGACATATTACTAAGACGTACATGTTAATTTGGTACTTTTTTCTGTTTTTTAATAGGGGGAAGCTTTTATTCACACACACAACTTGAATAATACCAGGGGAGTGTACCAAATTACCAGTGAGCAAGTTGGTTTTCGTAGACATGTTCTATCTTTAACAGGCTATCTCCACTGAAAATTTCAACCAAAGATATCAAATATAGATGTACAGACATAGTACCATTCTCTAATCAATTCCACAGGATTTGGAGAGATGAGAAATATCTCTTTCATTAGAGCAGGAGCTAAATACATTGTCAGTTTGCATATGCTTTTCTTTTTAAACATTATTGGAGCAAAATTGCTTTACAATGGTGTGTTAGTTTCTGCTTTATAACAAAGTGAATCAGCTATACATATACATATATCCCCATATCCCCTCCCTCTTGCGTCTCCCTCCCATCCTCCCTATCCCACCCTTCTAGGTGGTCACAAAACACTGAGCTCATCTCCCTGTGCTACACAGCTGCTTCCCACTAGTTGTTTTACATTTGGTAGTGTATATATGTCCATGCCACTTTCACTTTGTCCCAGCTTACCCTTCCCCCTCTTCGTGTTGTCAAGTCCATTCTCTATGTCTGCATGTTATTACTGTCCTCCCCCTAGGTTCTTCATAACCAATTTTTTTTTTTTTAGATTCCATATATATGTGTTAGCATACGGTATTTGTTTTTCTCTTTCTGACTTGACTTCACTCTATGACACTCTACGTCCATCCACCTCACTACAAATAACTAAGTTTTGTTTTTATGGCTGAGTAATATTCCATTGTATATATGTGCCACATCTTCTTTATCCATTCATCTGTTGATGGACACTTAGGTTGCTTCCATGTCCTGGCTATTGTAAATATTAGCTGTAATGAACATTGTGGTACATGACTCTGAATTATGGTTTTCTCAGGGTATATGCCCAGTAGTGGGATTGCTGGGTTGTATGGTAGTTCTATTTTTAGTTTTTTAAGGAACCTCCTACTGTTCTCCATAGTGGCTGTCTCAATTTACATTCCCACCAACAGTGCAAGAGGGTTCCCTTTTCTCCACACCCTCTCCAGCATTTATTGTTTGTAGATTTTTTGATGATGGCCATTCTGACTGGTGCAAGATGATTCCTCATTGTAGTTTTGATTTTCATTTCTCTAATGATTAGTGATGTTGAGCATCCTTTCATGTGTTGGCAATCTGTATATCTTTTTTGGAGGAATGTCTGTTTAGGTCTGCCCATTTTTGGATTGGGTTGTTTGTTTTTTTGATATTGAGCTGCATGAGCTGCTTGTAAATTTTGGAGATTAATCCTTTGTCAGTTGCTTCATTTGTATTTTCTCCCACTCTTAAGTGTTGTCTTTTCGTCTTGTTTCTGTTTTCCTTTGATGTGCAAAAGCTTTTAAGTTTCATTAGGTCCCATTTGTTTGTTTTTATTTCCTTTTCTCTAGGAGGTGGGTCAAAAAGGATCTTGCTATAATTTATGTCATAGAGTGTTCTGCCTATGTTTTCCTCTAAGAGTTTTATAGTGTCTGGCCTTACATTTAGGTCTTTAATCCATTTTGAGTTTATTTTTGTGTATGGTGTTAGGGAGTGTTCTAATTTCATTCTTTTACATGCAGCTGTCCATTTTTCCCAGCACCACTTATGGAAGAGGCTGTCTTTTCTCCATTGTGTATTCTTGCCTCCTTTATCAAAAATAAGGTGACCATATGTGCATGGGTTTATATCTGGGCTTTCTATCCTGTTCCATTGATCTATATTTCTGTTTCTGTGCCAGTACCATACTGTCTTGATCACTGTAGCTTTGTAATATAGTCTGAAGTCAGGGAGCCTGATTCCTCCAGCTCCATTTTCCTTTCTCAAGGTTTCTTTGGCTCTTCGGGGTCTTTTGTGTTTCCATACAAATTGTGAAACTTTTTGTTCTAGTTCTGTGAAGAATGCCATTGGTAGTTTGATAGGGATTGCACTGAATCTGTAGATTGCTTTGGGTAGTATAGTTATTTTCACAGTGTTGATTCTTCCAATCCAAGAACATGGTATATCTATCTGTATCATCTTTAATTTCTTTTTTCAGTGTCTTATAGTTTTCTGTATACAGGTCTTTTGTCTCCTTAGGTAGATTTATTCCTGGGTATTTTATTCTTTTTTTTGCAGTGGTAAATGGGAGTGTTCCCTTAATTTCTCTTTCAGACTTTTCATCATTAGTGTATACAAATGCAAGAGATTTCTGTGCATTAATTTTGTATCCTGCTACTTTACCAAATTCATTGATTAGCTCTAGTAGTTTTCTGGTGGCATCTTTAGGATTCTCTATAGTATCATGTCATCTCTATGTATAGTATCATGTCATCTGTACTTCTTTTCCAATTTGGATTCATTTCTTTTTCTTCTCTGATTGCTGTGGCTAAAACTTCCAAAACTATGTTGAATAATAGTGGTGAGAGTGGACAACCTTGTCTTGTTCCTGATCTTAGTGGAAATGGTTTCATTTTTTCACCATTGAGAATGATGTTGGCTGTGGGTTTGTCATATATGGCCTTTATTATGTTGAGAGAAGTTCCCTCTATGCCTACTTTCTGGAGCGTTTTTATCATAAATGGGTGTTCAATTTTGTCAGAAGCTTTTTCTGAATCTATTGAGATGATTGTATGGTTTTTCTACTTCAGTTTGTTAATATGGTGTATCACATTGATTGATTCGCGTATATTGAAGAATCTTGCATTCCTCGGATAAACCCCACTTGATCATGGTGTATGATCCTTTTAATGTGCTGTTGGATTCTGTTTGCTCCTATTTTGTTGAGGATTTTTGCATCCATGTTCATCAGTAATATAGGCCTATAGTTTTCTTTCTTTGTGACATCTTTGTTTGGTTTTGGTATCAGGGTGATGGTGGCCTCATAGAATGAGTTGGGTAGTGTTCCTCCCTCTGCTATATTTTGGAAGAGTGTGAGAAGGGTAGGTGTTAGCTCTTCTCCAAATGTTTGATAGAATTCGCCTGTGAAGCCATCTGGTCCTGGGCTTTTGTTTATTGGAAGATTTTTAATCACAGTCTCAATTTCAGTGCTTGTGATTGGTCTGTTTATATTTTCTATTTTTTCCTGGTTCAGTCTCGGGAGGTTATGCTTTTCTAAGAATTTGTCCATTTTTTCCAGGTTGTCCATTTTATTGGCATAGAGTTGCTTGTAGTATTATCTCATGATCCTTTGTATTTCTGCAGTGTCAGTAATTTGGTACATTTGTATGTGGTAACTGGACTGGCAGTTCTTGGTTTCCATCCCAATGTTTCCTAGTGCCTCTAATTGCACCGTTACTGGTTAAGCCATTCCCAAATGCTGACCAGATGCTTCCAGATGGGTGTAATTGAGCCAAATGGGGAGCCCCTGGGCCTCGCCTGCCTGTAACAGAAGAGGCTGCTGAGGGTCACAGTTTAACTGCCGGGCTCAGGTGCTGGGAGGGCACCCCTTGTGGGAGGGTGGGGCCCTGGCAGTAGGAAGCTCTGCTCAGGGGCGGGTGCGCAGAAGGGAGGAGGGGTCGGACGATAAGGCCGGGTGGAACAGACAGCCACCTACTCCTGCGTCTCGCTCCTGCAGCGCTGAGACCTCAGCTAAACCTATAAAGATGAACAAGCCTGGGAGTTAAGACGCCCTGCTACAATGGTTCGCACTTGTCTCCCGGGTACACCCAGGACGCCTCTGTCCTGTGACGACTGACCCATAAATCCACCACAGGTGCCTCAGACCCAAATGTTTGACCCTGATGTGAGTTGCCTCTGCCTCCTGTGTATTCCCTCCATCCCACCCTCTACTCCCCCACCACCTGTGAATAAAGCCCCTTCATTCTTGGATCCTTCTCAAAGTTCTAGGGAGGGAAATGAGGCAGTAACCTTGGGTGCAAAATTTAAGCAAAATCCCAGCAGCTCTTTTTGGTAGAAATAGAAAAGCTAATTCTAAAATTTGTATGGAAAGGCAAAAGAACTGGAATAGCTGAAACAATATCGAAAACGAAGAATAAAGGTGGAGGAATCACAAACTGGTTTTAAGACAATTTGTAGCTATAGTAATCAAGAGGGTGTGGTGTCGGAGGAGGGACAGACACACATCAATAAACTAGGCGACTGGAAATAGACTTACACAGGTATGACCAACAGCTATGTGACAGATAAAAAAGTAATTGAGGGGCGGACAGATACTTTTTTCAATAGTGGGGACTTCGATTAGCAGAAAAATGGACTTCAACCTAAACTTCACACCTTTTACAAAAATTAACTCAAAATGGATCATATATCAATATAAAAAGTAAAGCTGTAAAAATTATAGACAAAAACATCTTCATGACTTAGGGTTAGGTGAAGAGTTCTAAGAGATTACACCAAAAGCACGTTCCACAAAAAGAAAAAAAGGATAAAGTGGTCTTCATCAAAATCTTTTATTCTGTGAAATATCTTGTCAAGAGGATGAAAAGAAACTACAGACTGGGAGAAAATATTTGCAAGTCACATATCCAATAAAAGACTTGTATCCAAAATATACGAAGAACTCCCTAATCTCAAAAGTAAGAAAACGATCCTATTACAAAATGGACGAATGAACAAACATTTCACTGAAGAGATGACAAGCACATGAAAAGATGATTAACATCAGCCGTTAGGAAAATGCAAATTAAAATCATAAGGAGATATCACTATACACCTAGCAAATGACTAAAATTAAAAATACAATACCAAGCACTGGAAAGACTGGAGCAACTGGATTGTTGGTGGGACTCTGAAATGGTAGTCACTCTAGAAAAGTTTGGCAGTTTCTTATAAAGTTAACATATGCTTAGGATCCAGCAATTGCACTCCTGGGTAGTTATCACACAGAAATGAAATGTCTGCCCACACAAAATCCTGTACACAAATGTTCATGGCAACTGTATTTGTGACAGTCAAGAACTAGAAGCAACCTAAATGTCCTTCAGTGGGCAAATAAACTGTGGTTGCATCCATAAATGAAATGCTACTCAGTCGTAAAAGACACTTGTTGCGTGCAACAATTTCTATGGATCTTGGTGGTATGCCAAGTACAAAAAGCCAATCTCAAAAGGTTACATATGTCTTGTATCATTTCATGTATATGAACTTCTTGAAATGACAAATTATAGCAATGGAGAAGAGATGGGTAGCTGCCAAGGATGAATGATGGGGATAGAGACAAACTATAAAAGAGTGGCAGGAGGGAGTGTGTTTGTGGTGATGGAACAGTCCTGTGTCCTGATTGTGGTGGTATTTACACAAATCAATACTTGTGATGGAATTTCATAGTCCCCAGAAAGTGCATATAAAAATTGATGAAATAAAGCAAGTTCTGTGGTTTAGTTAATACTGTTGTAATGTCAATTTACTGGTTTTGAAAATATACTCTGGTTATCAAGTATGTTATTAAGGGGAAGTTGGGTGAAGTATACAAACTATACTGTTTTTGCAACTTCTTGTGAGTCTTAGTTACAAATTAAAAGGTTTAAAAATTGTGGATGAGTAAATATTTAAATTCTATTACCTCTTACATTTGCCTAGCAAACCCCAAACAAATCAGAAATTGTTAGTGCAGAAAGAATCTGGAGATCACTTAGTCCTGTGGTTCCCAAATTCAGAACGTCAGAGTCCCTAAGGTATTTGTTAGATTATACAAATACTCCTGATCTTCTGGAAAACAATCTTTACAGTATTTCTGGAAAAAGTCTGTCTTATCGACAAGCTATCAGGCAGTCTTTATGAAGCTATCCCCTTGCTTTCCACACTTATGGGGATACTACTGCTCTATTCCAGCCACCTCATTTTATAAGTCAGAAGCCAAAAATAGCTCAAGTATTTTTGAAATAATTTGCCGAAGTAATTGGCATAGCTGAAACTAGAAAAATAATCTGTCCTCTAAACTGTTCCTGTAGGAGATGCACCTCATAGCAAAATAATAAACACTACCTTACAGGTGGCTCCTTAGTGAATTATGGCATACATAATGCTGGGTATTTAATAAGAGTTTTTGTTGTAAACTGTATTATGGAAATACACAATACCTCAACTATATGGGGTTTTTTTCCTTTTATTTTTGATAGAGCTGAGAGACAGTTCTAATTTGACAGCTATGCAAATTTGAATGTATATCTTTGTATAGATGAATTCATTCCAGGTAAATGTCTGGATTTTGTTATAATAGTCATCTGTGGGTAACATTCCTGGAGCCTGTTTCATGTGTGTCAAAGTAGCTAACATGTCTTTATTGATTTTACACAAAGTTGAGAAAAGAGACTAAGGTCATAAATTACCATATTACAATAAAATTTTCACTAACAGCTGCTTGTATAATCTTTATTCTGACCTATAAAGTCTAAAATAAAATGGATCATCCAAGTATTAACTCACATTTCTTATGATATTGTACTTGGGGACTGCCTTGGCAGGATGTACTAAGCATTCTTCGTTTCTAGCACAATTTCTATCCATATTATTTGGTAAAATGATGTTATATTTACTAGTATGTGAGGAAAAGAAGTGGACTTTTTAAAGCTTATTGTCATGGTATTGTCACCACAGGAGTTTTAGAGCAAAGTATTAAAACATTTAACAACTGAATATTTTAGAGTGATCATTTGAGGGGACCCAGGAGTGACAGATAACCAACATTTCCAAATATGCACACAAACAGTTGCCATCTCATTCAGACTGTCACTTAAGCCTTCAATATGTGGTATCTATCTTCAAAATGAGGGAGCCACTCACATACAGCCCTTAGAACTTGAGCCAGGCTTGATGAACATCATTGACCTCCCTTGCTTCCCAGAGGATCTGAAGCTTTCAAACAGCAATTCTGATGATAAGGAGAGCTTTTCCTGTAGGAGGGAGAGGAGGAAATTGTGGCCTCCGATCACCCCTTCAGACCTTGCAGTCTGAGAAGTGTCAGCTTCCTCTGCAGTTCCTTACCAGTGATCTGCTTATTTGTGGTAATTATTGACATGAATTGTCTAATCTACTCACAGTGTAGGAGTTTTTGTTTAAGTCTAGCTTTCTAAACCTCTTTGACTGTAGTTAATTAGAAGTCGAACAATGGGTCATGTTACTTGGCTGGGTTACAAGTGTAGGACATGCTGAGCATACCCAAATTTTCAAATAAGATGAGGTTAGATGCTGATAAATATATTATAATGCTTTCTTACCTCTTTAACAACCAGTGAATGTTTAAACCTGTACAATAGGGGGCAGAGTGAGCCACATTTTAAATAATTCTTTTTTATGTCAATCACAGCTGAGAACAGTTGAGGGAAATGTTACTTGTTGAAACACATTTTGTCCATTAACACCTGCTTTGGAAACAATGACATGAAATAGATTGTCTTGTCATATCTTTCTCCCCCAACAGCTTGGTGAATTTGTTTATCCAGTTTATAAGAAGATATGTTTTCTCTATATAGCTTGACAGCTTCAGGTATTCTGTTTTTGTGTGTGTTTGCAGGTAAGTTGGACCACACTGCCCCCCCTTAGGTTCCTGATAGATTCCAGGTATTTCCTTAGAATTTTAATTCCAGTATATACAATAGTTGACTTTGTTTATTCTATATTTTACACATTTTCTTATGTTTATAATTAGGTAGTTTTTTTCCCCGTCACCATACCCCTTTTCCTCCTGCCCATGACATAACATAGATGTGTGTGTGTATGTATGGGTGTGTGTGTGTGTGTGTGTGTGTGTGTGTGTGTAATAGAAGAAAGCCATTTTGAACGATTTATTGACTAAGAGTCTTGATCTAGGATTATATTTTAGAGGGTCTAGGAATCTCCTGAAACTGTATGTAGAATTTTCTGATATAAATATGTACCTGTGCGTGTATGCATACACACACACACACACACATACCCAACACATACATTTTTCTGGAAAAGGGATCTATATATTTTTCAGATTTTTGAATGGTTTCTTCCCAAGAAACCAGCTACTGTTTAAATTTGTACATCAGTGAGCAGATTATTACATAATTTTCCAATTTAATCACAGCTGAGAACAGTCGTGAGAAGTTGCCTGTGATTTGACATCATTTATGAAATGTCCCCAGAGTGGTAAGGATCTGTGGATGCATGATTCAGGCTGCAGAACCTGCAACCTGCACATTTCACATACTGCTTTGACGGCACCAGCTAACCTACTTATGGAGCAGTGGGCCATTTTAGAGAAAAGTTCCACAATGTCACTGGTAAATACAGAATCAGAAAGAGGGTGTATAAAGCCCCAACCTCAGGAATAAATGCAGAGGGCAAAAACCCAAAGATGTTTTAACACCTAAGACTGAAGTAAAACTTGACAGAATAGATCAAATAAAAAATGTGCAGTGTGTGCCTGTAAAAACAAACGACACAACGTTTGTGTTTGCTTTAAAATATTTAAGCAACTATAAAGTTTTTAAAAAGGGTTAAATGAAGCAAATACGGCAAAAATCTTGGTAACTGCTGATTCTGATTTATAGGTATGTTAAAGTTCATTGTACTATTTACTTTTCGGTATGTATGAAATTTCCCATAATAATTTTTTTAAATTACATACATGTCCTAATTGCTTAACTGCCATACTCTCTCTGTTCCTACTAGAACCAGTACAGTCAGCTCTGATAGGGGCAAAATGAAGATATGGAACAATCAAGTGGACAATAAAGAAGCTGGAAACTAACCCTAGGAGCACTGAGACACATGTAACACATCAGGAAGAAACAAAGCTGAGAATCCATGCAAATTTTAGCAAGACTAGATGAGAAAAATGATCAGTTCAATAATAAAAGCACAATAAACTAAAATCATTTTCATTGATTTTAGGAAATGGTAAAACACAGACTGCTTTGGGGAATGTAAATTGGTATAGCCTTACTGGTAGAACAGTTTAGCGACATGAATCAAAAATCTTAAAACGTTCCATATCCTTTGATCCCTTCATTCCCTTAGTAACAGTGTAACCCAGAGAAACATAATGTGAGCAACTGTTTCTGCACACATATCTTACATTTGAAAGCTCTGGGGGGAGGGGGACCCTACTGAACACTATATCCCTAGCACAGGTCCTCCTAACCATGCAGGAAATAAGTGCTAGTTGAATGCATGTTAAATAAACAGTGAAGAATTAGAAACAACCCCAAAAGCCCTAAAACTATTTGGTACATTTTGATTTAAAAGAAATACTAGTCATTTTAAGTTGTTTTTCTTCAAAGAATGTTAAATGACATGGGAAAATGCTGCACATAAAATGTTAAGTGGGAAAAATCAGGGTGTAAAACCATATACAGAATGATCCTAATTAAATATGTTTAACCACAACAAGAAAATATATCAAAATTTTAACTGTAGTATCCCTGGGTTATAAACACAAGTAAGTTTTAAATTTTCTCCTTCAAATTTTTCTGCGACTTCCAAATTATAAGGACGAAAATCTTTTTTTTTTAGTGAATTTTTAGTGTTGCAGTCTCTGGATACATGTGTATACTGCATTAAAAAGGAACCCAAGTCTTCTTTGATCACTTCCAGTCCAAGTTCCCACTCTCCACCTCTGAGGCAACCTCTCTTACAAGTTTTGTGTGTCCTTCTGACCACTTTAATGTTTTTAGATACATATACTGTATATGTACTACAGAAAATGTGTGGTATTAGTGTATTTTTTATATAGTGTTAAGTGGCATGCATAGTTAGCATCTAGTTTTTGTTTTCTGTTTTAACTCAACATTCTACGAGAATTGCCTGTTTTTTTTTCTTTTAATTTATTTATTTCATTTTATTTATTTTTGGCTGCGTTGGGTCTTTGCTGCTGTGCGCGACACACACACACACACACTTTGTTGCTGTTGTGGTGAGCGGGGGGCTACTCTTCGTTGCAGTGCGCGGGCCTCTCATTGCGGTGGCTTCTCTTGTTGAGGAGCATGGGCTCTAGGTGTGTGGGCTCAGTAGGTGTGGCTTGCGGGCCCTAGACCACAGGCTCAGTAGTTGTGGCACACGGGCTTAGCTGCTTCGCGGCATGTGGGATCCTCCCAGACCAGGGCTCGAACCTGTGTCCCCTGCATTGGCAGGTGGATTCTTAATCACTGCACCACCAGGGAGGCCCCGAGAATTGCCTGTTTTGATACATGGAGATGAATTCACTCCCCTTAACTACTATATGCTACTATATTTAACCATCTCCTCTCACTACGCAGGAAAGGGCTTGGGTATTCTCTCTCTGAACCTACTGAAGGAGGGGGCTATGGAAACCTCCTCCCACTCTGCTGCTGGTGGCAGGGGAAATGAATCTTCTCAAAGGATAGAGGAGTGGGTGTCAGTTCCCAAGAGCAAAACAGGTCCAGTCCTTAGCGTCTGCAGAAAGGAAACCATGGGAGGCTTCCCCTGGGCTCAGTGATCACCCACATACACAAACATTCCACAGAGATCTATTGAGTACTACCAAGTGCCAGGCACCATACTAAACCCTGAAGATCTGGCATGCACGTGTAAATACCAATGCACCAACGGCTGCAGATATACTGAACTATGACTTCCTGTTAGCCTATCAGGGCATGCTTTGTTAAATTTCTGCTTCACTGTTATTACTAACAGTGATCTCTGGGTATTTGAAAAGCTTTAAAGTAACCCAAGAAATCACCACCTAGCCATAGGTTTTATTTATTCTCATGTAAAGTTTATATGAATGTAGGAATACATGTGAGATTCCAGTTTGTTTTTAATAATTTACAAAATGGGACTTGGTGATCTCTAAAATCACTTTTCAGCTCTAAGTCTGTACAAGATATTTGCAATAGGACTCTTTGACCACTAGGTGTCGCTATTGACAACACAAAAGTTAGACAAAAGCAAGGGGTTTACATTACAGAACTGCTATAAAGAACACTAAGAAATTTAAGAATAAAAATGTGAAAGCACTTTTACAGACAAGCCCTATAAAAACCCAGAAGGGGCGCTTCCAGAACCTATGTGCATATCAGTTCCATGGGCATGCTAATAGTTAAGTACTCCCTATACCTTACAGAACAACGTTTAGCAACTTACTGGTCAGCAGCTTAAGAAGGGAATCAAAGGTCTTAGAATTGGAAGGGAGTTTATTTGCCTATTAGTTTTCAAATCTCTGCTCCCTGGAGTTAGAGATACGTTTACATCACAACCTAGTGCACACACACACACACACACACACACACACACCATAGACACAGATTTTCTATGTCTGTGTTTCTACTTCTAGTTGAAATCAAAGTTTCACAAAACAATGATAACCTCACTATGTGCAATGCACTTTTTTCTATGTACTTGTGAACTAATAGAAAACATATATTGGTCTTTGCCCCAGTTCCTGGCACAGAGCTCCTAAATGCCTTGGAATTTCCCGGGTGATAGGACTGGCTTTTGTTCTAATGGGTTGACTCTTGGTGGGCTCCTGAATAGCTTCAGGATGGGAGCTGGTCGCCAGGAAGACCAAGCCCTGATTAAAAGCTTGGAATTTTCAGCCCCACCCCCCATCATCCGGGAAGGGGAGAAGGGTTAGCAGTGGAGTTAATGATTGATCATGCCTATGTGATGCAGCCTCCATAAAAATTCCAAAAGTACGTGGTTCAGAGAGGCTCCAGGGTGGTGAACTCGTCTACCTGCCAAGAGGGTGGTGCTCCCCAACCACAGGGGGACAGAAGTTCCTGCACTTGTGACCCTTCTGGACCTCACCTGTGCAGCTCCTCCTCTGTATCCTTTATCACATCCTTTGTTATATAACAAACTGATAAGCATAAGTAAGTGTTTCCCTGAGTACTGTGAGTCATTCTAGCAAATTACTGGACACAAGGAGGGGGGTCATTGGAACCCAGATTTATAGCTGGTCAGTTAGAAATACAGGTGACAATCTGGGACTTGCAACTGGTATCTTAAGTGGGGCAGTCTTATGGGACTGAACACTTAACCTGGACTTGCAACTGGTATCTTAAGTGGGGCAGTCTTATGGGACTGAACACTTAACCTGGAGGATCTGATACTAACTTCAGGTAGATGATATGAGAACTGAACTAAATTGCAGAACACTTAGCTGGTGTTGCAGACTTGTCTGATGTGTGGAAAACGCATAACATCTAGTGTCAGATGTGCTGTATGATAGTATTGTGACAGTAAAGGAAACCCAGGGAATGCTTTTCCTAGACATATTCTATTTCATAAAAAAATACTGGTCATACAATAAATTGATTTTGCTTGATCTAATACCCTTCCTTCCATTTAATACGTTAGGAAACAGAGATTCAGAGAGGTGCAGTGTCTTGCCCTAAATAACACAGTAAACCAGGACTCAGACTTTTCAGGACACTGGCAGGTTTTGCTTTGAAAGGTGCTAGGCAAAATTCAAAAACTGTCCTTGACATACTCCCAGCCCTTTCTGCACTCCTGTTTCTTCTAAAGTTTGTGGGCCAGTGCCTGCTGGTGAAAAAACCAACAAAGTGTATGTGTGATTAGTCCTTTTAAAAATACGAGTTCTTTCTGAAATACAAATATGATCACTTTAACTGTTCTACTTGAATTCCCTCAGCACCTCTTTGTGGTTTTCAGGCCAAATACAAATCATCAGTGTGGCAATAAAGGCTCCTCCAGACCTGGCCCCAGTCCTGCCAGCCAGCCTCACTCTTTACCACTTCCCCACATGCAACTTCAAGGTCTTTCCTTCCTCCATTCTTGGCCTGGCTAAATCCTAAGTTTTTCACAACTCTACTCACATTCCTCTTCTGTGACTCTTCCCTGGTGCTTGCTTTCCACACCACCGCTACAACACACGTCGTGCCATCAATCTTCTTCTTGTCTGTCTTCTCCACTGGACTGGGGCATTCGTATGAGCCGGGTCAGGGCTCTCGGTCTGCTGCCCCTGCCACCCAGCCTAGGGCTCAGCACACAAGAGGAACTCAGTAAGTATCTGCCGAAGTGAATCTTTGCATATTCTTACTCTCAGATTTTAATCCCCCCAAAACTCCAACTCACTGGAATATCAGCTCTCTGAATTATGTAAGAACTAGTTTTTCTTTGGTTTTTTTTTAACATCTTTATTGGAGTATAATTGCTTTACAGTGGTGTGTTAGTTTCTGCTTTATAACAAAGTGAATCAGCTACACATATACATATATCTCCCTCCCTCTTGCGTCTCCCTCCCACCCTCCCTATCCCACCCCTCTAGGTGGTCACAAAGCACCGAGCTGATCTCCCTGTGCTGTGTGGCTGCTTCCCACTAGCTATTTTACATTTGGTAGTGTATATATGTCCATGCCACTCTCTCACTTCGTCCCAGCTTACCCTTCCCCCCCCATGTCCTCAAGTCCATTCTCTACATCTGCGTCTTTATTCCTGTCCTGCCCCTAGGTTCTTCAGAACTTTTTTTTTTTTTAGATTCCATATATATGTGAAGAACTAGTTTTGATAATGCAGATCTCTGTTTCCTAATATCTTGAGAGTATTAAGAAAAACTATACCTATCTTGGGAGAAATGGATGCAAAAACCCACTTCTGACTTTTTTTTCCTCCTTATCTTACACATATTGGGTGGGGGGGTGGTAGTTTCATTTTTTTAATCTCCAGATTGTAGGCTAGTACCTGATGATCAGCACACCCTCTGACCCTTCCATGGTTACTCAAAGAACTAGCCCACCCACTCGGGTCCCCAGACTGAAAGCTTTCCCTGGATCACTTACGAGGGGCAGACAGCAACCCTTCCTGAATGCCACCTTACAACATACCCAAAAAAGTGGCTCAAGAAGTTACTTATTATCCATCAAATCAGAGTGAAAAGGAGATAGTTAAACGCTTCTATGAATAAGTACAGGGATAACAAAGGGAGAGGTCCAACACGGGGGGCTGTGGTGGTCAGAGATGGTTTTGTAAAGAGTGGATCACATATAGCAGGTTGAGAATTGGGCAGAGAGATGGGGAGGGAAACACTTCCAGGTGAGAACCAGCATGAGGGACAGTCAGGCTGTGGGCAGAGAAGGCGCCCTACCAGGAGCCCATTCGCCTGGGGAGAAGTCAGGCCCAAACTGAGGCGGGAAGGAGCAGGCATGTGCCTCAACGGCAGCAGGGCAGATTACCCTCCCCCGCTGACTCCATGCGGCACTGTGTTAGTTATGCAGCGCATTCAGACTCACTCACCATTTCGATCTCTGTGCCCTTGTTAGGCGAGTGGGATTGATATTAACGGACTTTTTAAAACAGAAGTGGTAACAGATTAAAGGAGATTAAGAAAATTAGCTCAAGCCACGCAGCTAGTAGCAAACCAACCTCACAGTCCAGCTCCCTAGACTTCTCCCAATTTCACAGACCCAAGAGTCAGGTGGGCCTCAAAAGTCACATGGCTGAGCTTCCTCATGGTGCAGATGAAGACTCTGAGGACCAAAGAGGTGAAATAGTTTTTCCAAGATCACACAAAAGTAGAGTTTAGGAGACTGACTTGTAGCAGCTTTAACCAGTCTTGTTCCTCACTGAAGGGGCTTTGCATTGTATTGGCTGGAGAGGAAACCCCGAAGAAAAAAAATCCTCATGTTGCAGAGAAAGAACTGTTACTTTGACAAAACAAAATATTTTCTAATTTTATGACAGTTGGGATAACAGTCTGTTATATAACTGCATTCTTAAAAAATGGAAATTTTTATCAACCAAAAATTAAAAGTTTAAGTGAAAAAAATTCTTAAAAAAATAGAGCTGCTTGAGGAGAAGCATCTGTCTTGGGAGGGTGGTCTCTACAACCTACAGGAGCTCTTCAGAACTTTGTTCTGCCACTGGTGAGTTTTTAGGTCTTCATCAATGAGGGAATTAAAAAAAAATTAACTTGAAAAAAAGAAACTAGGGCTTCTCTGGTGGTGCAGTTGTTGAGAATCCACCTGCCAATGCAAGGGACATGGGTTCAAGCTCTGGTCTGGGAAGATCCCACATGCCGCAGAGCAACTAAGCCCATGCACCACAACTACTGAGCCTGCACTCTAGAGCCTGCAAGCCACAACTGCTGAGCTCATGTGCTGCAACTACTGAAGCCCACCTGCCTAGAGCCCGTGCTCCGCAACAAGAGAAGCCACCGCAATGAGAAGCCCGCACACCGCAAAGAAGAGTAGCCCCCGCTCGTGGCAACTAGAGAAAGTCCACGCGCAGCAACGAAGACCCAACACAGCCAAAAATAAATAAATAAAATAAATAAATTTATAAAAAAAAAAAAAAGAAACTACACACTGCCCCCAAACTGACAGACTACTATCATCTCAGAATCTGTTCAAAAAGGATAACTAGTATTTCCAGACGAGTACATCATCCAGATGACACATTATTACAATTTTTTTTTTACCCTAGAAATGACATGGCTTGAGAAATGACTTGCTGAGAAATCTGTGTTTACATTAGGGAGAGTTGGCGGCAGGAGGTGGAAATCCCTTGCAGAAGCTGAAAAGATGTTAAGTGGTAAATACCAAAATGCCCAACAAGCATGTAAGCAGGCTCTCATCCCAGCAAGAATATGTGCAGCTCAGCGTTTTAAAATTTGCTTTTAGCTTTTCCAGCAGTTTGAATTAACCCTTTCTCTACTTCTGTTCCCTTCGTGAGAGTACAGCCCTTAACCTAGAGACTCACAAGGCTGTCGCGGTCCTCTGCTATTCGCCAGCAGATAATCCCCTCATCCTAACTGCTTCTCCAAAGTAGGCCACCTCTCCAAATGCCTCCTAGACTTCCTTGCTATACAGATTCTCGGGGCAAGGTCCGGGCAATGTTAGGAAGTAAGTCCATCTTGCAGGAGCTATGCACAGAATTGGAAAAGACCTACTGGGAGACCAAAGCAACACAAATAAATGCCACTTGAAAGGTACATCCAGACCAGAACTTCTTCAGGAGCATGTGCATCAGAATCACCCCAGAGGGGCTGTTCCAGCAGGTGGCCCCAGCGTCTGTAATTGTAAAAGATCCTCAAGTGACTCTAAAGTGCATCCCCCACTGACAGACACTAATCTAGAAGCTCTAAAGAGTCAATTACGTTTTTCTCTTAGTTTAAGACCCTAGCAAGTTAAAATGAAAAACAAAACAGGCAACCCCAAACCGAAAATTCTATGGTTCATCTTAATATCTTACTGACTATTGAACTTATTGACAGCCTAGGTGAATGACAATCAAATATAAGAAAGGTGACCATTTAATGAATATTTGCATAATACTTTACCATATTTTCTCATACACTAAGGCTCTCATGTGCTTCACACAGCAACCCTGTGAGGTAGCTTGTTATTCTCAAATTAAAGGTGAAGAGAATGAGTCTCAGAGACATGAGGGAATGACCTGGAAGTGCCCTGATGATGTCAGTATTTCTATTACCAAGTTAGATTCCTCTTTTGCTCTTTATAGTGATTTGTCTCTTTGCAGTGTGTCTTCTAAACATAGAGTACATCAGTTGCTGCGGACATTTGCTTCCAAGGGAAAAAAAATCCACGTCAAAATCTCGGTGATCTGAATCCCACACCATATTGGTCCCATTAAAACCGGGGCCGGCCACGTAAACTCTCAGAGTTCTTCTAAGCTCTTTGGCTCAACAGAAGAATCTGAAGAACAAGAACAAAACAAAAGCCAAGAAAATAAAAGAAGGTTAACTGAGCAGGGAAGACTTGTTTCAAGGATATCAATTCTAAAATAAAACCACTCAGCTCTGTGGTTGGGTGAGTGTTATTATAGCAAAGCCAAAAGCTTCCTAAATGAGTGGGTGCTGATTGGTTGGAAAACTAAACAAACAAGTCAGTGCCCAGTCCGTTAAAGATGAAAGCAGACTTAATACATGGTGGTGCCAGCAGGGACGACATATTCAAGTGCAAAAGAGACACCAGGATCTTTGCAACAGTGAAACATGCAACGCAGGCTTCTCTTTTTACCTTGTCTGTTGACGTTTCCTTCATCCTGAAAGGCTGCTCTGGCATAACTCAGAGGCAGATTCAGCCCGACAGCTGGCCCTACCATGCTCAGCCATGACGTGATGTAGTTGACATTCCTGGGAAACAAGTGAAACACAGAAAACTCTGTTTCCATTGTAGCTGTTTGAGTGGTAGAAAATCATTTACCAACAATCATAGAAATGAGGCTTTCTTCAAAGACGTGCGCTCAGCACCTGGAATCTCAGCATTTCCAAATGCCAGCGCATTGCTTAACAGGGACTCGAGGGCCAAAGAGGCTGAGGATCCATCCCTCACTAAAGCAGTTGAAGGCAAGGTCAAGGCACTGGGGCTCCTGACTTCCCTCCATGATTCCAAGTTGATGCAATTGACAACATTAGCTAAGGTAGCAGAGTGCAGTTAAGTGCATGGCTTGGAGGCAAAAGTGCCTGGGTTCAAATGCCAGTTCCACCGCTTAACTAGACGTGTGACCTTAGCGGAGTCATTTAGCCCCTCTGTGCTTTAGCCTCCTCCTCTGCAAACTGGGCAAAATAATGGTCCTTAGCTCGGAGGGGTGTTACAGGAATCCAGTGCTTTACTATATCCGAAATACTTAGAACAGTGCCTAGCACACAGTAAAAAAAAAAAAAAAAAAAAAATCAATAAACGTTAGCCATTACTATTATTACAAAGAATATTTCTTTTTTAGCTTAGCTTTTAGAATCACATAAAAAGATTTACACTTTTAAAATAAGAGTGAAAGCCAATGTAGCTTGATGGTGTTTCTTACCTATTGATTTTCTGAGAATTCTTTAACACAGGAGTCATGAGTTCATTCGTCTTGCAGGGATGAAGTACGAAAAAGGGTTGTCCAAGTATCGGATGCTCCTGTAAGAATCAGAGTTGGCCCAGGATTGCCAGCTTAAGTTACCTTGAAAAAGTTAAAATCCATAATCTGGTTTACTCCTTTAAGATAAAGGTTTGTTTTAAATTTCAAGTTATAAAATTAAGATACAGATTGATTCCTATTTTGAAATATAATTCATAACCCAAACACGAGGAAAAGTTGGTGAGAAGAAACTATTTATCGATAAAGGACAGACACTCAATACAAGCTGCAGATACATTTATCAGTTCCCTCTAACTGTTCTTTAGCTAGTGTTTCCTTTGGCCTATAATTATTCTTCAGTTTTAACTCAAGGATATCCATGAAGTCCAGGAGCCTGACCATCTGAACAATGCATTTCATTCTTCTCTTTGTCAATGGTAAGAGGACCAAAATCATTCACATATTTTCTTACATAAATTTTGTCAACATGTTAATTGTTTCAGGCATAACTGCATCCAGTGCCAGTGGGCACATGTCCAGTGAGTAGACGGGATAGGTGGTGGTGTGGAAGAGGGGACCAGCTGGCACTATTTAAATTGCACTGCTTCTGTCTGTCTGTCTGTCTCTCCCTGAGTTTCTCTGTTTATCTATGTCTCTCCTTCTGTCTCCCCCAAGCCTACGGGGCTATTTCCGTAAGTTCAAAGTCCGTAAGACGGAACTCCACTGCCTTTATGAGAGAATAACTGGATGTAAGATACAGGTCAGACTGCTGCCAAGTTAGGGATGTGAACATCATTTGGCAAGCACTGGGGAGCCCTAGAAGGTTTCTATATAGTGAGTGATCTATGCATAAATTCTACCAATGCAAAAACAATTATTGTTGATAAATTTATCAATTGCTTACATTGTGCATTAGCCATTATGCCAGAGATTGCAAACCCAAATGCTGCTATGATCTGAATGTTTGTGTTCCCACAAATTCATACACTGAAATCCTAATGCCCAGTGTGATGGTATTGGGAGGTAGGGCCTTTGGGAAGCGCTTAGGTCATGAGGGTGGAGCCCTCATGATGAGATTAATGCCTTTATAAAAGAGGCTTCAGAGGGCTAGCTTGCCCCTTTCTGCCATGTGAGGACACACAGAGAAGTCTGCAACCTGGAAAAGGGCCCTCACGAGAGAGGGCTGGAGACCTAAACCTGGTCTCAGACTTCCAGCCTTCAGAACTGTAAGAAATAACTTTCTGTTGTATATCAACTACCCAATCTGTGGTATTTTGCTATAGCCGCCCAAAGAGACCAAGACAACTACCTATGAAGACCAGGCAAGTGACCCGAAGGGGTGAGGCCAATTAACTACACCAGCAGGTGACAAGGACTGTGGGGACCTGGAGAGCCCAGCCAAGGCTGTGCTTGCCACTCTGCTTCAGCCAGCTGTGCCATGTGGGGTGCAGGCTTGGTGTGCAAGGTCTCCCCATTTGTCAAAATAACCTAGAAATCCAGATTTTTATGCAAAACCCCCTAAATTTAAATATGGGCACAATTTTTTAAAAACATGGTGTGGGCCAAATAAAACAAGCCTGTAGGCTGGATCTTGACTAGGGGCTGCCTAGCTTCTTCTCCTGGCTTCTTCTCTTCTCAGCCAGTCCAAGGAGAAGCTGAACTCAGAGCTGTCCATGGGAAGAATTGTATCCTGCTGCCTCCACTGTCCAACCCTAAAACATTCATGGCTGTGCACAAGTGAACACACCCAACC
Organism: Monodon monoceros; assembly: GCF_005190385.1. Classification (NCBI taxonomy): domain Eukaryota; kingdom Metazoa; phylum Chordata; class Mammalia; order Artiodactyla; family Monodontidae; genus Monodon; species Monodon monoceros. The sequence continues at coordinate 65,602,998 of NW_021703768.1, read as the reverse complement.
ATAAGAAATGGGAGGAATAGTTCCATTTGTATGGGTGACATTGGGCATGGAGATGCATGTGTTTGTGAGCACGCGTGTGCGCGTGTGGTGAGGGCTGAGCTATCCACTGGGAGTAGGTTGGAGTATGTCTCCCTGAGTGCCACCTCTGGATGTCTCTGCCCAGGGTCCTGATTCTCACACAGAGCTTGAGCTCCCATCTCCTGCTCTCTCCCTACCCCTCATATCTGTCCCTAACCAGATGATGGGGTCACAGACCCAGATGTGTTATGCTTATCACAAGTCCTCCTGTCCAACTTGACTCTGGCTCCCCTTACCTGCCTTAAACTAATATTTATTAATTCATCACATATCTAGTGATCATCTCTTATGTGTCTTCCAGGAATAGTTCTGGATCTAGTTACAGAGATCACTATTTCTAAGATAAACCAAGTCCCTGATCCCATGGAACTTACATTCCAGTGCAGGAGACAGCCAATAAACACATAGAACAAATAAGTAAACAGGATAATCTAGATAATAGTAAGTGCTATGAATAAAACAAAACAGGGTAATGTGATTTTGGAGGGACTGTGGTAATAATTTCGATTTGGTGAAAGGGAAGGCCTTACTGAAGAGGTGATCTTTAAACAGAGATCAGAATGGCAAGAAAAACCCAACTGTGCAGAGAAACTTGATGGATACAGAAGACCATAAAGGGAAATGAGTACGGGAAATGTACACAGGAAATGTGAAAGAATTTTAGAATCATCCTGGACTAAAATAATTATTGTTTATAGAGCTGAGATTTAAAAGGTTAAATTTAGTCTAAATTCTTTTTGGATTACTTGTGTAGTAAACACTGGAAGGAATGAAGAGCAGTAACCAAATCTGTGAAGACATGTTACCTTCTTTAATAAAACGAAACCTAGACCTCCAAGGATGGCATTACATGGAACACTCATGAAGGGGAGAGTCAGCTCAGCCATGCCTCCACTCCTCCAGGACTCACCCTCCCCTTGGTAGCCCTTGTTTCCCATGGCCACTCTCACACTCATGGGGAAACTCCCCCAACTTTAAACACTTGAGCCCAAGTTTCCTGTAGCTGAGGTGGAATGGACTAGTCAAACAAGACTCTACTGAAAGCCTGGGAATACTGAAAGGGTAAGAGAACACTAAGCAACAGGGCTCTAAAAGATCCAGAGTGTTACAATACTGGGGCTCCCAGGCCCATTTGAGTCACGGGGGACACTAGGAAGAGATCTTGGCTGGGCTTTCCCTTTCTGGCCTGCATGGTGGATGGAAGCACTCACAACCACTATGCAAGAGTGTCCTCCAAGAATCTTAACCCCTAATAATTCAGTCTCCTTGAGGAGATGGTAACTCTCATGAGGAATGGCTTCATCATATAGACAAGACCTTGCCTCTTCCTTACAGGTCTGTGGCCTAACGTTTACAAGACCTCAGAAGAATAACCACATCAGAGTATAACATACATCTGAGAGTTACAGACACACTTAAAGTTCAGGGGTCCACTTTCTAAGCAGGTGTCGGCCCATGTCACATTGTAGCTCTGCTTATTTGATGCTCCTTAGTAAAGACTTGGACTTCATGTCTACAAGTCATCTTTTGCTCACTCCATATAGCAAGTAGATAAGAGCAGGCTTGGGATCTGTAGTTAAGACTTAAGTTCTGCTCCACTACTCAGTAGCTGTGAGCTTTGAGGCAAACCACTTAATCATTTCATGTCTCTGTTTCCTTATCTGATAACTGGGACTAATGATAGTATCTACCTCATAGACTGACTGTGTTACTTCAATGAAAAAATGCCAGAAAACTGTTCAAAACAGTACCTGACATATATAATAAGCACTTAGTTGGCTATTATTATTAAACCCATTGTTATCCAAACAGACAAGGATAGTAGCACTCAGACATCCAGAATACGGTCTTATAATACCCTATAACAAAGTCCAATTTCAATATGTAAAAACAAAAAGCTCCTATAGAGTTATGCAGCACAGGAAAAATATCACTGACCAGTGTCTAAATGTTTAGGAACATTTGACAACTGATTATAACCAAGGGCAAGAAAACTCTAAATTAGTAAAAAGTCTATGTACAATATATATGGCAATTAGAATTATCAATATATTGGTATTCAGGACAAATTAATGGAAAATAATTTAAAGAATTTAAAAACAAGTTCAGGCACTTCAAAAACCCTTCAGTAATCTACAGCATTTTAATATTCATTTTTCCTCAAACAAAATAAAAACAGTTATATTAGCATTTAAGGTTATATTCTAATAAAATGCATGGTAATGCTTATGTGAAACACTTTTTTAAATAATAGGGACTTTCATGCCTTAGAAGAGCTTTTAGAGCAGCTTGGACAGTTCTTTAATACAGGTTTGGCGACATTAAAAAAAATTCTTTGTCTTTTATTATGTTAAGAACTTACATTTATATAATTAGATAGAATATATTTAAAGCAACGACTGCCTTTAAAAATCAAATGTTTAAATTGTATTTTAAACATGAAAATTATATTGTTTTGGTAAGATGCGTTGGTTTAAAAAAGCCAAGCTATGAGATGTTGATCTCCTTATAATAGGAATTATAATAAGGGACATTTGTGTAATCTCTTGAGAAGAGTTTTATAAATAAATAACAATAGGAGTAGACTTCTAGCTATAGCAGAATGATATAGAGGTCAACAAATTTCCTTGAAAAACAAGTTTAAAACTGAAAAAAATTGTCAAAAACACCCCACTTCTGGGATATGGAAATCAACCAAAGGCAAATAAAAAATTTGGTGTTTAACTCATGAAAAGCTGCTAGAACCTCAAGTCAGACACAGAAAGAGTCTTCAGCCTTCTTGCCTAGAAATACTCTCATACTCTCCCCGACCTCCACCTGGCTCCTCAACAGGGAAGTTTTACGGGAGTGGAGCTGGCCATGAGAATCAGTAGCTGTGCTGCTAGCAGGGCTGACTTGATTTCCAAGTCAAAGAAAACTACTGCCTGGTAGCATTAGCAACAAAATCTAATAGGGAGATCTTGGAGGTGAGACAGTTGTAGAAGGGCTAGGTAAGTTCTCCAGGTATCCTGGGCTGATGGGAACTAAGCACATGTTCAGGGGAGGTACAAGAAGGCCTGATGAAAAGTAAAAGCTGATGACAACTTGAACATTAACTGAAATTTGGATGTGCTCCCAACCCACACACACATCCATGAACAAATGAGGGAAGGCTTATAGGCCTGAGGTATATAAGCACAACCTCTGTCCAATCACTGGCTAACCAGCAAGGTATGCAGATAGAGCTGGTGACCCTGTGGAAGTCAGGCAAAAACATGAAAATAAGAATGAAAGACAAAATAGAGACATGAATGGCCACACTTACAGAGTAGGCAAATTCTGCAGGTAAAACCTAGGAAAGCTACTAAAACAAACAAACAAAAACAACAGCAACAATAACAAAGAGACAACCCTCAGGGAAAAATATAGGAATCCAGAATTGCTACAATATATTACCTAAATTGTCTAGTTTTCAAAGAAATTTATGAGACAGGCAAAGAAACAGAAACGATACACACAAAGGGAAAAAAATCTATTAATAAAAACTGACTCTGAGTGGGCCTGGTTATCAGATTTACATAGAATTCAAAGCAGCTATTATAAATTTGTTTGAAGAATTAAAGAAAACTCTATTTAAAGAGTTAAAAGGGGAAAATTATGATAATGACTCTGCAAATAGGTAATCTCAATCAAAGAACACAAACTATAAAAAGAACCAAATAAAAATTTGGAGTTGGAAAGTACAATACAGATATAAAAAATTCACTAGATGGATTCAGCAGTAGATATGAGATGGCAATAAAAAGAATTAATGATTTTGAAGATATGTTAATAGAAATTATTCAATCTGAAGGGAAAAATAAAAATGAAGAAAAAAGAACAAAGCCTCAGAGACCTGTGGGACAATACCAAGCATACCAGCATACCCGTAGTAGGAGTCTGAGAAGGAAAGGAGAGAGAAAAGGGCAGGCAAAATGTTTGAAGAAATACTGGCTGAAAAGTTCTAAACTTTGATGAAAAACATTTAAGCTACAGATACAAGCAGCTCAACAAACCCTAAGTAGAAACACAAAAATCCACACCTAGCCACATCATAGTCAAATGGCTGAAAGCCAAAGACAGGAGAAAATCTTAAAAGTAGCAAAGAGAGCAAGAACTCATCACATAAAGAGGAATAAGAATACAATAATGGCTGGCTTCTCATAGCAACAGAAAGACATATTCAAGTCCTGGGGAAAAAAAACCCTAGAACTGTCAATCAAGAATTCTATATCCAGCAAAACTGTCCTTCAGAAATGAAGGTAATGTAAATACATTCTCAAGGAACAGACTGAGAGAATTCCTTGCTAGTTGACTTGCCTATAAGATATACTAAAGGAAGTCCTTCAGGCAATAATACCAGAGGGTATTAGTGAGATACCAGAGGGTAACTCAAATCCACAGGAAAAAATAAAAAGCATCATAAATGGTAAGCATAAAAAATGAGCTAAGTATATTTTCTTCTCTTAATTACTTTCACATAGGATTATATAAGCAAAAATTATAATACTGTAGTGTTGGGTTTATAACATACATAAATGTAATATACATGACAATAATAGCACAAAGAAAGGGAGGGGATAAAACTATATGGAACAAAGTTACTGTATTTTAGCCAAATTAAGTCAGTACCAACTTGTGCTCCTGCCATTAGAATGTTAGTAAAGGTATTGTTTTTGGGAGCTTTAGAACTCAAAAGGTCCTTCTTGTTGTTAAATAAATCCTTTAAGTATGTTATTAATCAAAGTTAGCCTTGTGACTTGAGCCAATACTATTTTTTTCAGTCACATTCAATGAGCTTATCCTGTAAGCCAAGCAATTTGTGTTCAGACAAAGCAAGGTAGAGAATTTACAAATAATTTGAGGCATTTGATCAGTGTAGACAATCTGGATAATATTCTTCAAAAGCCTTTTTTCTGCAATGGAGATTTTTTAAGGTTTACACTATCAGGAGGGATTATCTGCATTTTCTACTTTCTCCTTCAGACAGCCAGAATCAGAGATAAAAGCATCTTTACTTGGTTTAGGAATTATGTGTTGGAGTTAAAAAAATCTAAAATCCTACACCTTATTTGTTTAACATACCATTTTCAGAAATGGAAGAACATCAAAACTGTCAGGATCGCTTTAGTGACATTTCTTAGATCAATTCAGAAGGTAAATTTGTGTGAAAGTGCTACCATCTGCTGTCAGTACTAATGAACTGATGCAAATCTGCGCTGGGAAAAATGTCAGTGTGTAAATGCAGGCAGCCAATGAACTGTGTTAGGCTTACAACTCAATAAACACTTCTACTGGAACAAAGTTCTGCTAAATGGTTTTCCGTGAAAGTAGAAATGATGGGTCAGATTTCTATCTCTGTAACTCCAGAGGAGTTATAGTGACACATTCTCTTATGAAATTTAATTTAGCACAATCTCTTAAGAAATTTAATTTAGCAATGGTTAAATGTCTCATAAAATAAGTCTGACATGAATACTGTGAATTGGTTTCAGAACTATTAGATATGACTATCATAAGGAAATGATAATACTGCACCTTCATTCTTACATCTAATAAATATGATGAGTTACTTGGTTCATTTCTTAATTTTCTTGGCTCTCCAGGATGGCACAAATATAATTTCACGTGCTAAGCTTTCATCCAGTTTCACATTCCAGACTGATCAAATTTGCCTTCCGCTCGGGGCACATGCCTTAGAAATGGAGAAGGGTATCTCCCTCATCCTGCCTCCTCAGGCTAGGAAAGGAAAATGGCCACTGAGCACCTACAGTATCAGGCACTGTACTAAGAGCTTTGCAGGGGTCCCCTTTCCCAATAACTCTGAGATAGGCTTTATTATTGCCACTTTGGAGAACAAGTTCCAAGAGATTACGCCTTACAGTCATCCAAGTGAGCATCCAAAGTGCATGCTCATACACCGTACCTCCTCATCCATTGACCAGAGCTGGTGTCAAGGATCGTCCCTGGTTTTAATCCTCTCCAGTCCACTTCTTTAAAAATCTATTTTTTCAAATTTCAAATTAATGTATTTTCATAAAAATTATAAGCAATACATGGAGAGTTCAGAAAATACAGAAAAGAACAATGAATAAAAACAGAATTATCTAAAACTGCCCAACTCAGATTTATTCCATTTGGTGAATTCCCTTTCAGATCTTTTATACACATGTTTATAGTTTTCTGTTGCTTTTTATTGACTGAACAGATATTTATCGCGTGCCTACTATGTGCCAGTCCCATCATATGTGTCTTTTGTCAATCAGTCCTTTGTCTTCTGTTTTACTAATTTCTGCACTTATTTTTATTATTTCCTTTCATATAATTTGTTTGGTTTTCTTATTCATTTATATTAGTTCTTTAGTATCTTTTGAGGATATTGATTCTTTTCATTCATTCAACCACCATTGTGAGCCATGCACTGGGTCAAATGTTAGTAATACAATGGTAAATAAACAGATTACCCTTGCTCTCATAAAAGTTGCTGAAACAGTCAAAACATTTTTTATTTCCAGATTATTTGTCATTAAATTATTTTCATGATGATTTAGATATGAAATGTATTATTAAATAATTAAATCAATAATTTTTCTCCTTTGTTATTTCTTTTATCATTTTTATGTTTAAAAAATCCTCTTCATAAGTCAGAAAGAGAAAAACAAATATCATATATTAACACATATATGTGGAATCTAGAAAAATGGTACAGATGAACCTATTTGCAGGGCAGGAATAGAAACTCAGACATAGAGAACGGATGTGTGGATATAGGGTTGGAAGGGGAGGGTGGGCTGAATTGGAAGATTAGGTTTGACATAAATATACTACCATGTGTAAAATAGATAGGTAGTGGGAACCTGCTGTAGAGCACAGGGAGCTCAGCTCGGTGCTCTCTGATGACTTAGATGGGTGGGATGGGGGGGAGGGAGGTCCAAGAAGGAGGGGATAAATGTATACATAGAGCTGATTAACTTCACTGTACAGCAGAAACTAACACAACATTGTAAAAGCAACTATACTCCAATAAAAAAAAAAATCCTCTTCAGAATCAGAAAACCAGATATTTACCTATATTTATGTACAGTTTATCATGACACGTCTTGCTGTTCCCCGAACACAATGCTTTTTCTTACCTCCAGACCTTTGAACATGCAGTTCTCTCTGCCGGGAACACCCTCCCCACCCCCCCTCACCTACTAATGTCCTTTTCTTCCCTATAGATCTCAGCTTTCTTTTACCCCAACCCTGTGTCAGGTGCCCTCCCTCTGTGTTCCCACTGCACCCATGCTTAAGCCTACTGCTTAATTCCTCACTGTTCTGTATAGGACATTGACTGTTTACAGGAGTCCTCCTCTACTATAATTTCTTGAGGGCAGAAGAAATATTCTGATTACTATTTTAATCTCAGCATCCAGGACAGTGCCTTTCATCTAGTAGGCACGCAAAAATAATTTGTGGAATTACTGCATAGAAAAAGACATCCTACTATGCCAAAGTAAATTATTACTGGCACATGCAGCCTGTTCCATAAAGGGGAATATTTGTGCAGGAATCACCAATGGCCTCCACGAAAGAGACCAAAACATTCTCTCTCCTTGGCACAAAACCAGGGGCGGCACCTCCTGTACATTTATAAGATTCCCCAGATAAGAAATTCAATATCTGTTTTCTGAAATATTTCCTCCAAAGTGTACCTAAGAACAAAGGAGAGTTTGAGGGTATGGTTAGGAATAACTCTCTATGTAAAAAACTTACGTCTACTATACAATATATTCTAAAATCTACTGGTTTCTACATAAAAATAATATCTTTCATTATCATTTTAAAAAACTGATGCAAGATGCATATTTTAGTTCTGTGAATTAGCCTTCCCTCTGCCATGCCACCCTATTCCCCTAAGGTTTGTTACTCAGACTTAGAAGCAGATCAAATACTACTAAAATATGTAATAAACACATGCCTTTCTACTTAACTCACTCCTTCATTACTTCATGCAATTTTTCCTCGTGCATTCAATAAACAGCACTGAATACCTAATGTGGGTAAGACTCTATGCTAAACATTCGTCCATCTAGCCATCCACCTCCCCACTCATTTATTCAACGAATATTTATGGAGCCTGTTCTATGTACCAGGCACTGTTCTAGGCACTGGAAATATAAGTACACTCAAGACAGAAGCAAAATCTGCTTTCACAGAGGTTACTTTTAGTTTGAAGTACTAGAAAGATATAAAACAACATCCTATTATCTCAACTCCTGAGGTTTACAGTCAGTTACATGCCCAGGACTGAAAGTCCCAGATCGCACCTCAAGGGCAGAGAGTTCCAAAGGTAAAGTAAGTTTGTCACTACTCACTTCCCTTCCCTTAGGATTTCTAAACAGAATGGAAAAGCAGATCCCCAGGGAGAATAGCAGTGTCGCCTGGTCTAATGATGGGAGATGAATAATAGGACTTGTGACCAGTAACAAGAAAAGCTGGCAAGAGAGACACCCTCGGTGGGAGGGATTTTTTTTTTTTTTTCATCATTTGGAAAGAAGGCATGGGGAGGCTTCACACTCCACAGAAAACTGTGTAGGTGATCACAGTGGCACTAGCATAGAATGAGATGCTCCCCACTGTAGGATGGAGGGCTTCCTAAGGAAGACATATAAGTACCTAGGCCATAGAGGAGCTCACCAGTAAACTAAAGGAAAACCACGATGCAGAGGTGGGCAAGCCTGAGACCCCACACATGGAAAGAAGGTTTGTTCCTTGGAATGATACTCATGGTACCCAGGTATCATGCCTGGAACTCAACTACTGTTTTCACCCAGCAGAGCTAATGCTTACTGTAGTTGTGCGATTCAACATTTAAAAGGCACAAACCCAGGAATATAGGAACTCAGAAAGAAAAGGTCAGTTTTGTCTGGGAGGAGGAGCGAGTAGCAAAGATTTCCTGAAGATGTGGTATTTAACCTGGTCCAAACCCTAAAGGATGGGCAGGGCTTGGAGCAGGGGAAGAGTATGGCAGTAGAATTGAAGACAGAAAGAGGCTACTCTAAGTTTAATGGGAAGGGAGTTAAGTGAGAGGCACAGAGACTTCCATCTTTTGAGTAAGACTAACAAGTTTGGTAAACTGAAGAAGAAAAAAAATGCCTGTTTTTTTTTTGTTTGTTTGTTTGTTTTGTTTTTTTGGTGTGTTGTTAAATGATTGAGGTAATCCCTGTAAGTTCCAAAGTATTTGCTGGAAATAATCAACACCTACACAAGACAAAGAAGGTTTGAAGTTTGAGCAATCCTCTCTTATAGTTTTGAAAAAAAGGGAAAAAGGGGGGAAAGAAGATATACCCTGGTACACATTTTTACCCCTAATAAGTGCATGAGGATATAGTTAGAAAGACAGTGAGAAAATATTTAAGAAAAAATATATGTGGAAAGAAATGAAAGTCATGCCCAAGTACCCAAGAAAGGTCCTCACAAGCTATGCTTTGCTCTAGCTGTACCTGTTGACATTTTGTGGCCAGTTAATTGGGAATAAAATTCTAGTGGTGTTTGGAAAGGTGGATTTAAAAAAAAATAGACAGTTCCTCAAATTCATATGTTGCACAGAAGCCACTAGGCTTCCTAGAAGTTTTTTGTGTTTTTTTTTTGCGGTATGCAGGCCTCTCACTGTTGTGGCCTCTCCCGTTGCGGAGCACAGGCTCTGGACACGCAGGCTCAGCGGCCATGGCTCACAGGCCCAGCCGCTCCACGGCATAGTGGGATCTTCCCGGACTGGGGCACGAACCCATGTCCCCTGCATCGGCAGGCGGACTCTCAACCACTGTGCCACCAAGGAAGCCCGGCTTCCTAGAATTTTTATTAAAAATTACAGACACCAGAGCAATAGTCCTTAGATACGACCTCTTCTGCTAACAAAAACTTTCTTTTCATGGCTCCAGAGGGACTCCAGAAACTAATTCTCCCACCCCTGCATAAATCTACAAAGGGCTCCCTCCTTGGGCTGCTGACAGTCCCAACTGTGACTCCTGGATTAGAGAGCAGAGTTTTAATATATTTATAGAGTCTATATATGGGTTGTTGCTTTAAGCAACACCATTAATATGCCAGAACTCTGCATTCTCAAACTTATTCACTTATCAATTTGTTGTACATAATTTAATTTTTCTGTATTTTGATATGCAAAATGGAAATAGCACTGCTGATACTTCACAGGGTGAAAGGAGATAACCAACAAGACGATTATAAAGCTTGCTGGGGGAAAAAAGAGCTTATGTAAATGTCTATTAATTAAACAGGAATGGCTGCACAACTAGGTCAGGCATGATGATAAGACGGAACAACCCACCCCAGCCATCAGCATCAAAAGGAAAAAATGAGCATTTAATGCTAATAGCACTTGTTGGTTGCATTTTATAAAGAATATTAAATTGTAATATTCTGTAACATAACATGGAATAGCATATTTCAGACCATCCTCAAATAATTCTTTGATAGAACATAAACTTATTAGAGAGAACAGCCAAAAACAAAAACAAAAACACAAGCCAATTACTAATGAAGAACTTGCAAAAAGCTAATCAAAGCTCTCATCCAGAGAAAATGAGAAAATCTGAGCTCAGAATGATTTTGTATATTGATGAGATTTTATACAGCACCACAGAAAGAAAAATAAAGCAGCTTTAAATGAAGACAAAAAGGACTTTAAGTCTCTGTTAAAAAGCCTTGTTATGGTCCATATCAATGTTTTTATTAAAATGTTCTGTTCGGGTTGAAACATCAATTTTTAAAAAGTACCTGATGGGTGGTGTTGGCAGTAGAGGACACACTCGGTTTCCTGTCTCTCTGGTCAAATCCCTGAGTTGTGGGAGGGTCACACAGAAGAACCTTCATTCAGCCTCCACCCATTTTGTACAAATCTGCTCAGAGAGGTGGCTTATCCACCTCTCTGGCACTCAGAAATTATGGAGTCAAGACTCATGTCCAGATTCAAGAATAGAACTTAGTCTTTCTCTACCAACACCAAGCCTACTGAGACTAAATGCGGCACTTGAGCATGAAACAACTTGCAGGCATTACATTTATTCTTTTTTGTCTTAAAGGAAAACAATAGGGAGCTTGTGCTTTCCAAGCATTAATTCTTCTTTTTTTTTCCCCTTCCACTACGTTACATAACGGTGACAATTTTTGGCTAAGTTTATTTCTGGGATACTCACTAAAACAGTGACACCACTTTAGATTATGTTGGGGTATAATAAAGTGGTGAATCAGCAATTAGAAAGTCAAGGATTTTCAAGAACAAACTCACAAAACAGCCTAATTTATTGGTAACCAGATATTAATGTCTAGCAACTATCACATAGGAAGATGTTTTATGAGCAACACAAAATAAAATAGCAGTCTGTTAGTATAATTACTTTTTAGGATGATGCCAAATAGAATTTTAAAGTAACAGAACAACATACAGATTAATCTTTAAGATGATTTTTTAAAATACCACAATGCTTCTCTTTATGTAAATATAATCAACATAAATTTCTAACAAAACGCCCCAGTTTACAGCTAACAGGTATTTCCTTCCTGACTCTTACCCAGTTTTGATAATTAAAATATTCTTTTTATTCCCAGAAGCAGATTCCTAGTGATTTCTTTAAGTTAAAATCAGTTTTTCTCTTTAGAAGTGCTCTAGAAAGAGAGTCTATGAAGAAAATTCCTAAGGATGTGATAAACCCATTATAAAATCCGTTACTCATCTAATAATGAAAAATGTTAAGTAAAGATTGGACCTGTAAAAATTTAGCTACAATGAGATACTCCCCCAGTTTTTAGACTTCTAGTCATTTGAAACCAGGAAACAAAAACAATGCTACTAATAGGCTACAGTATTAAGAAATCATATTCTTCTATATAAAAATATAATCATGGATTTTCTTTCAGGCAATAATTATATCCTGGTATTTTGCAAATAAGTGTTAGAAAGAGGAATAAGCTGATACATATGGGCAAGAATGGCAGTTTCTTATATTTAAAGATATTTTATTAAAATATAAGCAACTTAATAATGTCAGGATTAAAAAAATGTACACTCTAATCCTATTTCCTGACCAAACATTTCTCCATAGTAACTTCTGTCAGAATCCTAAAAACTGATTTTTATACTTTGGATCTAGTTCTGTATTTTCTAGATAAGAAAGTCTAGGACACAGGAAAGAGTCTAAAGTCGAAAAAGAGAATCAGTAGCAGCAAATACAGAGGCTTTCCACATGAACTCAGGAATGAACCCTGATTTAAAGGCTGAGCTCTGAGCTCACCATTATTTTTTTTTTAATTTTTAAATTTAATTTAATTTAATTTTTATACAGCAGTTTCTTATTAGTCATCAATTTTATACATGTCAGTGTATACATGTCAATCCCAATCTCCCAACTCATCACACCCCACCACCACCACCACCACTTTCCCCACTTGTTGTCCATACGTTTCTTCTCTACATCTGTGTCTCTATTTCTGCCCTGCAAACCAGTTCATCTGTACCATTTTTCTAGGTTCCACATATATGCATTAATATACGATATTTGTTTTTCTCTTTCTGACATACTGCACTCTGTATGACAGCCTCTAGATTCATCCACGTCTCTACAAATGACCCAATTTCGTTCCTTTTTATGGCTGAGTAATATTCCATTGTATATATGTACCACATCTTCTTTATCCATTTGTCTGTCGATGGGCATTTAGGTTGCTTCCATGACCTGGCTATTGTAAACAGTGCTGCAATGAACATTGGGGTGCATGTGTCTTTTTGAATCATGGTTTTCTCGGAGTATATTCCCAGGAGTGGGATTGCTGGGTCATATGGTAATTCTGTTTTTAGTTTTCTAAGGAGCCTCCATACTATTCTCCATAGTGGCTGTATCAATTTACATTCCCACCAATAGTGCAACACGGTTCCCTTTTCTCCACACCCTCTCCAGCATTTGCTGTTTGTAGATTTTCTGATGATGCCCATTCTAACTGGTGTGAGGTGATACCTCATTGTAGTTTTGATTTGCATTTCTCTAATAATTAGTGAGGTTGAGCAGCTTTTCATGTGCTTCTTGGCCATCTGTATGTCTTCTTTGGAGAAATGTCTATTCAGGTCTTCTGCCCATTTTTTGATTGGGTTGTTTGTTTTTTTAATACTGAGCTGCATGGGCTGTTTATATATTTTGGAGATTAATCCTTGGTCTGTTGATTCATTTGCAAATATTTTCTCCCATTCTGAAGGTTGTCTTTTTGTCTTGTTTGTAGTTTCCTTTGCTGTGCAAAAGCTTTTAAGTTTCATTAGGTCCCATTTGTTTATTTTTGGTTTATTTCCATTACTCTACTAGGTGGATCAAAAAAGATCTTGCTGTGATTTATGTCAAAGGGTGTTCTTCCTATATTTTCCGTTAAGAGTTTTATAGTGTCCAGTGTTACATTTAGGTCTCTAATCCATTTTGAGTTTATTTTTGTGTATGGTGTTAGGGAGTGTTCTAATTTCATTCTTTTACATGTAGCTGTCCAGTATTCCCAGCATTTCTGTTTTCATTTCTAATTTTATTGAAGAGACTGTCTTTTCTCAATTGTATATCCTTGCCTCCTTTGTCATAGATTAGTTGACCATAGGTGCATGGGTTTATCTCTGGGCTTTCTATCCTGTTCCATTGATCTATATTTCTGTTTTTGTGCCAGTACCATACTGTCTTGATTACTGTAGCTTTGTAGTATAGTCTGAAGTCAGGGAGTCTGATTCCTCCAGCTCTGCTTTTTTCCCTCAAGACTGCTTTGGCTATTCGGGGACTTTTGTGTCTCCATACAAATTTTTAGGTATTTTTGTTCTAGTTCTGTAAAAAATGCCACTGGTAATTTGATAGAGATTGCATTGAATCTGTAGATTCTTTGGGTAGTATAGTCATTTTCACAATATTGATTCTTCCAATCCAAGAACATGGTATATCTCTCCATCTGTGGTATCATTTTTAATTCATCAGTGTCTTATAGTTTTCTGTATACAGGTCTTTTGTGTCCCTAGGTAGGTTTATTTCTAGGTATTTTATTCTTATTGTTGCAGTGGTAAATGGGAGTGTTTCCTTAATTTCTCTTTCAGATTTTTCATCATTAGTGTATAGGAATGCAAGAGATTTTCTGTGCATTAATTTTGTATCCTGCAACCTTACCAAATTCATTGGTTAGCTCTAGTAGTTTTCTGGTGGCATCTTTAGGATTCTCTCTGTATAGTATCGTGTCATCTGCAAACAGTGACAGTTTTACTTCTTCTTTTCCAATTTGTATTCCTTTTATTTCTTTTTCTTCTCTGATTGCCATGGCTAGGACTTCCAAAACTATGTTGAATAATAGTGGTAAGAGTGGACATCTTTGTCTTGTTCCTGATCTTAGAGGAAATGCTTTCAGTTTTTCTCCATTGAGAATGATGTTTGCTGTGGGTTTTTCGTATATGGCCTTTATTATGTTGAGGTAGGTTCCCTCTATGCCCACGTTCTGGAGAGTTTTTATCATAAATGGGTGTTGAATTTTGTCAGAAGCTTTTTCTGCATCTATTGAAATGATCATATGGTTTTTATTCTTCAATTTGTTAATATGGTGTAACACACCGATTGCTTTGCGTATATTGAAGAATCCTTGCATTCCTGAGATAAACCCCATTTGATCACGGTGTATGATCCTTTTAATGTGCTGTTGGATTCTGTTTGCTAGTACTTTGTTGAGGATTTTTGCATCTATGTTCATCAGTGATATTGGCCTGTAATTTTCTTTTTTTGTAGTATCTTTGTGTGGTTTGGGTATCAGGGTGATGGTGGCCTCATAGAAAGAATTTGGGAGTGTTCCTTCCTCTGCAATTTTTTGGAAGAGTTTGAGAAGGATGGGTGTTAGCTCTTCTCTAAATGTTTGATAGAATTCGCCTGTGAAGCCATCTGGTCCTGGATTTTTGTTTATTGGAAGATTTTTAATCACAGTTTCAATATCATTCCTTGTGATTGGTCTGTTCATATTTTCTATTTCTTCCTGGTTCAGTTTTGGAAGGTTATACCTTTCTGAGAATTTGTCCATTTCTTCCAGGTTGTCCATTTTATTGACATAGAGTTGCTTGTAGTAGTCTCTTAGGATGCTTTGTGTTTCTGCGTTGACTGTTGTAACTTCTCTTTTTTCATTTCTAATTTTATTGATTTGAGTCCTCTCCCTCTTTTTCTTGATGAGTCTGGCTAATCGTTTATCAATTTTGTTTATCTTCTCAAAGAACCAGCTTTTCATTTTACTGATCTTTGCTATTGTTTTCTTTGTTTCTATTTCATTTATTTCTGCTCTGATCTTTATGATTTCTTTCCTTCTACTAACTTTGGGTTTTGTTTGTTCTTCTTTCTCTAGTTCCCTTAGGTGTAAGGTTAGATTGTGTATTTGAGATTTTTCTTGTTTCTTGAGGTAGGCTTCTATTGCTGTAAAATTCCCTCTTAGAACTGCTTTTGCTGCATCCCATAGGTTTTTGATCATCGTGTTTTCATTGTCATTTGTCTCTAGGTATATTTTGATTTCCTCTTTGATTTCTTCCGTGATCTCTTGGTTATTTAGTTACATATTGTTTAGCCTCCATGTGTTTGTGTTTTTTATGGTTTTTTTTCCCTGTAATTGATTTCTAACCTCATAGCATGTGGTCAGAAAAGATGCTTGATATGATTTCAATTTTCTTAAATTTACTAAGGCTTGATTTGTGACCCAAGATGTGGTCTATCCTGGAGAATGTTCCATGCGTACTTGAGAAAAAAGTGTAAACTGCTGTTTTTGGATAGAATGTCCTATAAATATCAATTAAGTCTACCTGGTCTATTGTGTCATTTAAACCTTGTGTTTCCTTATTCATTTTCTGTTTGGATGATCTGTCCATTGGTGTAAGTGAGGTGTTAAAGTCCCCCACTATTATTGTGTCACTATCAATTTCATCTTTTATAGCTGTTAGCAGTTGCCTTATGTATTGAGGTGCTCCTATGTTGGGTGCATATATATTTATAATTGTTGACTCTTCTTCTTGGATTGATCCCTTGATCATTATGTAGTGCCCTTCCTTGTCTCTTGTAACATTGTTTATTTTAAAGTCTATTTTATCTGATATGAGTATTGCTACTCCAGCTTTCTTTCGATTTCCATTTGCATGGAGTATCTTTTTCCATCCCCTCACTTTCAGTCTGTATGTGTCCCTAGGTCTGAAGTGGGTCTCCTGTAGACAGCATATACATGGGTCTTGTTTTTGTATCCATTCAGCAAGCCTGTGTCTTTTGGTTGGAGCATTTAATCCATTTACGTTTCAGGAAATTATCGATATGTATGTTCCTATTACCATTTTCATAATTGTTATGGGTTTGTTTTTGGAGGTCCTTTCCTTCTCTAGTGTTTCCCACTTAGAGAAGTTCCTTTAGCATTTGTTGGAGAGCTGGTTTGGTGGTGCTGAATTCTCTTAGCTTTTGCTTGTCTGTAAAGCTTTTGATTTCTCCATCGAATCTGAATGCGATCTTTGCCGGGTAGAATAATCTTGGTTGTAGGTTCTTCCCTTTCATCACCTTAAGTATATCATGCCACTCCCTTCTGGCTTGTAGAGTTTCTGCTGAAAAATCAGCTTTTAACCTTATGGGAGTTCCCTTGTATGTTATTTGTCACTTTTCCCTTGTTGCTTTCAATAATTTTTCTTTGCTTTTAATTTCTGTCAATTTGATTACTGTGTGTCTCAGCATGTTTCTCCTTGGGTTTATCCTGCCTGGGACTCTCTGCGCTTCCTGGACTTGGGTGGCTATTTCCTTTCCCATGTTAGGAAAGTGTTCGACTATAATCTCTTCATATATTTTCTTGGGTTGTTTCTCTCTTTCTTCTCCTTCTGGGACCCCTATAATGAGAATGTTGTTGCGTTTAATGTTGTTCCAGAGGTCTCTTAGGCTGTCTTCATTTCTTTCCATTCTTTTTTCTTTATTCTGTTCAGTGGTAGTGAATTCCACCATTCTGTCTTCCAGGTCACTTATCTGTTCTTCTGCCTCAGTTATTCTGCTATTGATTCCTTCTAGTGTATTTTTCATTGCAGTTATTTTATTCTTCATCTCTGTTTGTTTGTTCTTTAATTCCTCTAGGTCTTTGTTCTTTAATTCTTCTAGGTCTTTGTTAAACATTTCTTGCATCTTCTCTATCGTTGCCTCCATTCTTTTTCTGAGGTCCTGTATCATCTTCAGTATCATTATTCTGAATTCTTTTTCTGGAAGGTTGCCTATCTCCACTTCATTTAGTTGTCTTTCTGTGATTTCATCTTGTTCCTTCATCTGATACATAGCGTCTGCCTTTTCATCTTGTCTATCTTTCTGTGAATGTGGTTTTTTTCCAAAGCCTGCAGGATTGTAGTTCTTCTTGCTTCTGCTGTCTGCCCTCTGGTGAATGAGGTTATCTGAGCTCACCATTATTTTCTCCCCATCGTCTTTCAGACCAGCAAAGTCAATAAATCTCATGATTGCTTCAGACTAGGTCATTCTTGAGTTCTATTTTTCCTTCCTCTTAAAGGTTGATTTCTTTCCAATTTTATTGATATCTACCTACCCACCTATCTATCTTTCATAGTTATGTACACAGTGAGTATATAATTTTATGATTCAATTTTCCTTTTACCTCTCAACATTATTTCATATATGCTTTCCTATATTTTGCATAATCCTCATAATTTTCTTTTTAGCTACATAACATTTCATCTGGCGAATATATCATAATAGATATTCCACTGTGAGACATTTAGATTATTTTCCAGGTTTATATTGTTATAAATTGTGTGTGTGTGTGTGTGTGTGTGTGTGTGTGTGTATAATAAAGTTTCAGGAATGAGTAGAAACAGTGGGGATATTTACATGGCTGTTAATCTATATTATCACCTTTCCCTCCATAATGATTAAGCTAATTTATATTGCCCCCAATGCAAACTGCTTGACTACTCCCTCACTGCTTCAAGTAGCACTGTCAATGTTACAAATTAAAACATCCTTTGAAATATTTCACAAAAACATCACACAGACTCTACAAAGACTCTAAGCAAGTAGCTTAGGCTTCATGCCACTTTTGACTTGGCCATAGGATGCAACCCTTGGGAGTTACTGACTCGATTCAGGAGAACATATGGAAGAAGGCTTAGGGCTCAGGATGGGGTTGAGTAACTCTCTTGAAAGTTTGTAAACACGTCATGTCCCTGGATGCTGTTTTTCCAGATTGGCTGAGGTAGGGTCAGCAACTTTTGAGGAATGGTATGCCAACGCCCAAGCTCTCAGAGCAGGCTTGCATTATCTGACCTGAGTCTCCAACAAGCTGGTACTTGGGTCTCGGAAGGTCAGGAAAATAGGCCAGCACAAATCACATTAACTAAAGTTTATGCTCTCCTCAGATTCTGTGCCATTTGGTATAAATATGGCTAGAGTATTATCATATCACTCGTCTAAGAAGCTCTACTTTCCTTGGCAAGGGTCTGGAAAATAATGTTAAGTGAGAAAACCAGCTCACAAAATTGTATATTCATTATGGTTACAACTATGGATATGCTGACTTGAAACTTGCCCAGGAAGAAAATGGCATCTAAACTTTCATTTTGAGGTATGGCCTAAATAAGAATGAAAACTAAAATCGTGCACATCAAACTGATACAAATATAACTGGCAGTAAACACACCTGAGGGCATACACACTTTCTTCACACACTTTTTTTTTTTGTTTACATAGAAATAGCCCATTTGTAGCAAGTCCCTCATAAGGGGGCCATTCATTCTTTCCTGTCCGAGCTGGTGCTCCTCCAGTAGCAGTAACAGGTGCCTTTTCCAGCATGAAGTAAAGTTCTCAGAGCTTCCATCCAGCAGTCCAGCCTCCCCACTTCTGCCTCAACAGGATCCACTCTGAGAGGACACCTTCCATAAGCAGATCAAAGGACAAATCCACCTCCCTCTTCAAAGGTAAGGCTCTCTCCCAAACATTACTAATTAACTTGGGAGCACACGTGTAGTCTTCACACTGACCTACTGTGAAGCACCAGAGATACTCAGCCAAATTAGTCTACACAGAGTCAAATCGACTTTCTGCCAGAGGAGTCTCAAAATTCTAGAATTTTACATAGTTTCCAAACTTGATAAGGAAAGTATTATTCTTACTACCTATATTCTTAATACCTAGTACTCAGAAAACATAAATTATGAAGTTAATTTTATATTTCTACTTTCACTTACACCATTACTCCGATTTATAGTGTTTTATTACAATGTCTGAATGTTTTTGCTTGCACATACCTATATTTTAAAAGTATGTATCTACAAACCCCAAGGCAAAATAACCCCCAAAAACCCAAAGGCACATAGTTGACCTCTAAAATTTTTCATTAAATAGTTGCAAAGGATGTAATTTCTAGGGTATTGTAAATATGAACAACTTTAAAAACATTCTGTTTTACTTAAACATACAATTTTAAATAATACTATTGTCACTCTCTTAAATGCACTCAATCAGAAATAAATGCCCCAGTGTTATGATCCCCACCATCATTCATTTTAAAAATATATGAACAATTGGATGTTTTATATTTTTCTCCTTGAATTCATCTCCATTCTGCTCCTCTCAAAGAACTTTACCCTAATGTACATTTCATGGTTAAAAGCATTTTATTGATCACATTCTTGTAAACAAAAAATATATATACAGAAAGGAGTGTACTTTCTAAAATTTCCTGTGACTATTTTGCTCTAGGTATTAACTAAGATGTGTGATTGGGTTGTCATTATAATTATTGGTAGTACTCGGTTGAGCAAAAACAATATTTTATAAAATTTGATAAATCAACATGTAAAGTGAAATATTTTTGGAAATCATGGGCTAATAGCATCATTTAGCTTGTACTACAGGTCATACTTCTTTCACACATGCTTGAATTCACTTAATCCTCACAACACCCTATTATTACTATCCCCATTTTGTAGATGCAGAAACGGAGGTTGAGAAAGCTTAGACTTCTCAAGGTCACAGAGCCTGTATCCACAACGCTCCCTGGTTCCAGAGCCTAGGCACTAACCACAATCCTGTACTTCCTGACTCTTAAAAATATGGATTGGGGGGCTTCGCTGGTGGCGCAGTGGTTGAGAGTCTGCCTCCGATGCAGGGGACACGGGTTCGTGCCCCAGTCTGGGAGGATCCCACATGCCGCAGAGCGGCTGGGCCCGTGAGCCATGGCTGCTGAGCCTGCACGTCCGGAGCCTGTGCTCCGCAACGGGAGAGGCCACAACAGTGAGAGGCCCGCGTACTGAAAAAAACAAACAAACAAACAAACAAACAAAAAAAAAAAAAATATATATACACACACACATATGGATTGGGGCCTGGAGAGTGGAGCAATATGACATGGTAAGGGATAGGGTGGGTGCGATGTATGCCTTTCTCAGTGGAGAAAGGCAAAAGGGGGAGGTGTGGTAGGAAAATCTCCGTAAGGGCCTTCGAGGCAGATGGATTTTATGAGACGGTACATATGGAAGTAGAAGATCTGGATATTAATTCCTTTAAACCTTTCTATATCCACATATCCTTTGGGATGTCTTCATATCCACTCAGGGGTACACATACCCCAGTTTGAATGCTATTGGTCCACTCAATCTTTGATACAATAAAAGGGAAGTTTTTGTGAAACATTCAGAATGCTTTAGAAACAAAATTTAATTAAAATTTAAATTATTTTAACCCTTGAATTTTATTTTAAAATGGCAGTCAATTTTGATAATTTGGAAGGACACAAATGCTAAAATATTACAGGAGAATAATAAGCAAAACTATAATCTACATGGTAGGTTTATAATGATTAGATGTAATGCATGAAAAGAGAGCAGGTCAGTAATAGAGCCATGCATCAAACGCTCCTCTCAAAATCTTTATTTGCATTTCTATTACTGACATCATTTCCTAATAATGAAGTTGCCATGAGAGAAGCTCCATTACTAAGGAATCACTGTTACAGAAACAACGTTATTAAAGCATTGCTATGTACAGGAACTTTTATTAGGATGATATAAGTTATATATCATTGTAATAAAGCTTCCATTATAATCCTAATTGCATAAAGCTGTGTTTGAGTATAGCAGTGCTAGAGCTGTAGGACTTTTAATAAAGTATCAAAATAATGCCTTGGTAATAGGATTGTTTAGAATACTAATACTTCAGGGAAGGCTGAACTGACTAATGGATGATGTTTATGTCACTGATTATACATGCTCTACCAAGAATTAAAAAGAACAGAAGTGAAAAGAACCCTCATGTACTTAGTGGCATGCAGTGTGGAAATACAAGTGTTGAGGCATACATACCAGCTCTCTTTGATATAACAACTCAGTATGTCCAATTCGCTTACTGACACAAGATAGCAAGTTACCAAATGGACATTTGTAACTGTGATAATTAAGAGGTTTAATGCTCATATCTATGAAGATCTGGTAATCAAAAAATTAATTATACCCAGCACAATTATATATACCCACAGACATGTACACAGGCACATCTTAGGAATTCCTGTTAGAAGAACCACTGGAGAAAGGAGAGGTTTTGGTGGAGAGAGAAAGAGAGAGAGAGAGAGGAGAGAGAGAGAGAGAGAGAATATTTAAATACTACATAGATAATTCACCCTAAGGTGCCACTCTATATAATACATCAACAACATAGAGATCCTTCTGAGTTATAGCTAGAAGTCAGTATCAGACTTAAGTTCACACCAGAGAATTTTAGCAGATTCATTCAAATGTTTGTTTTTGCATTTGCTCAAATGGAGTCAAGTATTCAGCTGTTCCCTCTAAAAGCGTATCTAATGTTTATCACCAGAGACCGCCAAAGAGCCATCCAATCACCCAGTAGGCACGGAGATGCTCCTCAATATACCCGCTGTGTGGAAAGCGTCAAGGAAGGCACCAGACTGTCGGAAAATGGCTTCAGCATATGCTAAGGCAGCAGAGACCCTGATGAGTGGCTCTGCCACAGCCATATTTGTGTCAGATAATGGGGCCAAGGCCATTTTGGTTTTGAGACCACTTGTGGCAGCTGGACTGACTTGAAATCGGCTTGGAAATGTAAGTGCTTTGACCTTTGAAGACAATGTCTCCTCTCCACAGTTCCCACTTGGCCTCTGCCTCCCAGATGTGCTCAACTACAAACAGTTGGGTGGGATTAACTTAGAGCCCAGAAGATTTATCGTCCTTACTGACTCAGGTGATCAAGAGCAAATATGAATCTTCCCCTAATGTGATGGTCCCCAAGTCTTTGTATTACCTCAGGGGAAGGTACAAGGTGGTGTTAGTTTGTTTGTTTGTTTTACTGTATAGTCAGCTAGAATATGTTATTTTTCAGAATTCTAATATTCTTTCATTAAATATGGTCAACCCAAACTAATTTGCGCTGAGACAATGAGGGACTCGTCTATTTCTGAAACACCTACAAAATTTGAAATCTCATGACTTGGGAATGTGTGACATTGAGAGAGTGAAAGGGCTTAGTTATCCAACTGGTCAACTAAATGTCTGCAACAACTGAGGCATCCAAAATATTTAGAGACATTTCAACTTCCACGAATTTAACTGGAAATTTGAAATCAGGTAATTTTGAAAGAAACTATCTTAATTTCAGCATTCATATGAGTTGGCAGTTCACAATTCACTAATGTCCTTTTTTTTTTTTTTGTGGTACGCGGGCCTCTCACTGTCGCGGCCTCTCCCATTGCGGAGCACAGGCTCCGGATGCGCAGGCTCAGCGGCCATGGCTCACGGGCCCAGCCGCTCCGTGGCATGTGGGATCTTTCTGAACCGGGGCACGAACCCGTGTCCCTTGCATCGGCAGGCGGACTCTCAACCACTGCGCCACCAGGGAAGCCCTTAATGTCCTTATTTTTAATACATCTTTCCAATCAGGCCTTGCAAGGTAAGTCTAAGCTCTCATTGCCACAGGAATAGAGTTTTTATATGAAAGGCT
Source organism: Monodon monoceros (assembly GCF_005190385.1). Classification (NCBI taxonomy): domain Eukaryota; kingdom Metazoa; phylum Chordata; class Mammalia; order Artiodactyla; family Monodontidae; genus Monodon; species Monodon monoceros. The sequence continues at coordinate 65,579,896 of NW_021703768.1, read as the reverse complement.
TTACATCAACATGGTGAAGACTCAAGAGGCTTGAATAAATAAATGTTAACTGATTGATTTCTTTAGAAACTGATTTGAACTTCACTACCTCCCATTTCCCCATCTTCTCCACAAATGTTTTGACATTATCCCCCAAAGGAGAGCTTTCCTTTAAACACCTCCTTTTCCCTCTACCTCCTTGAAGATTGTCAGTCCCACCCATGGGGCTGTCACAGCCACATCTGTCCCTCCAGCCTGCTGCAGCCTCCCGCCTGGTGTCCTCTGCTCCAGTCTCTCCAGTCTGTCCCTCACCCTGTACAGATACTGGAGTCATCGTCCCAATTACCAATTTTATGTCACTCTTGCTCAAAATCATTCCTTATTATCCGTTACTTATTAACTGAAGCTTAATTTGGAGGCAGGGGGCATGAATGTCTTTCAATATCCAATAAGAACAATGCACAGGTTTTTGCCTGTGATTCAAGGGGTTCACATATATCCTGAAGCTTGGGGATTTGTGACCCTTAGGTAAAAAATCCAAACCTATAAAGTTTGAACTGCACGGCCCTCTCTCTATTCAGTTTCCCTGCAAACTGGCATCAAACTATTAATATTTTTCTAGGCTTATCGTCTATCAGGGTACCCTAATCACAGACAAGAGTGAAGCCTTCATTGTTCATATGAACATTCTTCTGCTGTTCATATCCTAGAGACTCACAGTTATCCCGTGTCTTGTCACACCCTAACCTGCTATTGCATATCCTCAAAGGTATGCAATTCCTAGTAACCTGGCTCTTCATGTAGTTTATACTGTCATTAATTGGGTTTGCTCTCTACTCTCAGGATACCTCGTGTTTCCTCATGTCTGTGCTGGTCCCACCTACCTAGAATAATCCTTTCTCTCTCCCTCTCCCTCCCTCCCTCTCTCTCTCTCTCTATCTCTCTCTCTCCCCATCTCCATCTCCACTTCCATCTCTATCTCTCTCTTTTCAAGAAGTCTTTCCAGAGCCATTTCAGCTTACAATAAACAAACTTTCTTCTTATATCTCTATCAGTGATCTGGTGCTTTTTCATATACTGCCTGCAGCACCTCTTAAGAGTTATCTCACTTTATAACTTATTATTAATTAATTCTGCTATGTAATCTGTGCATTATCGCCCCATCTTTGGAAAAGGAGACCATGCTATAGATTTCCATTTCCCGAACAGTGCTGTCTATCACAGTGCCTTTTATACACACTACCACTAAATCTCTATTTGGTGGCTATTGCTGATTGATTGCAAAAGATGATGCCACTGAGATGATGAAACTTATCTCTAACTTTCAGGGGTGGTCCAGAGAAATTTCAGAGAATCTTTCTCTTCTTGGAGATTGATAATATGACCAAAGTGATGCACAACTTAAGCAAACCAACCCAACCACTGTTATTCATCATTCTGACTGTGAGACACCTGTGTGCAGTCATTGGTATGCAGACAACATGTAATAAGGTTGTTTATATTCCAAATAATAATTTGCTTTGGCCATCTACATACGGCAGAGATTAGATGCATTCTTATCTGACCTAACCTTCATGTTAATACGTGAATCGAAATCTTTGAAGGCAACAAAGGGCATCTTAAAACAAACAAACAAACAAATAAAAAAAATAGCTGACAATAATGGTATACATGTGCTGGCTTGTTTGGTGCTATTAGTCACTGTAAACATATTTGCTATCTGTCTGCATCTATAACTCTCACCATCACTTCCTTGCAGAGTAAACAAATGATGCTTATAAACTTCCACACGCAGACTGTCTTCGCAGTATTTTCTAACCTACCAATGTGCTCACCAGACTCAAATGCTTTGTTAAAACCAAGTAGATGGCATACAAATTACAAGGCTATTCTTTGGACTGTATCAGAGATGGGGTGATAGAATTTCTTAAGCTTGATACTTGTGCTTGATACTTGTTTTCTTAGAAACCTGAAGGAACAACGTGTCCTGATTGTTATCCTGGCATGTCCATTTCCACTCATCCCTATGCAACCTCGCAGTTGATATGCTTTGAAATTCTGAAGAATATCTTCGACCTCCCAGAGCCTGGGGTAATCTCCATGTGGGTCGCTATTTACCCCAGTGACAGAGTTCCATAAAGTGATAATCACTACCAGATCATCCACCCCATGATGACTGTTGGATGGCAAATAACATGAATTTATTTCTACTTAAGTATAGTGATATTTGTTATTTGAGCTTATGTCTCATACTAGCCACGTAGTAAGGTTAATTTTGAATTTGGTGAATGAATTCATAGAGACTATGTTTATCATCAACTTGAGATAAGATCATTAATAACAATAATAGCTAATATTTATTGTGTGATTGCATACTATGTGCTACAATCTATTCTAAACATTTTATATTTATTATTCTATTTAATCCATGTAACAACTCCATGAAGTATGTACTACTACTGTCATCATTTTACAGATGGGGAAACTGAGGCACAAAGAGAATTATTACCTTGCTCCAGGTTTCACAACTGGTTTTGAAAAGCCAGCATTTGAATCTAAGCAGTTTGGCACTAAATCAAATATTCTTAATCACTGTGTTATACTATTTCTCATTTATTTTGTTCCATTCTTTTTTTTCCCCCAATTTTAATGAGATATAAGTGATGTATGGCACTGTATGTTTAAGGTGTACAACATAATGATTTGACTTCCATATATTGTGAAATGATTACCATAATAGTTTAGTTAACATCCATCATCTCATATAGGTACGAAAAAAAACAAAACAAAACAATTTTTTTCCTTGTGATAAGAACTCTATTTAGTTCCATTCTTAAATTGGGAAGTTGATGCATCACTAACTACATCCTGTCTTGCCACATCAGAGGAAAAATAGTATCAGATATTTATCACGACTCCATATGCAGTTGACTGTTGAACAATGTGGGTTTGAACTGCATGGGTCCAGTTACAGGCAGGTATTGTTTGATAGTAAATACTGTTACTTGGTCCATGGTTGGTTAAACCCATGGCTGTGGTGGGACTGTGGACATCGAGGGCCAACTGTAAGTTATGCATGAATTAACTCTGTGTTGTTCAAGGGTCAACTGTATATGGTATTCAATGGGCTGGTCTTAGGCAGGTGTCTAGTATTAATAATTCTGAGTTCTCCTCCATACATCCAAGGAACATTTACCTTCGCAACAAAACACGCTCCATGCCATGGTTTGTATTGTGGACTTTGTGATGACCAGTGATTTGTCTGACTAGATGGTTTCAGCTAAAACGAGCACAGAATCATCAAGAATATTGTGGTGCTTTCTGTAAACCTGGGGAGAGGGTACTAATCAAACCATCACAGACGTGTTCTCTGATAGCTTCTGCTTCTCTAACGTAGAAAGAAATGCACTATTCAGTTTCACAATTTGGCCTACTTCAAGCATGACATTTAATACAACTTTGACACAAGCTTCTCTGTCAACATTCACTGAAAGACTAGCAAAATGTTTCTTTGGTGAATATTCTGATTGGCATGCAAACTCAGGTCTTCAGACCCAGCATTATGCTGAATTTGCTGACTATATACTCAAGGGCTTTTGGCCTTCCACATCTCCTCTATAGTCCTCTAGCACATAACAGTCTGAATCATTCATCTGATACTTAGCTAGAATTCACTTTATTTGTTTGTATCTACATTTTTGCATGTCTGCATCTTACACTGCCAGCATCAGGTCCTTGAACCATCTCTACATTGTACATTCTGAGTCCAGTCAAATGGCCTGATGCTGTCTTGGCTCTTGGCTTCTCCGGCTGTTGGAAAAACCTCAGAATGAACAGACACCAAGACAAGTGGCAACACCAAGACATGTTGCCTGGCTTGCCCTGTCCTTGTGATTATCTGACATCTGGGTGTTTTCTAAAGTATTACTGCACTTGGCACCCCACCTGCAATCTGAAGGCAAAAAACATATATAGTAGTTTAAAAAAAATAAAACAACCAAACTCTATCAGACCAGTTCACATCAATGAACATTTATTAGCTCTTACTTACACAAAGGTTAACACCCTGCTTATGCATGTTACACAAATAAAAACAAAACACATCCGCTACTGTGGAAGAGGTTGTACATAAGTAGGAGAAATACCTCATTGAACAGTTTCCAGTTGGTATCCTAAATAGAGAAATACAGAGGCATCAAAAGGGCAAGCCATGCTAGCTCAGAGAAGATCACTAGGCCAGGTGGGAAAGTGTTCCAGACAAAGAGAACCACAGGAGAACAGGCCTGGAGTCACGAAGCAGCATGGAGCACAGAGAGGGCCATAGAGAGATGCAGAACACGAGAGGAAGAAGTTCTACGCGCTGGAGGACGGTCAGGTCATGTATTTCCCCAACCAGCACCCCCGCCCCCATGCCTTCATCAAGTCATACATATTTTCCCTCCTAATATTTCCCTCTAATGTTATTTCCTTCCTCACAGTCTACATTCTCTTCCATTCCTGTTATTATTGGCCCACTGCAGTGGTCTTCTAACCAAAAAAGGGGAGCAGGGGTTTAATATGTTGAAAGAATAAGCCTTCAATGGCAGGGCCTCTGTGCACTGTCCTGCTCTATCTCTGAGCATCTCTTGGGGTTCCAGGCACCAGCGTCAAGGGCTGACGGAAGCCTGTTTTCTGCTCATGCCTGTGGGACCCTTTGTACACTGCTTGCTCCCTCTCACCCCCTTCCCCGTGTGTATGACTAACATACTCCTATTCAACTCCATCTATGAGTCCTTTGCCCAGGCAGAAAAACTGCACTTGTTCCTTCCTCAGCTCCTTACACACTTTTATGGTGACTCTTATCCTACTGTTTTGCAATTGCTTGTTCGCAGAATTGTCTCCTCACCAGAATATAAGTTCTTTGAGGACAAGGACTGTGTATTAAATGTGTCCTAACCCCAGCACTAACCACAGCTCCTTGCTTATGACAGGTGTTCACTTAACGTTCGTGAATGAGAGAGAAAAAGAAAAAATGAATTATTGCTACACTTTCCTCAGACTCTAATAAGCCTGGAAGTAATGAAGCATGTAGACCAAACAGACCAAATCAGCTTGTCTAAAAGTAATGTTTCGGTATGGAGCAAACCTTCTCTCTGTGGCCAGGCAGACCACAGGTAACAGGATGTTGATATGCGGCAGGTCCTCACCGGGATGGTGCACTGAGTTGGCTGTTAGGCTGCTAGCCTGACTCCCCCAGCAACATAAGCCTCAGTGAAAGTGGCTGGCGAAAGTCTCTTCACTATCGACAATGCCGCAGCTAATCAGAGAGGACTATTTGGGTTCTAAAACCATTACATGCCAAGACTATATCTTTGTAGAACCTAGTAAACAGTCAGTGCCTATTAAGTGCTTACTATTAATATAGCGTTTCAGTAAAAGAGAAGAGAATCAGTGGAACCACCACCCTAGCATGCTAATTAATTCTCTGTGTGAAAAGAAGTGCTTATCTCCATTTTAAGACATCAATCACGGAAAATAAACTAAAATGTGACCAGATTTTAAAATGCTACTTGTTCTAAAATCAGATGTAAATGAAAGCTTCCAGGATTCTGTAAGAGGCGATTATATGGTGCTGAGAAACCCCATTTAAACTCAATCTTCTAGGAAACTTTAAAATACTTTTTACCAGTTTGAAGCTGTTCCCTAATATCACCCTTCATATGCTTTCCTTGTCTAAGAAGCTTTGCTCTATAAAAATTTCTCCCGATTTCTAAGTGAAATATTATAGAATTTCCCAGAAGCATTAGCGACGGTTCCTTAGCAACTGTTGATATGTCTCAAAACAACCTGAGACAATCTTCTCTGAAACATACAGTCTCTCCCTCTATCTGCTAACAGAATTCCACAATATGGCATAAAAGATTCGTGTGGCTAAAAATAGCTTCTGACACACATTTTTAAAGTTGACGGAGTCTTAATGATTTAAGTCTTCCATATTGCAGCTTTGGGTAGGTATGCCTCAACAACAGTATATCAAGGGATTCTGTGCAGAGAGATTTTTGAATCTTTTTCTTTTTTAATCACACCATTAACACTCTTGACATGTCAGAAATAATGTTTATCGATTTTGGTGTTAGCACTCCCATAAATTAAGTAATGTAATGGACGGGATTATTGTGGTACTATAAAGAACGTGTCATTCAGGTTGTTAACTACATATTAGAAAAAGCACAGACTATGGATTCATGTAAAAAGACCCCAGATCTGGATAGTAAATGAGAGATGGAGGAAACTGACATACTCCAGTGATTGATAGGTCTATCTCCACCATTCCCTCCTGGATATTGTACCAAAAACAACTGAACTTGTTTAATACAAGCAAGCTATAATAGCGATGATAATTCTCTACACACACACACACACACACACACACACACACACACACAGGCCCCAAAGGTGAAAATAAGACATATGAATTCAAGGTTATTCACACCAAAGAAGTCATTATGAAAAAAAGTATTAGGAATAGAGAAAAAAGCATTGAGAACCTATAGCAGAAAAGAACCACCATGGTACAGAAAGCAAAAACAGTCCCTAATAATCTGTGGGGCTATAAGCTTCCACAAGGAATTTGCCTCTTTTACTAGGAGAGAGTCAGAGTCTAGCCAAAATCTGTGATTATGGTTCTGGGGTAAGGACAGATAAGCTGAAAATGGTAAAACCACCATGTAATGGACAGATTGAAAGAATTCATGCGTGTGTGTGTGTGTGTGTGTGTGTGTGTGTAATGGTAAAACCACCATGTAATGGACAGATTGAAAGAATTCGCACGTGTGTGTGTGCATGTGTGTGTGATAGGACATATATGGGATAAGAATTACACTTATACCTCATAGGGTTACTATGAGGAGTGAATGAACTAGTGCACATAAAAATAACGCAGTGCCTGGTACATAATAAGCACTTAACACATGTTAGCTGTGATCATCATCATCATTGCCATAACCATCACCATCGTTTCTCCCATTTTATATAGGAGGACACTGAGTTTCCAGGGAAGTTAGGTAACTTACTCAAGGTCACACAGCTATCAAGAAACTAGGCAGAGACTGATGTCTGTCTAATTGCAAAGCCCATGACCTTTCTAATTTCACTACAGATCTAAGCAATCTTATAGAGGGGTTAAGCATCTTGCTTCTATGAGTTGGATTTCAAATAAGAAGAGAATATAGCTGCTGGTACCATCTTCACTCCTATAGTTGTAAACGCAAATAAATCTAATGAAAACTCTTAATAGTATGAGTTTTATTGGCCAGACATATTAGAATAATCTATTGCTAGGCTAAGACATTTCCTGGTCATAGGTTAAGTATCTAGAAGTGGCTTTTGCTAAAGTGTTGCCAGTCTGTCATTGACCTATTATTCTAGACATATACAATTAGCATTCCTGAAGTTGCTGAGGTGACTAATTTGATTATGTTATTTTAAAACAATAACATTGCTGTGGATATAATGAATAATTTTTACCATATCAGAACATCAAACTCCATTCATTAAAGAATCCATCAAATAAGTCTCGATATAAATTAATAATATGTGTCTGTGTTCTGGTTTGGATATGAAGGAGGAAAGTTACTTGAAAATAAAGGGGCAGAAGATTTATTTTTAGTCCAGGATATACTTAGCATTAATAGTCCTAAGCCAGTGTGGCTCAGGGCCAGAGCAAAATTCACTAATTTGAATCTCTTTTTGTTGCCCTTCCTCTTTGCTCTCAAACAGGCAAGCTAATAAGCAGTGGGGACATAACTAGGATCTACAGAATATTTCTGCAGTTTCTATTTTCTAAATCATCAAGCTGTTCTTTAGTTTTATAGAGCAGTTTTTCAATTGTTGAGGATCTTTCTGCAGAAACGCAATTTGATTTCTATCCTTGGCTTTTCGATTCTACATTTCATCATCACTAAACACTGATTAAGCCTGCTGCAATACACTCCCTTGTATTTGGGTCTTTGAATTCTCAGAAGGTCATTATTTATTACAATGTAACAATCTGGAAATATCTTTTAAAATATGGTCAAAACAGGTGCTGTACTTATTGGTATTGACCTTTGTGGGGGTTTTTTCAGGGGAAAAAAATGAACCAATGTTTCTGAATAACTATGGCATATTTAATTCAATTTTTAAAGACATATGAAAATTAATATTCTTTTTCTGAGAATGTCATCATTTAAAGAAACTCAAGGTTTGGTAGGCAGCTTTCTAAAATGGCTCAATAATCCTTATCTCCTAGTATTCATTCCCTTGTGCAATCCCTTCTCCCTGCATGTGGGCTGGATCTAGTGACTTGCTTATAATGAACAGAATGTGGCCAAAGTGAGGGAATATCACCTCCATGATTAGGCTACAAAAGGCTCTGACCTCTACAGTAGTAGCTCTCTCTCTTGCCCTCTCACCTTCTCACTCTGATGGAGCAAGCTGCCGCATTGTGAGATGCTCTATGGAGAGATCCACACGGCAAGGATCCGAGGGAGGCCTCCATCCAACAGCCTGTGAGAAACTGAGTCCTGCCAACCATCATGTGAGTGAGCTAGAAAGTGGATCCTCCCTAGTCGAGCCTTGGGAACCACTGTAGCTCTGTGACAGACCCAGAACAAGAGGACCATGCCTGTTTTCCTGATCCACAGAAAATGGAAGGTAGCAAATGTTTTAAGCCACTATATTTTGGGGTAATTTGTTATACTGCAATAAACAACAAATAAAAGCTGTAAAATATACAATGTCATCATTCATACTATTTAGTAAATATTTAGCAAGAGCCTCTTATGTGCCAGGCACTTGGCTAGGTACAGGGAAAGCTGTGGAGAATGAAACACACATGGTCCTTGTCCTCTGGAACAGAGGAAGATGGTCCTGTGTACACTTCCTTGGCTGCCAGTTTGCATTTGGTTCCCCACAGGAACTCTGATGAGTGTTAACTGCCGTCTGATGAGAGAGCCCCTCCACCTTGAGAGATACACTCTTCTCCCGCAGGAGGTTTTGGTAAACCACAGCCTGGTCTGAGCAGTTATCCCTGGCTCCAAGGGGCTTATTACCTTCTTCTCAGGTACCACAAAAGTCCTGGCATATGTAGATAGTGATGCTTTATTACTCAGATTCTTCTACACATGAAAGGTAAGAACAACCCTTGAATGAATTTTTTTCATATTAAAAAATGTATCTCATTAGTCTAATCATAATAATAATTATAATTGGAACCCAATTATATTGTTGCAACAACAATGCAACTGCAAATCTTCTGTAAATTAGTAGTCTTCATCTGCTTCTACTAAAGTATCCTTATCAAGCTTACAAAATATCATACATTTAACTCATTATCATACCTATTTTTTTTTGTTCTAGTTTTACCTATCAAAAAAGTCAACTATATTCTTGTTGCCTTCAGATTTTGTGGCACATTTTTTTGGTGGTAAATCTCTATTCTTTAAGATTAGTTACATTTTTAGAAAGATCTTAAGGCATTCATATTTAAATATCCATGGATTATGAAGCAGTGTTCAAAGATTAACAGGTGGAAATCCATGGGTATGAGTAGATGTCTTACGCTTCTAGCTTCTGGTGCACAATTAGGCCAATGAGTAGTTTAGGTGACAGTGAGGCAGAACCTCGTAATTAAACTGGTGAAATCAACCCTAAGTGTTTGGGATTAAATGTGTACAAAAGTTACCTTAAAAGACAATATCTAAGGCTCAAAGTGGAGAGAGCACAATTCTGGTTTGAATGATTCAGAAAGAATGTGTCAACAGAAGAGAGAGAATTAGCAGAGATCAGGGGAAAATGGGAAACAGAGAGCAGAGTTTGGCAGTGCTCATGTAGCACCATCCAGGACAGGGAACTCTGGGCATATTCATCCACAGGCTAAGTATTGGATTTAATGGTGAGCATAAAAGATATGGACTCTGCTCTCATGAACCCTATATTCTATTAGACCAGATGACAAAGTGACTAGTCTATTGGCAGAAATATGCATGGTGGAGTTGGCCACACCGAGCTATTTGTTACCTTTAAAATTATCTAACTCTTCTTTGCTGAGATTTCTAGACTCACCATATAATATTCTGATTATAAAGTGGCTTCCAATAATCTTCCTCAATGCTGATTAGCTGACACCAGCTTTCCCATTCACATGGCAGTTACAACACATAACTATAAATTAATACACTGGCATTCTAAGTTTTCCATATCAGTCACTTAAGACTCTGGCTGGCATTCTCTGAGCTTTCCCCATAAACTTGAAGCAAGGTGGTGGCCAGAGGAAGGAAGGTCACCAGGTAGGACTGGGAGAGGTAGTTAGAAGCAGCCAAGGCAGGGAGAGATAACAAGCCAGTATCATGGACAGGAGGAATCAATCTCTTAGCCTGGAAAACTATAACTTGTCTCAAGTCCAAAGAGGAAGTTTAAAACAGAAATTGGAGAGTGAGAAGCAAAGTCAAATCTTCAAGTTAAAAGAAGTTAAAAATGGAATAAAGTCAAGGAATAAATAGACGCCAAAAGTTCAGGATTAAGTGAAATCAAAGATGTTGTTAGTTTTCTTGGCCCAAGAAACAGGGAGGGTAGTGGAGTCATTTAATGAAATTAAAAAGGCTTGGTGAGAGGAGGAGTGGATTTAGGGAGGAGGAAGAAGAATCAATCCTACTTGGGCCACCTTAAGTTTGAGATACCATCAAACTATCATCATGTAGACTGTTGAGATGAGCTAGTCCGGAGTGCTCAGGAATCTCTCAGTTGAAGGTCTGACTTTAGAGTCACTGGCGTATAAAAGGTACTTAAAAGACAAGGAAGTGGGTAGCACCACTTAGGAAGAGAATGTAGACACAGAAGGTCCACAAAGCCCTGGAGGCACTCTAACGCTTGTAGGTCTAATACAGGATGAACTCCAGAAGTGGGGCTGCTGGGTCCAAGGGCATATGCATTTGGTAATTTTTCTAGATATACTCAGATTGACCTCCATTGAGGCTGTACCTATTTTCTCCCACTTCTCTGTGTGAAAATACCCTTTCCGCCATACTCTTCTCATTACTATGTTTTCAAACTTTTTATCTTTGCTGACATGGTATGGTGAAAAGGTCCTTTCAATATAGTTTTAATTTGCTTTACTCTTTTTGTGAGTGGGTTTGAGTACCTTTTCAAATATTTAAGATGTCTGTTTGTACCTATCTGTGAACTGCCTATTCATAATCTTTGAAGAGAAAGTTTCTCAAGATGGGTGAAAATAAAGGTGCTCGTAAAGCAGTAGAAGGATCCTGTGGCAGGGTGGCAGGGAGACATGATGATGCTAGAGGAATAGGGCGTTACTGCCAGAGTCACATCCTTGAGAAGGAAGAGGGTTTAGGGCCCAGGGCGCACAGCAGGGCTTAGTGTTGGGAAGGGGTAGTTCCACTTTTCCCATGGTAACAGGAGTTAAGGCAGAGTGTGTGGGTACAGGTGTCAGTAGGCTCAAGCACTGGTGCTGAGAAGATGAGGGGCTCTCCCCTGATTATATCTATTCTCACTGTGAGATAAGAGTGGGGAAGAGAAGCTGAGCTGTGAGAGGAAACAGTGTGAAATAGTGCCCTTGAGGAGTGGGAAAGTGCATTTACTAGAGGAGTGGCATTGACCTGGTAGTTCTACACATCCTTTTGAGATTTGTGGTCATCAATTTGAAGTGAGCCTTGACAATGTGTTTGTGTGATTTTTTCCCACAGGGATGTTCAGTTGCTTGGATATGGGCACAACATAAGAGAGATACAAGATGATAAAAAGTTTGAAAGAGCATGATTATTGACCCAGGCCGTGGAACCTACACTGGGTCTGGAGAGATGTGAGGACACTGAGGTGCAGAGGTGTTAACAGTAAAAAGTAGAGGGGCAAATTGACTGAAGGACTCAGTGAAGTCGGGGGACTGCTAGAGTAGGAATCCACAAGTATGTGAACGAAGGGGAGTCCTAGGAAGCTGTACATGAGAGCAGACAAGAGCGTAGACAGTAGGTCAGCCCTGACCTGAAAGGAGCTGGAGATTTTACACAAGGAAGAAGGAGTCATGAGCCAAAAAGGCAGTCTGAGATATGCAGGAAAGAGAAGGCTGCAGGAGCAGCAGGATCCTCTTGGGAGAGCCAGGATTCAGTTGAGGACAATAGCTGAAAGGAATATTCAATGGAAAGGCTGAGAATGTTGGAAGCTCTTTCTACCATGGAAGAGCAATTCTAGACAGCATAGTGAAAAGTATGGCATGGAGGGAGCAGTGGGAAACAAAGGGGAGAAAAGGACAGAAGATAATGAGCATGAAGACCCAGGAGAGGTTAGATGAGTGGAGGCACTTACTTCATGAGCAGAGAAACACCCAGAACCTGTAGACTGTATAAAAGAAATAATAAAAACATAATACAGTATAAGATATGAGGAAATGAGGCAGTTTCCATAAGTGTACACTACACAATGATCCACAGAACAGTAAATTCCTAGCAGATAATATTGCAACTTGTTCCCTTTAGACTTAAGATTTTAGAATCCCACTGTGCATTACAGAAAGAGGCTGGTTCAGCAATTTACAACTGGGAGCTATTGTGCTGAAATTAAAACCCGGAAGTTTTCTTTATGATGATAAGCCTCCTTATCTCTATAGGAGAAATTTTAAGTTCTAATTAAACTTCTAATTAACCTAAATGGAAGCCCAGCTCATTTAATAGAATCCTAGAATTTCAAATTACATGGAAACTTAGATGTCATCTAGTTCAACCAACCTATCCTAAAATAAAAAAATAAACACTTTTATATTAACTTGCCCCTCCCCAAGCTCTCCAACTTCCTTAGCCTCTTCTCAGCATGAATCCCTTAACTCTTGTCCTGAGTAATATCTGACAGCCCCTAAGGTCTCTTTCCCTTGGAGCCCTCTCAAATAGAAACTCAGTGCCTGGAGGTAGGACAGGAGTGATCCTTCCCCACTGACAATTCCAAACAGTTCCTCCCAACTATCTTCCAAAGCCCCAGCTCATATGAGTTCTATATCTAGCATGGTTCCCACTAGGAACTAGGCAAGCTGGAAAAAATTTAACAACATCTGTTTGAAGGCATCAGAGTTACAAAAACATGGGATTGTAGGACAAAGAATATGGAGAAGAAGGAAGCTCAGCAAAGGGAGCCTGGCATTTGGAGCTGCCTTTTCCTTTGCAACTGCTGATTCTGAAAGTTCAGGGTCTACTAAGGAAGAGAGGCCCTGGTAAGCACATGAAGATTTTGAATGAGATTTGGAAGGACTACACTTCAAAACTAAGGGTATTGAAAACAGACCAGCCCATATAGCAACTGAAGCCCAGCTTCAAAACATCTCAGTCCTTAGCTGGATCAACATAGGCAGAAATTGCTAGTGTCTTAAGCTAGATGCCTGCCTGAAGCAGAAATAAATCCTCTCTGGAGAAAAACAACATGTCACAGAGCCTTAAATTACCCCTGTAAACTTTTTATATGCACAACATCTGGCTCCTAATAAAAAGAAGCTATTAAACTTATATAAATGAAAAGACTTGACCAAAACCCAAGAGATAAAACAGACAATAGAAACAACCCACATGAACCAGATAAAAGTGTTAGCAGACATTGACTTCAGACTTCTATTAATGCATTTAAGACAAGCTTGAGCATTTTGGTAGGGAACTGGGATTTTTTAATGAATTAAATAAAAACGCTAGACTGAAAATACTATAACTCAAATCTGGAATTCAATGAAAGGCTTTCAGAGCAGATTTACATAGATGAAACTGGAAGACAGGTCAGAAAAAAAAATCCAGAATGAAGCACAGAGAAGCAAAAGTGTGTGTGTGGGGCTGGGGGGATGGCACGGGACGAGTCTAACAGACATACGAGATATGGTAAGGAGGTCTAAATACCTGTAATTGGAGTCATCAAGAGGGGATAGAGATCCTGGGGCAGAAGCAATATATTTAAAGAGAAAATGGCCAAGAAACTTCAAAAGCCAATGAAAAACATCAAGCCACTGATTCAAAAGGAACCATAAATCTCAAGGAAGATACATATAAAGATTATAATGCATAGATATATAATAGTTAAAAAACCAAGAAGTTCATCCTGAAAACATCCAGAGAAAAAGAAAGACTACCTTCAAAGGAGCCACAATGAGACTGACAGCTGGATAATATCATATCTATTAAAAAAATCAAACCTTTTATTAAAAACCTTACCATGAAGAAAACTCCAGGCCCAGATGGCTTTACTGATTAATTCTCCCAAACATTTAAAGAAAAAATACCACCAACATAACATAAACTCCACCAGAGAATAGAAAAATAAGATCCCTTTCCTACCCATTTTATGTGGGTAACATATAAGACACTATAAGAAAGAAAAATGCCAATTTCTCTTATGAATATGGATGAAAATGTCCTAAGCAAAATATTAACAAACTAAATCAAGCAATATATTAAAAGGACAGTGTATTAAAACCAAATTGTATTTTTTTCCCAGGAATGTAAGGTTGATTTAACACTTGAAAATCAATCAATGTAATTTACCATATCAAAGAATAAAAGAGAAAAATCATATGATCATCTCAAAAGATGCAAATAAAGCATTTGATTAAAAAAATTAACATCTCAAAAACACTGAGTAAACTAGGAATAGGAAGAAACTTTCTTAATCAGATAAAGTATACCTATTATATAAAAATGTAAACATTTGGATCTGAAGAATTTTGAAGGATAACAAAAAAATAAAATATTTGATTTATTTGAAAAAAAAAAAGAATACCTAAAATAAAACCTAATGCAAACAGCAGAGATTGGCACAACATTATAAATCAACTATACTTCAGTAAAGATAAATAAATAAAATAAAATATTGAAAGTTTTTCCTCTGAAATTGAGAATGAAATACCCATATCACCACTTCTATTCAACGATGTACTGGAGGCCCTAGACAAAGCAAGAAGCTAAGAAAATTCAACAAAAGATGTGTCAGAGCTATAAGTAGAATACTATAAAATAATATTAAAGGAAAAAATTTTAAACTAAATTTCCACTCTCTTCAAATTGATCTCTACATCCAATTTAATACCAAAATCCCAGCATGATTTTGTGGAAATTGGCAAGCTGCTTATAAAGTTTAAATTTATAAAAGTTAAGACTACCTAAGAAAAAGAAGAATGAAATTAGGCAGCTTTCTCTACTAGATATCAAGACAATATAAACCTACAGTAATAAAGATAGTGTGGTATTGACACAAAGGCAGGCAACTGAATAGAACAGAGATTCCAGAAACAGACCTATGCATATGTGGAAACTTAACATGTAATCAAGGTGACAGAGTACTGTTGAAAGGACAATCTTTTGATAAATGGTCCTGTTCCAATCAAATATCCACATGAAAAAAATGAAATTTGACCCATACTTCATACCATAAACAAAAAGCAGTTCCCAGTGGCTCACCAGAATAATCTGAAAGGTAAAATAATAAACCATCTAGATAACAAAGCTGCCCAGTAGCACAATTAACAGCCACATGTAGCTATTTAAATTTATTAATATTAAAACAAAATTTAAAATCCAGGTCCTCAGTCACACCAGCCACATTTCTAAGGCTCAGCAGCCACATGTGGCTAGTGACTATTCCATTGGACAGTACAGATAAAAACATTAACATCTTTGCAAAAAGTTCTATTGAACAGCACTGGACATTGACTATCTTCATGACCTTGTAGTAGACAATTATCTCAAACAGGCTACAAAAAGCAAAAACCATAGAGGAAAGATTCATAAATTAGCTTACATTAAAACTAAAAACTTCTGTTTATTAGAAGATACCAGTAAGGAAATCCAAAGTCAGTCTACCACACAGGAGAAGCTATATGCTATACATATATCCATCAATGAAGTCATACCCAAAATATATTACAAACTCCTACAAATCAGTAAGAAAAAGACAGGCAACCCAATAGAAAAAATGGCAAAGACCTAAACAGGCACTTCATAAAAGAATGTATCAAGCTCATTAATCACCAGGGAAATCAAATTCAAACCACAGTGAAATACCAAAACACATCCACCAGAATGGTTAAATTTTAAAAGACTGACAATTTCAAACAGTAGTCAGAATATGGAAGAATTGAAATCCCTATGCTGCGGATGGGAGTGTATGTTGATAAAATAGTTTTAGAAAACTGTTTGGTTTTACCTACTAAAGTTGAACATATTCATACCTTATGGTACAGCAATTTTATTCTTGGTACATACCCAAGAGAAATGCACATGTATATGCATCAAAAGACAACTAAAACTTGAGGGGGGGGCACCCATATGTCCACCAATAGTAAAAGATAAATACTGTAAATTGTAGTGTAGTCATACAATGAAATACTGTACTACATAGCAATGAAAATTAATAAACCCCTGCTATATGCAACAACATGGATGAATCTCACAAACATAATATTTTGCTTAAGTAACCAGGATTAAAAGAACACAATACTGGGCCAGAGACCTTCAAGATGGCAGAAGAGTATGGAGATCACCTTTCTCTCCACAAATACATCAGAAATACATCTGCATGTGGAACAACTCCTACAGAACACCTGCTAAACGCTGGCAGAAGACCTCAGATTTCCCCAAAGGCAAGAAACTCCCCATGTACCTGGGTAGGGCAAAAGAAAACAGAAAAAACAGAGACAAAAGAATAGGGACAGGACCTGCACCTCTGGGAGGGAGCTGTGAAGGAGGAACACTTTCCACACACTATGAAGCCCCTTCACTGGCGGGGACAGGGGTTGGCCAGGGGGAAGCTTCAGAGCCTCGGAGGAGAGCGCAGCAATAGGGGTGCAGAGGGCAAAGTGGAGAGATTCCCGCACAGAGGATCCGTGCCGACCAGCACTCACCAGCCTGAGAGGCTTGTCTGCTCACCCACCAGGGCCAGTGGGGGCTGGGAGCTGAGAATCAGGCTTTGGAGGCCACATCCCAGGGAGAGGACTGGGGTTGGCTGCGTGAACACAGCCTGAAGGGGGCTAGTGCGCCACAGCTAGCCAGGAGGGAGTCCAGGAAAAAATCTGGACCTGCCAAAGAGGCAAGAGACCATTGTTTTGGGATGCGCAAGGAGAGGGGATTCAGAGAACCACCTAAACGAGCTTCAGAGACGGGCGCAAGCCGCGGCTAACAGCGTGGACCCCAGACACAGGCATGAGATGCTAAGGTGGCTGCTACAGCCACCAAGAAGCCTGTGTGCAAGCACAGGTCACTATCCACACCTCCCCTCCCGGGAGCCTGTGCAGCCCGCCACTGCCAGGGTCCCGTGATCCAGGGACAACTTCCCTGGAGAACACATGGCACACCTCAGGCTGTTGCAAAGTCACGCCGGCCTCTGCCACCTCAGGATCGCCCCGCATTCCGTACCCCTCCCTCCTCCAGGCCTGAGTGAGCCAGAGCCCCCTAATCAGCTGCTTCTTTAACCTCGTCGTGTCTGAGTGAAGAACGGATGCCCTCAGGCGACCTACACGCAGAGGAGGGGCCAAATCCAAAGCTGAACCCTAGGAGCTGTACAAAAAAAGAAGAGAAGGAAAAATTTCTCCCAGAAGTCTCAGAAGCAGCGGATTAATCTCCACAAACCACTTGATGTACCCTGCATCTGTGGAATACCTGAGTAGACAACGAATCATTCCAAAATTAAGGCAGTGGACTTTGGGAGCAACGATATATATTTTTCTTCCTTTTTCATTTTTTGTGAGTGTGTATGTATACGCCTCTTTGTGTGATTTTGTATGTATAGCTTTGCTTTTACCACTTGTCCTAGGGTTCTCTCTGTCCGTTTTTTGTTTGTTTGTTTCTTAGTATAGTTTTTAGCTCTTGTTATCATTGGTGGATTTGTTTGTTGGTTTCATTGCTCTCTTCTTTCTTTTTGTTTCTTTTTTTATTACTTTTTAATTTTTTTATTTTAATAATTATTTATTATTTTAATAACTTTATTTTGTCTTCTTTCTTTCTTTCTTTCTTTCTTTTATTCTCCTTTTTCTTCTGAGCCATGTGACTAAGAGGGTCTAGGTGCTCCGGCCAGGTGTCGCACCTGTGCTGCTGAGGTGGGAGAGTCGAGTTCAGGACATTGGTCCACCAGAGACGTCCCAGCTCCATGTAATATCAAACGGCAAAAGCTCCCCCAGAGATCTCCATCTCAACGCTAAGACCCACCTCCACTCAACAACCAGCAAGCTACAGTGCTGGGCAAACTATGCCAAACAACTAGCAAGAGAGGAACACAACCCCACCCATTAGTAGAATGCTGCCTAAAACCATAATAAGGTCACAGACACCCCAAAACACACCGACAGATGTGGTCCTGCCCACCAGAAAGACAAGATCCAGCCTCATCCACCAGAACACAGGCACTAGTCCCCTCCGCCAGGAAGCCTACAACCCACTGAACCAACCTTACCCACTGGGGGCAGACACCAAAAACAACAGGAACACACACCTGCAGCCTGCGAAAAGGAGACCCCAAACACAGTAAGGTAAGCAAAATGAGAAGACAAAGAAACACACAGCAGATGAAGGAGCAAGGTAAAGACCGAACAGACCAAACAAATGAAAAGGAAATAGGCAGTCTACCTGAAAAAGAATTCAGAGTAATGATAGTAAAGATGATCCAAAATCTTGGAAATAGAATGGAGAAAATACAAGAAAAGTTTAGCAAGGAACTATACGAACTAAAGAGAAAACAAACAATGATGAATAATACAATAAATAAAATTTTAAATTCTCTAGAAGGAATCAATAGCAGAATAACTGAGGTGGAAGAATGGATAAGTGGCCTGAAAGACAAAATAGTGGAAATAACTACTGCAGAGCAGAATAAAGAAAAAAGAATGAAAAGAATTGAGGACAGTCTCAGAGACCTCTGGGATAACATTAAATGCACCAACATTCAAATTATAGGGGTCCCAGAAGAAGAAAAGTAAAAGAAAGGGACTGAGAAAATATTTGAAGAGATTAAAGTTGAAAACCTCCCTAATAGGGGAAAGGAAATAGTTAATCAAGTCCAGGAAGCGCAGAGAGTCCCATACAGGAAAAATCCAAGGAGAAACATGCCAAGACCCATATTAATCAAACTATCAAAAATTAAATACAAAGAAAAAATATTAAAAGCAGCAAGGGAAAACAACAAATAATATACAAGGGAATCCCCATAAGGTTAACAGCTGATCTTTCAGCAGAAACTCTGCAAGCCAGAAGGGAATGGCAGGACATATTTAAAGTGATGAAAGGGAAAAACCTACAGCCAAGATTACTCTACCCAGCAAGGATCTCATTCAGATTCAACGGAGAAATTAAAACCTTTACCAACAATCAAAAGCTAAGAGAATTCAGCACCACCAAACCAGCTTTACAACAAATGCTAAAGGAACTTCTCTAGGCAGGAAACACAAGAGAAGGAAAAGACCTACAATAACAAACCCAAAACAATTAAGAAAATGGTAGTAAAAACATACATACTGATAATTACCTTAAATGTAAATGGATTAAATGCTCCAACAAAAAGACATAGACTGGCTGAATGGATACAAAAACAAGACCGGTATATATACTGTCTACAAGAGACCCACTTCAGACCTAGGGACACATACAGACTGAAAGTGAGGGGATGGAAAAAGATATTCCATGCAAATGGAAACCAAAAGAAAGCTGGAGTAGCAATTCTCATATCAGACAAAATAGACTTTAAAATAAAGACTATTATGAGAGACAAAGAAGGACACTACATAATGATCAAAGGGCCAATACAAGATGATATAACAATTGTAGATACTTATGCACCCAACATAGGAGCACCTCAATACATAAGGCAAATGCTAACAGCCATAAAAGGGGAAATCAACAGTAACACAATCATACTAGGGGATTTTAACACCCCACTTTCA
This sequence comes from Monodon monoceros, assembly GCF_005190385.1. NCBI lineage: Eukaryota > Metazoa > Chordata > Mammalia > Artiodactyla > Monodontidae > Monodon > Monodon monoceros. The sequence continues at coordinate 65,559,996 of NW_021703768.1, read as the reverse complement.
CCAATGGACAGATCATCCAAAATGAAAATAAATAAGGAAACACAAGCTTTAAATGATACATTAAACAAGATGGACTTATATGATATTTATAGGACATTCCATCCAAAAACGACAGAATACTCTTTCTTCTCAAGTGGTCATGGAACATTCTCCAGAATAGATCATCATATCTTGGGTCACAAATCAAGCCTTGGTAAATTTAAGAAAATTGAAATTTTATCAAGTAGCTTTTCCAACCACAATGCTATGAGACTAGATACCAATTACAGGAAAAAATCTGTAAAAATTACAAATACATGGAGGCTAGACAATATACTACTTAATAACCAAGAGATCACTGAAGAAATCAAAGAGGAAATCAAAAAATACCTAGTGACAAGTGACAATGAAAACATGATGATCCAAAACCTATGCGATGCAGCAAAAGCAGTTCTAAGAGGGAAGTTTATAGCAATACAATCCTACCTCAAGAAACAAGAAACATCTCAAATAAACAACCTAACCTTACACCTAAAGCAATTAGAGAAAGAAGAACAAAAAAAAATCCCAAAGTTAGCAGAAGGAAAGAAATCATAAAGACCAGATCAGAAATAAATGAAAAAGAAATGAAGAAAACAATAGCAAAGATCAATAAAACTAAAAGCTGGTTCTTTGAGAAGATAAACAAAATTGATAAACCATTAGCGAGACTCATCAAGAAAAAAAGGGAGAAGACTAAAATCAACAGATTTAGAAATGAAAAAGGAGAAGTAACAACTGACACTGCACAAACACAAAGGATAATGAGAGAATACTACAAGCAACTATATGCCAATAAAATGGACAACCTGGAAAAAATGGACAAATTCTTAGAAAAGCATAACCTCCCGAGACTGAACCAGGAAGAGATAGAAAATATAAACAGACCAATCACAAGCACTGAAATAGAAACTGTGATTAAAAAGTCTTCCAACAAACAAAAGCCCAGACCAGATGGCTTCACAGGCGAATTTTATCAAACATTTAGAGAAGAGCTAATACCTATCCTTCTCAAACTCTTCCAAAATATAGTAGAGGGAGGAATACCTCCAAACTCATTCTAAGAGGCCACCATCACCCTGATACCAAAACCAGACAAAGATGTCACAAAGAAAGAAACCTACAGGCCAATATCACTGATGAACATAGAGGCAAAAATCCTCAACAAAATACCAGCAAACAGAATCTAACAGCACATTAAAGGATCACACACCATGATCAAGTGTGGTTTGTCCCAGGAATGCAAGGATTTTTCAGTGTATGCAAATCAGTCAATGTGATACACCATACTAACAAGTTGAAGGATAAAAACCATATGATCTTCTCAATGGATGCAGAAAACAGCTTTTGAAAAATTCAACACCCATTGATGATAAAAAGCCCTCCAGAAAGTAGACATAGAGGGAACTTAACTCAACATAATAAAGGCCATATATGACAAACCCACAGCCAACATTGTGGTCAATGGTGAAAAACTGAAACCATTTCCACTAAGATCATGAACAAGACAAGGTTGCCCACTTACACCACTATTATTCAACATGGTTTTGGAAGTTTTAGCCACAGCACCCAGAGAAGAAAAAGAAAAAGGAATAAAAGGAATCCAAATCAGAAAAGAAGAAGTAAAGCTGTCACTGTTTGCAGATGACATGATATTATACATAGAGAATCCTAAAGATGCTACCAGAAAACTACCAGAGCTAGTCAATGAATCTGGTAAAGTAGCAGAATACAAAATTAATGCACAGAAATCTCTTGCATTCCTATACACTAATGATGAAAAATCTGAAAGAGAAATTAAGGGAACACTCCCATTTACCACTGCAACAAAAAGAATAAAATGCCTAGGAATAAACCTACCAAAGAAGACAAAAGACCTGTAGACAGAAAACTATAAGACACTGATGAAAGAAATTAAAGATGATACAAACAGATGGAGAGATATACCATGTTCTTGGATTGGACGAATCAACATTGTGAAAATGACTATACTACCCAAAGCAATCTACAGATTCAGTGCAATCCCTATCAAACTACCACTGGCATTTTTCACAGAACCAGAACAAAAAATTTCACAATTTGTATGGAAACACAAAAGACCCCGAAGAGCCAAAGCAATCTTGAGAAAGGAAAATGGAGCTGGAGGAATCAGGCTCCCTGACTTCAGACTATACTACAAAGCTACAGTAATCAAGAGAGTATGGTACTGGCACAAAAACAGAAATACAGATCAATGGAACAGGACAGAAAGCCCAGAGATAAACCCACGCACATATGGTCACCTTATCTTTGATAAAGGAGGCAAGAATATACAATGGAGAAAAGACAACCTCTTCAATAAGTGGTGCTGGGAAAACTGGACAGTTACATGTAGAAGAATGATACTAGAACATTCCGTAACACCATACACAAAAATAAACTCAAAGTGGATTAAAGACCTAAATGTAAAGCCAAACACTATCAAACTCTTAGAGGAAAACATAGGCAGAACACTCTATGACATAAATCACAGCAAGATGCTTTTTGACCCACCTCTTAGAGAAATGGAAATAAAAAAAAAATAAACAAATGGGACCTAATGAAACTTAAAAGCTTTTGCACAGCAAAGGAAACCATAAAGAAGATGAAAAGACAACCCTCAGAATGGGAGGAAATAGTTTCAAATGAAGCAACTGACAAAGGATTAATCTCCAAAATTTACAAGCAGCTCATGCAGCTCAATATCAAAAAAACAAACAATCCAATCCAAAAATGGTCAGAAGACCGAAGCAGACATTTCTCCAAAGAAGATATACAAATTGCCAACAAACACATGAAAGGATTTTCAACATCACTAAGCATTAGAGAAATGCAAATCAAAACTACAATGAGGTATCACCTCACACCAGTCAGAATGGCCATCATCAAAAAATCTACGAACAGTAAATGCTGGAGAGGGTATGGAGAAAAGGGAACCCTCTTGCACTGTTGGCAGGAAAGTAAATTGATACAGCCATGATGGAGAACAGTATGGAGTTTCCTTAAAAACCTAAAAATGGAACTATCATACAACCCAGCCATCCCACTCCTGGGCATATACCCTGAGAAAACCATAATTCAAAAAGACACATGCACCACAATGTTCACTGCAGTTCTATTTACAATAGCCAGGACATGGAAGCAACCTAAATGTCCATTGACAGATGAATGGGTAAAGAAGATGTGGCACATATATACAATGGAATATTACTCAGCCATAAAAAGCAATGAAATTGAGTTATTTGTAGTGAGGTGGATGTACCTAGAGTCTGTCATACAGAGTGAAGTAAGTCAGAAAGAGAAAAACAAATACCGTATGCTAACACATATATATGGAACCTAAAAAAAAAAAAAAAGGTTCTGAAGAACCTAGGGGCAGGACAGGAATAAAGACGCAGAGGTAGAGAATGGACTTGAGGACATGGGGAGGGGGAAGGGTAAGCTGGGATGAAGTGAGAGAGTGGCATGGACTTATATACACTACCAAATGTAAAATAGATAGCTAGTGGGAAGCAGCCACATAGCACAGGGAGTTCAGCTCGGTGCTTTGTGACCACCTAGAGGGGTGGGATAGGGAGGGTGGGAGGGAGACTCAAGTGGGAGGAGATATGGTGACACATGCATACATATATGTGATTCACTTTGTTATAAAGCAGAAACTAACACACAACTGTAAAGCCATTATACTCCAATAAAGATGTTTAAAAAAAAAAAAAAGAATACAATACTGGGAACTCCCTGGCGGTCCAGTGGTTAGGACTCTGTGCTCCCACTGCCAAGGGCCTGGGTTCAATCCCTAGTCAGGGAACTAAAATCCCACAAGCCATACGGCACGGCCAAAAAACAAACAAACAAACAAAAGGAGTACAATACATGGTATACGATTCAATTTATATAAAATTCAAAAACAGGCAAAACGAATGGAAGGTTTGAGAAGTCAGACAATGGCTTTATTTACAGGGAAGGGAACGAAAGTGATTGGGAGCAGGTATGAGGTGGGAGCTTCTGAGATTTTAGAATGTATTTCTTGGTTGAATGGTAGGTACACAGGTAGAATCACTACATGATAATTAATGATCTGTATACATTTTATTTGCGTATGTATGTTATGCCTCGATAAGAAAATATTTTTTAAAAATCAGCTCCGTTGATGCACATGCCATTGGGTTCTCATACCTTCTACCTCCTCCCCATTTCTGTTATTATTTTTCCCCTTGCTCTCCTTTGTTTATTGTCTGATACACATTCATTAAGAAATACATATTGGGTCACTGAATGAAGAAAAAGCAAGTCAGTTAAAGGTCCAAGCTACCAGAGTTATTCATGTCAGAACTTTTAGAAGGACAGACAAAAATAGCAAGAAATCAGCCAGAAATGAAAGTTTCAAGAGGATATAAACGAATTTTGTGAAATACTGTAGTGTATAAACAAGGAGAATACTGATTTTATTAGCAAAATCAAGACTAAAAAATAAGGGACATTTCTTGCCATTTTAATTTTTAAAAATTTATATAGAGATATCTCTTGGAGTTTTCTTTGTTTCTTTAAATATTCTGAGGGTGATGGAAAGTGTTTGGGTTTGTTTTGTTTTAGGAAGCCTTTGGTCTTATTTGTATATTTCACTTTTTTTATGGAAAAATTTTTTATGGAAACATTCTAACACACAGAGATGTAGACAGTATCATGTATGGACTCTCTAATAACCATAACTTAGATTCAACAATTATAAACCCTTGTACAATCTTGATTCATCTATACCTTCACCTACTCTACACTCCCTATCCCCTATGCCTGGAATATTTTGTAGATAATCTCAGACATCATTTCATAAATATTTCCATAAATATTTCAGTATATATCTCTCAAAGTTAATGATGATATCATATCTAAAAAAATTAACATTGATTTCTAAATATCATCAAATAGCCACAAGAATTCAAAATTTCTCCATCTCAAATTTTTTTATCACCGAAATATTATGTATGTTCCTAAATGTTTTTCCTATATTTGTTCCCCCTTCTCATTGCTACTATTTATTGATGTAGCCTCTAAGAATTTAGCATTTGATTCATAGTCTTTCCTTCTACTTCAAGTGCCGCCATCATCCAAGTTGACTTTATATCCATGTGGATGATCCATGCAACACCCTGGCCTCTCTTTCTTGACTTCCACTTCAGCTAAGCACACCAAAAGTCACACTGAGGAATTTATCAACACCAACAGTCACTCCCCCTCTAAAACCATTTCCAGACCAAAATATCCTATCTTTTCTGATCTCTTAGAAGATCCCCAAGATTTCAGTTCTTTGATCTCATGGGAACCTCTAGTCCACATTTTCTATGAGCTCACCTCCTCTTTTCCTTATTAAACTTAGATTCTACTCTTTATCACTTCAATCACATTCTTACCAGTATTCTCAATTTTCTTGTCTACTGTCTCTCCATTTTAACACCTGGCAAAATCCCAATTCTGGCTGACTCTATTTTGCACTTCCAACCAGGTTGCACTGCTTGAGAAGATCATGTAACTGGGCACATCTCAAGTGGACCCACCATGCCTCCTCCTTGTCCTATTTCTCTAGTCTACTTTTCCATCCCCATAGAAGGAATTCAAATCTCCATTTTCTCTAAAGCTCTGAAATCACTCTCTGTCAGCAGATGAGTTTGCTTCCAACTTTACAGAAAATTTAGAAACCATAAAATATATTTTTCTTGCCAAACTAAAAATACATCTGAATCCATAACCATATCTTGTTCTCTATAACTTCTGTTAAAAAGGAAGAGCCATCTCTTGTCCCTCCATCAACCCCACCTTTTCTGGAACTTTGCTCTCTCAATTCTCCTTCTATATCCTCTCTCTCTGTTGGCTCTTTCCTATGAGTTTTTAAAACACTCAAGTCCTTTCCATCTTAAAAACAAACAAATCAACTACAATGAAAAATAAACCCCTCCTTCCCCTTCATTTTCTTCTCCAAGAATCATCCTATCTTTCTCTCCCAATTAATGAAACAATTACTAACTCTGTCTACTTCCTCATCTCCCCACTGAGGCATCAAACCACAATAATCTGTTTACTCATCACAAGTACACAAATGACCTTGTCGTTACTGAACCCAATGGGCACATTTCAGCCTTTTCTTACGTGGCTTCTCTGAATACAACAAGCTCAAGGTGCTGAAACCCATTCCTCCCTAGGCTCCAGGGTCTCAGAATCTCCTGAGTTTCCTCCTACACTTTTGGCCACCCTTTCTCAATGCCTTTCATAGGCAGTCTTCTGCTCTTCGCTTAAATAATGGTATGCTTCTGAATTCTCTCTTAGGCCATTTTCTCTTTTGATTTCACATTTGGCTGGGTGACCTCCTCTATTCCCATGGCTTCAATTACTATTTATTACTGATAACTTCCAAATCCACATATATATTCCTGATATGTTCTCAAGAGGTTCAGAGATATGACACTTAGATGTCTTGCATGATCTTTAAACTTTAAGGATCTTGAAAACTGAGTTCATCCCATCCCTCCTCTGTGACTGGCATCATCCGTCACCCAGTTTCCCCAACACTGTCAATTCCACCTCCTAAAACAAACTTTCTCTTTATCTCTAGAATCATTCTTTATCTCCACACACCTCCACCCCCCATCTAGGCCATCATCATATTTTTCTTGGGTTACTTCTTTCTCCTAACTGGTCTCCTGCCTTCGGTCCTGCTCCATTCCAATCTTCTCCATACTATAGCCAGAGTACGCTGCAGTTGTTTGTTTAAAGGTTTGTCTTCTCATTAGATTATAAGATTCATGAGAATACGGACCATGTCAATCTTGCTAAACTATCAATTATTACAATGTCCTATTACATAGTAAAATTCAAGAAACACTATGGAAGAGATAAATACATTTGCATCGTTGACTTCGTCTAGTATGAAAATAATGTAGCAAAATCCCTTAAGACTTCACAGGGATGCCAGGTCTGGTTTTGCTCTCCATTGTACCCCAGAGTCTAGCACAAATCGGGCCTACATTTGTTGAATCCATGAATGAGAATAAAAACAAAATATGAGATATTAACTTGCTCTGCAAAATGACATATAAAATGCTATGCAAAAGAAACGTGCAAAGAACAAAGCAGTACTATTTCTCATACAGAAGGAAACTAACTTGCCAGTTTACAGCTGTCAACTCTACCTTCTCACTGTTCTCCCTAACCCCTTCCCTGCTTTATATTTTTCCATAGCAATTTTTGTCCTCTAACAGACTATGTAGTTTACTTATTTATTTTGTTTATTGGTGTCTCCCCTGCAAGGATGTAAGCTCATAAGAGCAGTAATTTATATTTGTTCTGTTATTGAACACATAATAGCTGTTCAATTAATCTTATTAAATTATATTTACTGTACCTGGGACATGTTAGATACGTTAAATATTTTACCTCATTAATCTTGAAAATAACATTCTAGTTAGATCCTTTTATCTCCATTTTAGAGATTAAAATTAGGAATCTCATAAAAGTTATATAACTCTTTAAAATTAGAAGAATGCTATACGAGGAAACCAAAAAGGAAGACAAACAGGAGCACAAATAAGATGTAGGAGAAAAACTGAAATACATCACAATAAAAGTAAACAGATTAAACTCTCTGGTTTAAAGACAAAACTAATAGACTGGATTTTTTCAGTACAGCAATATGAGAAAAATATATAAATAGCACTTAAACATAAGGACTCTATACTTCTGGTGCCAGCCAAGATGGAGTAAGCCCACTACAACCTATCTCTCCGATTGACTAAAGCTAAAAAAAACCCAAAAATTTTAAAAGCAACTACTCTAGGACTCTGAAAAGTTAACAGTAGTAGCAGATTGGAAAGAGAAGCCAAAACTTGAAGAAAAACTTCCAGGGGAGTAAATTCCCTGGCTTTTCCTCTTTTATCTCCTGGCTTTGACCCACGGGTTGCCCAGTGTGGGGTTTTGCAAGGAGTGCAGGCAACAAAAACACTGGCCAGACAGCCAGGAAAAGGGGTCCCTGTGAGTTGAAGAGGGTGGGGAAGATCTATGTGATATTTTTTTCCCTCTTTCTTCTCTCACAGTCCTGCCCCAAGGATGGCCCCAGTCATGGACCTGCACTGCAGTGGCAGCCTAAAACTTCGAAAAAAACCAAACCAAACAAAAAAAAACACATTTCTGTGGGAAAAGGAGACATGGTAGTCTGAAGATGTGAGGGAATATCTGGGTTTATTTTTTTCCGTTCTTCTCTCTTTTCTTCTGCTGCTTTGTCTCAAGGGTAGTCCTAGTAATATGGAACTACACGCAGAGCAAGAAATTAAAACTCCAAGAGAAACCCTCTCTTTCTAGCCAGAAGACCAGGAAAAGGAGCCTCTGAGATCCAGAGAGTGTGGGAGAAACCATAGAGAGCTGGAGAAATGGATCCCCTAATTCTGCACACAAACAGAAGTCCCAAGCTCACTCCCAAGCAGTGCATGTCCAGGACAGATCCAAACCAGCCTAGGAAAGGCTGTGAGGCAAAGGAATAGCTGACACAATTTTGTCAAAGAACAAGGCTGAGAGACTTACACTCTGATTTCAAGACTTAATATAAAGCTACAATAAGCATGACAGTGTGGTATTAGTGAAAGAATAGAAAATAGATCAATGGAACAGAAAAGAAAGTCCAAAAATAGAGCCACTCATATATGGTCAGTTTATTTTTGACAAAGGTATGAGGCAACTCCATCAAGAAAGATTAGTCTTTTCAACAAATTGTGCTGGACCAAATGGACAGCCACATGTAAAAAATAAAATAAACATGAACTCAGACCTCACACCTTACTCAAAAATTAACTCAAAATGTATCATAGACATAAGTATAAAAAGTAAAACTATAAAATGTCTATAAAAAATCTTTGTGATATTGGGCTAGGCAAAGAGTTATTTGATATAATACTAAAAGTACAGTACATTAAAAAAAATTTTTTGACAAACTGGACTTGGCATGATTTTAAAACTTTTGCTCTGTGAAAAATACTGTTAAAAGAATAAAAAGAGAAGTCACATAGTGGCAGCATGTATTGTATATCACATATCTTCTGGTAAAGGACTTGTATCTAGAATATGTAACGAACCCTAAAAGCCAACAATAAGAATATAAAGCATCCAATCAAAAAATGGGCAAAAGATTTGAAAAGACATTTCACCAAAGAAAATACAGACACACCAAACAAACACATTAAAAGATACTCAACACCATTGGTCATTAAGCAAATGCAGAATAAAACCACACTGTGATACTATAATACACTAATTGGTATAGCTAAAATAAATTTTAAAATTGACAATATCAAGGGCTGGTAAGGATGTGGAGCAACTGGAACTCGCAGAAATTGCTGGTGGAAATGCAAAGTGGTTCAAACACTTTGGAAAACAGTTTGGTGTTCTCTTATAAAAATCATATGGACTAGTAATCTTAGTCTTAAGTATTTACCCAAGAGAAATAAAACTTAAATCAACCAAAAACCATGTTAATGAATTTTACCATGTTTCCACGTTAAAGAATTTTATAATGGGGTGTTATTTTTAATCAATGAAAAGTACAAACAACTCAAAGGTCCTTCGAGTGGTAAAGGAATAAAGAAAATGTACACTTATACAATGGAATGCTATAAAAATATTATAGCATTATAATTATAAATTATAAACTATTGATATATAGCAACATGGACGAACTCAAATGCATTGTGGTAAGTGAAGGAAGCCAGACTTAAAACACTATATACTGTATAAATCTATATACAATTCTGGAAAAGGAAAACATAGGTACAGAGCACAAAGGTTGGGGCAGGAGAAAGGATTGAGGACAAGGGGCTGCACTAGGGAATATGGGGCAGGTGTGAAGGAGCAGCTCTGCATCTTGTTTGTAGTGAGAGTTACACTTCTCTATACATTTGTCAAAATCCACAGAACTATACAGCAAAAAAAAAAAAAAAGTGAATTTTACTGTACATAATTTTTTAATGTCCTATTTATCAAGAACAACAAACAGAGAAAGATGAATAATTAAAGGACAGAGAAAAGTTTATCAGACAAATACTACCCAAAAGAAAGTTGGTGTTGCTATATTATACTAGGCAATGTGATTTTTAGGTAACTTGCCTCAAGGCATATAACTCGTAAGAGGCAGATTCAACCTTTAATCCACTTCTTTCTTGCTATAGATTCTATGTTGTTTTCAATATATCTTAATGACGCACATTCTAGTTATTAACATGTAGGAAATTTATTAATTAAAAAAGAAAAGTTTGAGACAGCCTCTCACAAGCACACAAATTCTACCAAGAAATAATGCAGTTTTCATGTTTTGAGAAAAGTCAGTAAATATTCAGAAAAAAAATGTTTAAATCGGTAAAACAATTTTTGTCTCACTTGGAGATTTCTTTCCTTGTTTTCTTTCGTAATACTAGAAGTCATCCATTAATCCCACCCTAAATTTCAAAATTTCTACCAGACTTCTCTATAAGAAGAAATCAATATTAACATTTAGAATTGAAGAATCTCTGCAGCTAAGATAAATGATCAGAGGAACTTGCCTGCTTTGAGCTGAAACATGTGCAGGAAAAACTAGGGGAAAATTAGCTATATAACATGTCAGTGTGAGCTGAATGTGCACAAGCACCTGAAGACCTTTAAGGCATATCATGCTCCTTATAGGACATTAAAGGAAAATAATCATATTAACCATTAAGTAGGGACTTCCCTGGTGGTCCAGCAGTGAGGAGTCCGCCTTACAATGCGGGAGACGTGGGTTCAATCCCTAGTCAGGGAACTAAGATCCCACATGCCATGGGGCAACTAAGCCCGTGCACCACAACTACTGAGCTCATGTGCCTCAACTAGAGAGGCTGCCTGAATGCCACAAACTACAGAGTCCGTGGGCTGTGGAACACTCGCACCACAACTACAGAGCTCACGCGCTCTGGAACCGGCACGCCACAACTAGAGAGAGAAAACCCACGTGCCACAACTAGAGAGAAGCCTGCTCGGGGCGACGTAGAGCCCTCACGCTGCAACAAAAGATCCCGCATGCCTCAACGAAGATCTTGCATGCCGCAACTAAGAGCCGATGCAGTCAAAAATAAATTAAATAAATAAATAATAAAATAAATATTAAAAAAAAGAAAAACCATTAAGTAATACTTCCACTGATGAAATTAGGGTGTTCGGTCTTCAGAAAAGTCAATGTGAAAAGTCAAACAAAACAGCAATTAAAGTTTCAATAAGTCCCCAAATCCCAAGAAACTATTCTAGTACTGTTCCCTCCTGGAGACGTAGAGAACAAATGTATGAATACCACGGGGGAAAAGGGACGGAGGGGTAGGATGAATTGGGAGATTGTGACTGACATACATACACTATTGATACTATGTATAAAATAGATAACTAATGAGAACCTACTGTATAGCACAGGGAACTCTGCTCAATGCTCTGTGGTGACCTAAATGGGAAGGAAATCCAAAAAAGAGGGGATATATGTATACATATAGCTGATTCACTTTGCTGTACAGTAAAAATTAACACAGCATTATAAAGTAACTACACTCCAATAAAAATTTTAAAAATAAATACGATAGCTGCCTGTTCTTAGAATGTTGCAGAATGAAAGAAGAATAACCTCTTAGACCAGGAATTCAGGTTGTGGAATCTTTGCTTTTGGGAGTGAGTCCAAAGTTGACATCAAAGCTACAGAAAACCTGTAGAAAATATGCATCCTTATCCTAGCCTTCTTTATTGGTTATTAAATGAAAATCTGGTTTCTTTTTGCTCACTTATATATGATCTAATATTACTTAAGAGTGTCTACAAATTAAATCTAGAATTGAGCAGGTGAATTAAATGAAAACCTAGAGGGAAATATACCACATTAACAGCTGAATCCCCTTAATCAACTTTCCCCAGACCCAGTCCCTCCCTCTCTCCCAATTTTCCTCACATTTTTCACTCCAAAATATGTGAGGGCTTCTCCTTCCATAGATAGAGCATGTAACATCATGCAGTAACCAGGACCTTGAGAGAACATTCATACATTAGGAAATGGATTTTACTTCCTGCTAAACACCAGCCCTTGGCAAGAGTGCTCAGGGCACTCGATTCAGCTGAGGTTAGTCCCCTGAACCCCTGAATGTGAACTTGGTATGGGCATATGGATCATTTTATCAATAGATATAGACAGACAGATAGACATAAAATAAGGGACACCTAAGATTTCCAAACCATTACCTGGAAAGCCACCGCTGTCCTTAGACTGGTTTGGAAAACCTCCCATCTTGGCTGAAGAGTTTGGGATGGTTAGGTAGGTCCTGCCAAATTTGTTGTTTGTGGGCCAGAAGAAGATAGGAGGATTTTTTTTCAAGTAACAAGACCAAAGCCAATGTTCACAAGAGAGAGCTCAGGTTTGTGCATCAGGAAGACATCTCTCAAGTACCAAGGTCATAGGACAAAAGAAGGTCGGTACTAGGGTTACACAACAAAGTACTTGAAACCAGGCATGAATGAGACAAGGGTGAAAGCAGACTACACACAAGTAAGGAAGAAGGGTCATCCTGGATGATCTCCCTGAACTACATTGGTGTGTATGCAGATTGGTGAGCTTTATCTAAAGTACAGGTTAAGTTGAGATAGCGAGGGAGACACTATTGGCAGCTGTAAAAACTTAAGATCCTTAGTTTCCAAAGTTAACTGGCTACATCTTCTGATTATAAAGGAGCTCCAGAAAATACCCAGGGGGCCAAAAGTTTGTCTCCTATGAAGAGCCAGGATGGAGAGCTCAGTTTAAATACCCTGATCACCTTCCTTCTGGGCCATAGCGTTAGTTGTTAGAATCTGCCTCAGTTTGACAGAATGAACTGTCATATCCAAGGCTGTGGATTCTAAGAACTATTTTTATTCAATGCTCCGCAAAAAATAACTACAACAGATGCAAAGGTAAGCCTGGCCACAATGATCTCAGTTAAGACCAAAAGGATCTTTTTCTGAGCAACCTGCTGGAAATAATATGGACTTATATATTCCTGATTCAACTCTCAAAAGACAGACTTGCCATGTTTAAAATTCCCCTTGTCAAGGAACAAAGCACTGTTAGTTGTACAGCTTTAACTTGACAGTCTTTTGAATTATATCTTGGCAATATGTCCTCTAGCTCAGACGTTTTCAAACATTTTAAAGCAGCAGAACACTTTTTGCAAAATAAAACCTTACAAGGAACTCAAAAACAGAAGAAAGTGGACGTGCTTTGACTGAAGTAAGGGGCAGAGCTCCAAAGACCCATCTACCTTACTTGGCCTCTTCCAAATATGTCTCCTCATCCCCCTCACACCCTCACATACACCCTAACATACACATATTATAGCCCCAAGATACCCCAACTCACACATGGGACTTCCCTGAACCCGGTGTGAAACCCAGGTTAGCTGACACAATAACTTTAGGAGATGGGAGTGTATGAAATGATAATGATTTGATTAAAGCTTCATCAGTAGAAGAAGGGCCTGTTTTGAGAAGACGGTTTCCATATGGTCCACACCTCTAGGGACAGCCACTTCGATCAGTGGGGAAAACAACAGCCAAACTTGTGTTAAAGTTATAACCTAAATCTCCTAAATTAAAGCCCAAGGGGAAATATCATTCACATATTCAAGAGAACAGTGCTTTTGATCACTTAGCCTTTCCTGATGGTGACACTGATGTCAAACATGCCTTTGAAGAAATTCAAATAAAATGTGGAAAATAATTGCAATTTGCTGATTATTTCTACCTAGGAGATGGACTTCTGAGGATTCAAAGTGATCAATTTACAGGACTCTTAATTAAACAGATTTTCTCCTTTAACAGCTGTTTGCAATTAATTTGATTCTATGACCACCTTCAAATCACAGTGGAGGAGGAAGGATTTCGGAACCTTTAAACGGGTTACATAAGCAACCTTCTGAGGTCTACAGCATTGACTGTCTGGCTGTCCTGTTGTGGAGTTCCCCACTGGCTGTATATTAATAAGTCTAAGTTTTCAAAACCTGCCTGAACTGCCATGTGAGGGTGTTCTTGGCTGTTAAAGACTATCTGAATAAGGCTGGGGGTGGGGGTGGGGTGGGGATGGGGAGAAAGCCTGGCAGAAAGGAGCATATTGATTAGAGGAAGCTACTTAGACATGTATTCCATTTAACTCCTTTAACCAGGAAGTGGTTTATCTCACAGTGTCCATGTATATGACCCTTTTCTCTTCAGTATATAACACAAGTTTTTCTAGTCACGTAAAATACCCTGTACTTCCTCTGGCTCCACCACAATTACTAGTGCAGTGCTGGGGATATTGCAGTGATTTAATGAAACAGTTTCTACTGCACAAAGGGTGCAAAATTTCTGGAGACATTTTGCCCTTAAACTGAAGAACATTTCTTTTATTTTTTAATTTAGTTAGCCTTGTTAGCTATTCAGTATAATTGAACAAACTGTACCTGGATTGTGTTTCCTTACCCTTTAATGCTACTGGAAAATAAGCCTTAATATCTACTTCACTTTCTTACATGTAGCAATTTTTTAAAATATTTATTCCCAGCATTACTATTTTTTTAAATCTATTTATTTTATGTATTTATTTTGGGCTACGTTGGGTCTTCATTGTTGCACGCGGGCTTTCTCTAGTCGCGGCGAGCGGGGGCTACTCCTCGTTGTGGTGCGCGGGCTTCTCATTGCGGTGGCTTCTCTTGTTGCGGAGCACAGGCTCTAGGTGCGCGGGCTTCAGTAGTTGTGGCTTGCGGGCTCTAGAGCACAGGCTCAGTAGTTGTGGCACACAGGCTTAGTTGCTCCGCGGCATGTGGGATCTTCCCAGACCGGGGCTCAAACACGTGTCCCCTGCATTGGCGGCAGATTCTTAACCACTGTGCCACCAGGGAAGCCCCCAGCATTACTTTAAAAAAAAAATTTTTTTAATCAATTCTAGATGTATTGTAGGATATGTTAAGACATTTCTGTATCTCTACGGGAAGCTGTAGGTTTAGCCACAAGCCCAATAACAACAACAGTTTCTAGAGTGCAAGTGCTCATGGCATGGCTCGGAGAGCAGCACTGTGGATGGATTCTCACAGGCCCAGATGGGCTACTTCTGCTCTAACAGCCTTGGAACATCCCTCCCATGATTTGCCAACCACATCACATAAAGAGCAGCATGTTGAAATAGCCATCTAAAGCTGAAGGTCTCTCCTGAGGAAGATTAGCTACCAGAATGTTTTGAATGCTATTTGAATGAGAACTACCAAACTTTTTATCTAGTTAACTAAGTGAATATGACCCGTAAGTACTCTACATCAGCTTCCTCCTCAATAAACTATCAGTTTGAGCCTGTGAATATATTGTTGTAGGAAACTTGAAGCTCAACAATTATTCTATTGACCACTGCAGTGCTGTATTTTATCCAAAACACAAATTGTGCCCACTGCTTTTTCTTTTCACAGTATTTAAGGATTAATGATAAATAAGAGCTCACATTCTTAGCACCAATCATGTGTCATGCATTATGCTAGGCACATCACATGAATTAACTCAAGTAATTCTCACAACAACCCAATGGAGTAGTCCTTATAATAGTCCCCATATAGAAATAATTTCCCATTTTGTGAAAGAGAAAGGTGAAATGTCAAATAATTAGTCCTTGGTCACACTGTTAATAAGTAGAACTTGAATAAGAACCCAAATGTTTCTGAATTCAGAACCAAACTCCCAACCTGTTGAAAAAACTACCCTTAGGTCAAGCTATATAATATTGTATCAGTCAAGATTCAGTTGCAAAAAATGGAATCTCCTCTGTCTAACTGAAGCCCTCACTGGGAGAGCTGAATAAACACATTCTAGATTACTTTCCAGGAACAATTCCCAGAGCCTCCCTGGAGAACTGGAGACCATGGGACATAATGCCTCTTTTCAGATCAGGAATCTGCCATTCCAGAATCATATTCCCAACTCCCATGATCAGAAACTTGCCTCTACTGCGGCCACCTCCGGGGCCATGCTACACCTGCTGCAATCACACCAGCAAAATGGTCGCCCCATCCACTGCCTCTTGACACACCCAAAGCTAGTGACTGGACACTGGAGCCACACAGACAACCCTCATGACCCACAGTGCTTCCAACAAAGTACAGTCTCCAACACTTCTGCCTTCCAAATCCTGCACGAATGCAACCAATATGATGAACCTAAATCAAATTCAGACCCCTCTTAAAGAGGGAGATGGAGAATGGTGTTTTAACTTTCCAATGTCCGCAATACAGGAAAGGAACAAGAGAAGGAGGGTGGAATGGATGTTGAGTTCTAATCCACGACAGCCACTACAAATTCCAAAGATTTGGATGTTCTTCTTTAATAGGGTTGCAAAATTTTGTGTCAAGGAAAAGGTCCTGGAGTTTTCATCAGATTTCAAAGGGGTCCATGACACAAAAATGGATCAGATCTATATGATAACATCTTGAGAATAAGATAAACATTGCAGGAGGAGCTAAAGCACAGTGATAATGATGCAGTTCTCAAACTCATGAGTTCATGAACATGAGTTCAAATCCTGGTTCTGTCACTTAATAGACGTTTGACCTTTAGCATGTTATCTGATGTCCTTATGCCCTGATTTCCCCTTCTCTAAAATGCGGAGAATAGAATCAACCTAACATGGGTGTCCGGAAGATTAAGTGAAATAATAAATGTAAAATATTTAGAATACCTGGCACTTGGGAAATGCTCCCTAAGTGTTAGCTATTGGACTGAAAAACCTTTAGACAAGATAAATTCTAATCTTAAAAGGTTATATAATAGAGTTGCATTCATGCCCCACACTTTTCAATTCATTTCCAATTTGATTGAGCTTTTAGAAGTGAGTACTTGATTTCCTGTGACAGCAAACAGAAAGACAAGCACCCGTCTATATGGTGATGACCTGGTTCTACTTAAAGAATACATTAATCTCACAGCCAATTACTGCCAGGGGGAACAGCTCAAGCACAACTGTGCCAAAACCAAATTTTCAGTTTTAGGAGATGTTCTTCAGGACCCAAATGGATAGTATTTTGAAAGTATTCAAAATGCTAACCCTTTTATTGTTTGGAGGGAGGTGTATTAATAGTAACCTCATCCTGGCTGGCCTGCTCTGATACAATGTTACTATCAAATATTCCACTCCTGTCTTGTTATCTGGGTGAGGTGGATGACTGACAACTCCAGCTTGCAAAAATCTTGCCATCCAAGAGCTTATCTTCCATGCTTAAAGGAGCAGGACTTCCGTGCTTCCATGGATTCTGCTCAATCATTTGTGCAAACCTAATAAAGCTTACAAAGAAAAGCCTCAGCCCTGCTGGCAGGTACTCCTACAGGCTTCTCTGGACGGCAGAAACAAGACTATGTCTTGGCAAGAATGCAAAGCAGACCCTTTAATTCTGACCATACATCGACTTCCTCGGTGTCTAAAATGTATGTGCCAATCATTTTTTTCATCAGTAACTTTGGTGTTCGATTGTTTGATACATGTCTCCAATCAGAAGTCTGGTTGACATCAGATTGTAACATGTGAAAGAGAACAATTATGGCCAGTGTCAGCCAGCACTTAGGGAAAGGGTTCTTTAATGTACTGCTGGTGGGAGGAGTTAGTACATCTTTTCTGAGATTGACATGGGAATATCTAACAAAATCTTTAAAAGTGAATGCTTATTGACTCACCAATTCAACTTCTAAGAATTTATTCCAAAGAAATAATCTGACAACTGCATAAATTGTATGTACAAAGATGTTCACTTAGGAACTGTTTATAATACAATTGTAAAAGAACTCAATGTTCACAACATAAAATTGGTTAAAAGAATTATGGTATAGCTTTAGAATGGAATTCTAAGCAGTGATTAGAAGGAAAATTTAGATGTATTTAAATATTGGCATGAAAAGATAGCTGTGATGTAAATTTCAAAAAAGAACCAGACGCGTAGTATGATCTCATTTGTGTTTGTGTATATTTATATATAATGTATACATATGTGTGAATATATATTATATATATAATTATATAAAAATATATATATATAATATTTCTAGAAAGCCATACACTGGAAGGTTAACAGTGGTAATTTATAATGCTTGAGATTGAGCAATTTTTATTTTTTCCTTATGCTATTCTGTATTTTATTAAAAATGATCCATGGGCTTCCCTGGTGGTGCAGTGGTTGGGAGTCCGCCTGCCGATGCAGGGGACACAGGTTCGTGTCCCGGTCCGGGAAGATCCCACATGCCGTGGAGCGGTTGGGCCCGTGGGCCGTGGCTGCTGGGCCTGCGCGTCCGGAGCCTGTGCTCCGCAACGGGAGGGGCCACAGCGGTGAGAGGCCCGCGTACCGCAAAAAAAAAAAAAAAAAATGATCCATATGTATTACGTTTTTAATCAGAAAAAATAAGTTATTAAAAAATTTTATGCTCAAGTGATACCACTTTTATTTGAAAATAGTCCAAGATATGTACTAAGATTCATATATTCATAATCATACATAATCTCTAAACTTTCTATCTTGTATCAATATTGGAATAGGCAAACCGATATGCCTTTAGAAGACAGGTGGGCAAAGTAAGTGAAATAGGGTATAAGGCGATAGGAAGGGGAAGTGACCATGATTAACTACAGAGCACATAACCAGTCCAAAGGCTTTCAAATTCAAAAAAACCTTCCAGGCACTCAAAATACATCTACAGGCTGAATTTGAATGGCAAGCTGCTAATAAGGACCTTTACAGTGTAAATCTACACACATGCAGAACATTACTATAACTCTTCCACACAATTACAACTGAACATCACTCCCTCTCCATCTTCTAAAGGTGGCTTAAGTAGTATCTATAAAGGAGTTTATATTTTTATATTTGTAAAATTATCTTCCTAAAATTTAATATAAGAAAAAGGTTTGTCTCTCTTGATAAACTTTCATTTCATAACAGAAGGAAAGCAACATTTAATTGGCTTTCCCTTTTTTGCTATTTCCCTATTTTGTTCTAGAAAGCCCAGATATGTCCCTTAGTCTAGGTTTTCTGTAAAACTGTCTTTTCCCCTCTATCACTTAGTTCTTACTCACTTGCTTTGATCTTTAGAGTATATGTATTAATCTTACATTTGAGTGTATGTATATACACGACTTTAAATATTTTTGAAATTCAGATTGGACGGAGGGAAGTAGAAATTAGTTAATGTACTGAAAAAATAACATCAGCATGCAATAAAATAATTGTAATGACTTGCAAACACACTTTACATACTTTGGTAGTATCTCTATTTATTTGCCAAATTTTAAACTTTGAAATATAGACTGCAAATGTAATATGGGGAATTTAACAGCTGACATGGAAAAGAACCAGGTAAACAACAGGTGAAAGGAAAAGGCAAAAGGGATAGGAAATAGAATTTTCTTTAAAGGTGGAATATTGTATTACAGAATATGAATGTGCAGCAACCACTGTGCCAAAAATAAGATAAAACAAATAGCATCTTTCTTAGGAAGCTTATACCCTTACAGATATATGGATAAGCCTGTCTGCAGAGTCCATCTTCCATCCCCTCTGGGTCCTGTGCCTGCCTTTCCACTCCCCCAGGCTTGTCTACCTGCTTCTAGCTGCTGCTTTACAGCCCACCCATCAATAACCTCTTTCTCAAAAACTAGAAATGAGAATATAAATATTCCTCAAACTTGAAGTTTTGGAACTAAGATGTTTATTAAAAATTAAAAATTGATGGGAGGTAATTATCAAAATGAAATGTGTTAAGATGAGTAATATTAAAATTAATTATTAAATATTTTAAATGGTATTTTATTTTCACATTTATAAGCTGCTCCCTTTTTTTTATTCTTAGTTATCTATTTTATACATATTAGTGTATATAGGTCAATCCCAATCTCCCGATTAACCCCACCACCACCAACCCCCTTCCCTGCTTTCCCTCCTTGGTGTCCATACATTTGTTCTCTAGATCTATGTCTCTATTTCTTAAACTGCTCCTTTTTTAGGAATAAAAGTTCTAAGGATCAATGAAATGCTGGAAAATTCTTTAAAGAAAGCCCTCATATAAATTCAAGTCATATGCTGAGTCAAAAGTGCAACTTTGATGGCAAAAAGCTAAGCAATATTCTTCTCAACCAGATATACATATAACAAAAAACATTAACTAACCAGTCTCTTGTTTTTATTGTCTACTGAAATAAATTTCAATTTAAAGAAATAAGACCCAAATATAAATGAACAAGCTGGCTATTATAAGAAATACATTCCTTGTTTAACTATGTATCTTGAACTCTCATTGAAATGGAATAAAATAAAACATTCTAGAAATTAACTTAGTAATCAAAAGCTGGATGAGAAAGTAATATTATATCAATGCCTAAATAGCAAGCATTTAGTATGAAGTTAAGATTTTCTAAAACACTCCAGGGTGTAAAGTCAAAAAAATTTTGAGAAAAATTAATTATTTAGTCAAAGATAATGAGAAAGAACTTTCATGTACCCCTTAATATAAGGAAAGTCTGAGGAAAAAATAAAACTTACAAAAATGTGTTTTTTACCCCCAAACAAGAAAAGCACAATAGATTGTGAGTGACAGAGGATATTTCTGAATTGATTTAAAAAAAATGAATATGGAGAGTGAAGTACTCTGATGATGTATGGAATCCACAGCATCAACATTCAATAAACATTAAAAGTCATAATGCATGTGCAGACTGACAATCTAAAAGTAATTACCAACAAAGGAAAATAGCACTGTCATCATTACCCCAGGATACCAAACAAAGTGACACACAACGAAGCATTCACTCTCCTAAAACAGGGAAGTGTGGTAGAATTACTGAGTACTGTTAAAACATTGGAGGGTTTCTACAAAAAGTCTGCAAGATAGATATAATTACTACAGGATTATAAACCTACCCACTAAGGTGACGAATTAATGTCCAGAATAAATACCTAGAAACTCAGAATCAACAAATTAGTAGCAAATTACAGAGAAAACAATCACATGATGTCTGCAGTCCCATTTAAATAAAACTCTACTGTGAAAGAGCCAGCAGTGGAGCTGGCAGTGATTCTGAAGCAGCAGCAGCAATCCATAAAGGCTTCTTAATTTCCTTGTCATTTAAGAATTAAGCCACTTCCAGTTCACACTGATCATACCAGGTGCACTAAATTGATGTCATTATGAGCCATCAGGAAATACCCACCGAGACTTACACCAACACTGAGAAGTTTTGTTAAACAGCTGGGTGTTTTAATTGATTTGTATTATTTAAAATAGGAACAGTTAAAAGTCAGTTATCGGATGTTGTGTAAAAGAGATGCCTAGAGACTCTAGGGAGACTGAGTTCAGAAGAAAGCCAATCACTGGAACTTCACTTGAGCACTTAAGATTATTACTAGAGGAAGCACAATTAAATCATCAGTTTATCAGCCATCATTATAAATCACCAGGCAACATATCAAGCTTCATTATTTAAGAATCCTTAACCAGTGACTTCCTGCATCACTGAGAGTCAAAAGCAATCTATCTACCAAAGGGTACCTAAGGAGTTTTAGATTTTTTATTGTGTGTGTGTGTGTGTGTGTGTGTGTGTGTATGTGTGTGTGTTTGGTTTTTTACCCTGAGAGATTTATCATGGAAATATGAAAACTCACTGAAATTAATTCTCATACCTTTGCATGTTTTAGATATGCTAAAATCTTCACAATGAAATTAGTGGTATTTGGGGCATACAGAATGTGTATTCAAGGCTCCTCCTGGTCCAGTTCTCTCACAGCACTTGTGTGGGATCACATGGAAAAATAATCATTGAGTTTCTTTCCACTTCTATCCACCCAAACCCATTCATTTACCTGCACTTGGACAGCCTTCCCCAGACATGTAAAATCAGAAAACAAGGTACCTCAAAAGTCTTAGTTTTCCAAATCTAAAGCACACAGTTCAGGTGTTAGAAAGAATATATTTGAAAGGAGATGACACAGGTTGAGTTTTGTATACAACCCTCTCTCTTACTCTTCCTACCAACTCTATGTAGATGCTGCCATTAATTTTAGTGGAAAAATAAGACACGGAGAGTTTTTGTAATTTGCCCAAGGTCATACAGCTAGGAAGTGGTAGTGCCCAAAGTTAAATCCACTCTGTCTGGTGCAGCACCTAGATAAGGACTCTGGAAGGGGACAAGCCTCCTTGGAGAATGCCCAAGTCTGAGCATCAACTTGTCATATCAAAAAGCAAGAAGCCGGGCTTCCCTGGCGGCGCAGTGGTTGAGAGTCCGCCTGCCGATGCAGGAGACACGGGTTCATGCCCCGGTCCGGGAGGATCTCACATGCCGCGGAGCGGCTGGGCCCGTGAGCCATGGCCGCTGAGCCTGCGCGTCCGGAGCCTGTGCTCCGCAATGGGAGAGGCCACAATAGTGAGAGGCCCGCGTACCGCAAAAAAAAAAAAAAAGCAAGAAGCCATCAAAGCTACTTGGGTTGTATCAAAATAACTCAGGAGCCAACTTAGAGACTTACATTGGCCATGGAAATTCCCTGGCAGTCCAGTGGTTAGGACTCAGCACTTTCACTGCTGTGGGCCGGGTTCGATCCCTGGTTGGGGAACTAAGATTCCACGAGCTACACAGCCCAGCCCAAAAAAAAAAAAAAAAAAAAGAGAGAGCCTTACACTGGCCAAAGATGAGACAAACCAAGCATCAATAAAGGTAATCACTACAATGAATTGAAATACATAAAACATTTATATCCATGACTCCATAAAAAAAACTTTCTTGGTCACCTTTGGAGGATGCTAGAGAACCAACTCATTATCTTGAAAGCTAGAACATAAAGAGAAAGAATCAAGCATTTATCCTGCCTTTTCTATACAAAGCACACCTCAAGTAACTAAGCTGGTTAGGGAAACTCTGTCATTACAGAAGCAGTCCAGCTAATAAATAACGAATGATAGAATTAGAACATTACCATTTTGCAACCCCTCTAATGAATTAATGGGTCTAGGCAATAATCGTCAATGGCTCCTAACATCACAAAAAAAGAGCAAAAACCAAATATTATGTGCCTCCTTATAAAAGTACCCAGAATCACCGATGAAGTATTCTTGCCCTAAAATACTAAACCTGAATCTGATCAAACTTCCAGATCTAATTAGGAGTGTATATAAAAAATAGGGAGGAACATAGTAAACACACCACAGAGATACAATCAAAAAAAATCCAGACTGCAAATACTACAGGACAAACAACCTTTTTTCTTTAACAAAACCTACAAGAAAAAAAGAAAGGAAGGAATGAGAATTTTAGTTTCAAAAGTCTTGAGATGTTAACCATGTTAATGTATAAACCTTATTTGGATCCTGATTCAAAGAAACTATTTAAAAAAAGAAGAGGAAGGAAGGGAGGGAGGAAGGGAGAGAGGAAAGAAGGAAAGAAGAAAGAAGGAAGGAAGGAAGGAGGGAGGGAGGGAGGAAGGAAGGGAGGGAAGAGGAAACAATTGGGGAAATTCAAACATTTGCTTATTTAATGATATTAAGAAATTATTAACAACTTTAGTTGTGATAACAGAATTGTGGTTATGTTTTTTAAGAATCCTTACCTTTTTAAAATAAATTTTTTTATTTTGAGATAAATGTGGATTCACACACAGCGGTAACAAATGATACAAAGAGATCACTCATACCTTTCACTCAGTGCCCCCAGTGGTAACATCTTGCAAAACAATAGTATATTATCACAACCAAGACACTGACATTGATACAGTCGGATACAGAACATTTCCACTGCCACAAGCTTCCCTTGTTGCCTTTTATAACAACACCCACTTTCCTCCTACTCACAACCTCTGAAAACTGCAATCTATTCTCCAATCTATAATCTTCTCATTTCAAAAATGTTAGCTAAATGGAATCATATACTAGGCAAACGTTGGGGACTGACTTTTTGCACTCAATAATTCTCTGGAGATTCATCCAGGTTGTTAAGCGTATCAATAGTTGGTGCCTTTGTATTGCTGAGTAGTATCGTGCTAAGGAAGTACCACCGTTTGTTTAACCATGCTCCTAAAGGACTTCAGAGTTGTTTCCATTTGGGCTATTATGAATAAAGCTGCTTTAAACATCTCTGTAGAGCACTTATCTTTCATTCACTTTTATTTTTTATTGGAGTATAATTGCTTTACAATGTTGTGTTAGATTCTGCTGTACAGCAAAGTGAATCAGCTCTATGTATACCTACATTCCCTCCCTCTTGGACCTCCCTCCCACCCACCCCACCCCTAGTGCCACCCATCTAGGTCATCACAGAGCACGGAGCTGAGCTCCCTGTGCTATACAGCAGGTTCCCACTAGCTATCTATTTTACACATGGAAGTATATATATGTCAATCGTAATCTCCCAATTTGTCCCACCCTCCCCTTCCCCCTCTGTGTCCATATGTCCATTCTCTACGTCTGTGTCTCTATTCCTGCCCTGGAAATAGTTTCATCCGTACCATTTTCCTATATTCCACATATATGTGTTATTATACGATATTATACGTTTTTCTCTTTCTGACTTACTTCACTCTGTATGACAGACTCTAGGTCCATCCACATCTCTACAAATGACCCAATTTCATTCCTTTTTATGGCCGAGTAATATTCCATTGTGTATATATACCACATCTTCTTTATCCATTCACCTGTCATTGGACATTTAGGTTGCTTCCATGTCCTGGCTACTGTAAATAGTGCTGTAATGAACATTGGGGTGCATGACTCTTTTTGAATTATGGTTTTCTCAGGTTATATGCCCAGTAGTGGGATTGCTGGGTCATATGGTAGTTCTGTTTTTAGTTTTTTAAGGATCCTCCGTACTGTTCTCCATAGTGGCTGTATCAATTCACATTTCCACCAACAGTGCAAGAGGTTTCCCTTCTCTCCACATCCTCTCCAGCATTTATTGTTTGTAGATTTTTTGATGATGGCCATTATGACCAGTGTGAGGTGATACTTCATTGTAGTTTTGACTTGCATTTCTCTAATAATTAGTGATGTTGAGCATCTTTTCATGTGCCTCTTGGCCATCTGTAAGTCTTCTTTGGAGAAATGTCTATTTAGGTCTTCCACTCATTTTTTTTGATTGTGTTGTTTTTTTGATATTGAGCCCTTATCTTTTAAAGATACATACTTAAATACTTATGGATGAGAATGGATGAGATAATATGATGTCTAGGATTTGCTACCAAAAAATTCCAGATTGGGTGAGATACCAAAATAATAAGATTGGTCATTAGTTTGCAAGTAAACTATACTATTACCTCTACTTTTATATTATGTTTGTAATTTTCCATATAAAGTTAAAAAAAGGAGACGGTAAGAAAAAATTACTTATCTGATACACTTATCTCAAGATATGTGTATTTACACGTATCTTTGAGTAAAATTGAAAGTATGATTTCTTATCCTCTAATTTTAACTCATGCCAAGATTACAGGAGTTCTTTACCTAAAACATAGAGCCCACACCTTCCAGTGATTATTATTGTAACATTCACTGTACCAAATTTAGGCAGATCGAACCTAGGCATCTGTTCACTTTCTTCTTCTGGAAGTTCTTTATTAGGCTGCAGGGTTGAGATAATAGGTAGTCTGTAATGTTGGACAAAAGCAGGTAAGTAATCACCATAATCAAATGTATGAGATTCATGAGTGGCTTGTCTTCAAAACAGAGAGTTCATATCTGACATGAATAGGTCCTTATCATCAAGACAAATGCTGAGAGAACAGAAGTGTGATTATTAAAGATGAAGAGCAATAAACTATATGAGCATAGTCAAGCCTGAAAATGAAGTGAAATGCATGTTGCATTAAGCAAAGGCTACTTTTGTTTTTAAGCCACTCTGGAGGACAGGATATTATTATCATGTTCAGTCTGCAACCTAATGGTTCTTTAGAATAATCCTGCAAAATGGTGTCTACTATTTGATGCTACCAATATTCTATCAGCTCATTCTTCCCCAGTGCTGTATCACACCCTCCCCTTCACAGCACTGAGGACACCCTATTTTTTCTCCACATGGAGCCTTACAAAATCGAGGACACACTCTCTCAAAGATCTCAAGCAAAGAACAGCACATAAATAGCAACCCATTAACTAAACTGGGATTAAAAGCTAAGACCTCCAAAGTAAATATTCATAGTGACTTTCAAATACCAAGTTAGTACAATGACAACAAATGAGTTTCCCTTGCTAGGTCTTCAATGCCTGGACATACACTGAGATGAGCAGTTCTAAAGCTTAAACAAAGTGTGTTATCAAAAGTGGGGATACAAGATCAATCCCAATAAGACAAATCCCAAAGGAACATCTAAATGTTATAGTTATGTTGTACTTTGGTTATATCAAATACCCCTCCCAATAAGTGGGCCTCATACTTGGTATTGAGATAGTAATGCTTATTGTGATAGGATTTGATCATTACTACCATGCTTTGACAAGTAGGAAAAAGATGATCTGCTAACAGGCTGTCTGTATGATGCTTAAATGCCTGGAAACTAAAAGATACTAGTCAATTTCATTAAAAACTATCAACATACAGATTTGTTCATGTGGTTGGTTTAGCAACTTAGGAATTCCATCAATGGAATGAAATCTATTGGCAACATCATATTAGGTAACTAAGAAAATATGGTTGACCTCAAAATCTTATTCATATGTCACAAGCCAGAACGGAGACATGTGGAATTAAAACCCAAATGACATAGACCACGTGGAATTGTGCTATAGCACAATTAATAATAGCGATGCTAGTGACAGAAAAAAGAAAAAAATAAGAATCGGGCTCAGGTGCACAATGTTAAACGTGATTGAGAAGGAGCAGAGAAAAAAGGCCCTGAAGTTAAATACATGTATATTTTTGGATGCTCCCTTTCTCTATCCTTTGCCGTCTTCCTTGACTCTCACAACCAAAGATTTTCTGGGTCCTGTGGATTCTGACTCTACATTTTTGGACAGTTTGTGGTCACTTACAAGACACTGGAAGTTGAAACGCTTAGCACTTACCTTGACATACTTAAAGGTTAATCTAAAACACTTTGCATAAAATAAAATGCTCTTGCCAAAAATCTTTATGATGGATTTGCTTATATATCTCATTATATTATCTTTCTTCATAGCAACCACTGATTCCTGGTCTACAGAAATGGCATTTCAGAGGGGGCCATTTTTGTAAGCAGAAGTAGTTTCCGAGAAAAGGAACATATGAAAGAACGAGGGGGATATATAAAGATAGAACAAAGGCAACAGGGAAAGCATGAAACCTGGAAAGAATTCCAAGAACAAACTGCACAAAATGGGTTTGGGGAAGTGAACAGCCATGCTTGGCAGGAGCTGAAACTGTGTAGCATGGAGGCGTAGGAGAAAAGCTTGAAAGGGCTGGTGGGACCCAGGGAATGGCAGCCACTGGAACGCCAGCAAGGCATTTAGACCACATACCATAGCCCCTTGGACAGCTATTGCAGGTTTGCACATGGGTAAGATAAGAGCAGCATTGTTAGGAAAAATTGACTAGAGGGAAGGAGCAGGGAGGAAAGGAGCAGAAGACCAAAGTAGGAGGTTTTACTAATTGTTCCAGATGAGGCAACAGGGCTTGAACTAGGAAGGTGACAGTAGGAAGAGAAAGAAAAGGAGTAATTTGAGGGGCAGTGTGATTCATATACTTAAAAACTAGTTTTGTCCTCAATTAAAACCTAGAAAATGGTCATTTGCAGTCATTGCCAAAGAACTAGTTATGAGATGCTAAGGACTCTTAAGTTGATTGGGAGGTAAACTGTCATTATTGTGATCAAACACGTAAGAGGGCATAAAAATTCTATTGGCTGGGCTTCCCTGGTGGCGCAGTGGTTGAGAGTCCGCCTGCTGATGCAGGGGACGTGGGTTCGTGCCCCGGTCTAGGAAGATCCCACATGCTGCGGAATGGCTAGGCCCGTGAGCCATGGCCGCTGAGCCTGCGCGTCCAGAGCCTGTGCTCTGCAACGGGAGAGACCACAACAGTGAGAGGCCCGCGTACAGCAAAAAAAAAAAAAAAAAAAAATTCTATTGGCTGAGGGCTTCCCTGGTGGCGCAGTGGTTGAGAGTCTGTCTGCCGATGCAGGGGACATGGGTTCATGCCATGGTCCGGGAGGATCCCACACGCCGCGGAGCGTCTGGGCCCGTGAGCCATGGCCACTGAGCCTGCGCGTCCGGAGCCTGTGCTCCGCAACGGGAGAGGACACAACAGTGAGAGGCCCACGTACCGAAAAAAAGAAAAAAATTCTAATGGTGGCTGACAAAGTTATTTTTAAAGGAAGCTTTGATTAAGCTTAACAGAGGCTGGGAAAAAATAAGATTTTTGATATAAGTAAAAATTATTTTTAAAGAGAACATGATTGGTTGAAAGGTGATGAATATTTTTAAATTTCTAAAATAATTAACTACTGATTTTAGCAGGGCAGTAATAATGACTTATATGATTGACAAATCTATTTTTCTCTACTTTTGCAAATCTATTTTTTTTTTTTGCAGTACGCAGGCCTCTCACTGCTGTGGCCTCTCCTATTGCAGAGCACAGGCTCCGGACGCGCAGGCCCAGTGGCCATGGCTCACGAGCCCAGCCGCTCCGCGGCACGTGGGATCCTCCCTGACCGGGGCACGAACGCGCGTCCCCTACATCGGCAGGCGGACTCTCAACCACTGCGCCACCAGGGAGGCCCGCAAATCTATTTTTTATATCTACTTTTGTAGATCTATTTTCTCAACTTTTTCAGATCACTATTGCAAATTTATTATTAATCAAAAGTTAATTGTTTTGCAAATGCACCTATTAGTAAAATTCTGAAGCATTATAGGTGACACAAGCTAAATCATCTATTTCTTGGTGTATATGCCAACTTTGTTTCTATTCTCATTTACTTAATACATTTTTTTTTGAATACCTACTGTATGATAAATACTGTGCTGGTGCTGGGTATACAGTGAAGAGGGGAAAAAAAAACCAGGGTCTGCCCACATGGGAGTACACAGTATAATGGAAAAGACAGACATTAAATTTTTTGTTAAAAATCCAAATCGATAATTTAAACCTGTAAGATGCACTATGAAGGAAAATTACAGGGTGCTATGAGGGCTTATAACAGATAGGCTAAACCAAGCCTGGATCTGGGAAGATGTATTAAAGGAGACTGTCTTTGAACTGAAATCTGTAAGGAAGTAGAGGAGTGAAACAGGAAAAAAAAAGTAGGAGAGAGAACTAGAAGAAAAGACGAGCACAGGGTAAGAATCACATATAATACAATGAAAATACTCTCTAACCTGTTGGGTAATAGTGTCCCACGGTCCATGCAGCAGCCGAGTCTTATAGCACTCATGAACTCCTTCCCATATGTCCTTCAGAGCTAAAGGGCTTCCATCTGTGAAAGTGCATGGTAAAGACTGCCAGTTAGTAATCCATTTGACACAATGGTGCTTGATGTCTATCTAAAACTACTGAAAGAATATTATGATTTAAAAAAAATCTTTACTACTACACACACTATTTATATATCAAAAGAGTGCTATATGAATTACTATTTTCTTCCTGAGGGAAATGTAAACATTCAATCTTGTCCCCTTTGTAACCATCTAACAGTTAAATTATCTGCTCATTTATTGCCTCTAGGAATTTTTACAAAATAAATAAGATCCAAATGTGTTTTAGAGAACTGATAAATAGAAGCGTCGGCAAAGGACCAGGTAGACTCACATATTCACAAGTGTGTACTACAGATACCTCTGAAGTCTTAATACTTCCTCTAATCCTTAAATCAGAGACCATACACATGCTTCTTTCACCCTTTTGTTGGCTGAATATCTGTAATGTTCAAATAACTCTGTTGGGTACCACGGGGAATAGAGAGGAGGAAAGCACACAGTTTCTCCTAGTAAGGAGTATTTCCTTACTAGGGAAATTATGACAAGTACATCAGTAAATATTGATACTAAAATCCTAGGTAGAATGGTCAATGCCAGAGGAAAGCTGCA
Organism: Monodon monoceros; assembly: GCF_005190385.1. Taxonomy (NCBI): domain Eukaryota; kingdom Metazoa; phylum Chordata; class Mammalia; order Artiodactyla; family Monodontidae; genus Monodon; species Monodon monoceros. The sequence continues at coordinate 65,529,879 of NW_021703768.1, read as the reverse complement.
GTTCTCTGAGAGTCCAGAGGAGGGAGACATTAACACCCATTGTTTGTGGCAGGTGGCGAAGAGATCTTAGGGGTGGAGGGACTTGAGAAGGACTTGGTATGAAGAGATCAGTAAGAGCTTTAGTGAACAATAAACCTCCTTTTCTTTGTTTGAGCAACTTCGATTATTCACCTATATTCGTAATCACCCAAATAATGTATTTTACGAAGAATACTATGACACAAGGTACGTAAAGTGGAGAAATAGACATCTAGGTTCAGAAAAGAAAGCAGAAAGAGGGAATTACCTAAGGACTTTAAAACCACACACTGTTGAAAAGAAGGTGGTCTTAAATTAGAATTTAGTGCTACTTGGCCCATTTAGAGCTAACCAAGTCCTCAAGACCTATGGGTGTGCTCTTTTCTTTAGGTAAGTAGACAACGTCATTTAAAGAAGACTCATCAGCATATTAGATCCAAAGAAGTATTTGGTCATCAGGTACAACACAACTTGGGGAAATAGTCTACTCAAAAGCCCCCCAAACCAAAAGGTATTGCATTCAGACTTATGGAGTACAAGTAAAGATGTGGGGTGTAGGAGAAGAGCACAAAATTTGAAGTCCGGGCTGAGTGTGAATCCTAGTATTGGCACTTATCCTGTATGTGACTGCAAGGTATTTTGCTTCTTTTTTTTTTTTTAATTGAAATATAGTTGATTTACTATTTTGCTTTTAACTTTACTTGAAAAAATGAGGATAATAATCCTTTTCAAATCGTGTTCCTGGGACTCCCCTGGTGGTCCAGGGATTAAGAATCTTCCTTCCAATACAAGGGACGCGGGTTCGATCCCTGATCAGGAAACTAAGATCCCACATGCCGCGGGGCAACTAGGCCCACGTGCCGCAACTAAGAGAGACCGACGCAGCCAAAAAAAAAAAAAAAATCCTGCTCTTGTGAACAGTTTATATCAGTGAACACACCAGGACTGTGTCACACACATAACAAGAGTTCAATATATATTAGGTATCTCCTCCTAGCCCCCATTGCACCATTCCAGTAATTCTCATACCTTAAAGCTAAAAGGTTCATTTATAGACCATTATTTCTTAGAATTTTCTCATGTTGCTATACCACGCACATTGTGTTTGATACAGTAATATACCATAGGCAGGGCATTTCTCATGTTTGACCTGAAAAGTTGAACTTTTCTCAACCTTTATTTTCAATAAATAGCAATAGAATATTTTGATACATTTTCAATAAGTATCTTCATCTTGGCATTTATCTGGTGGCAGGAAACCATTATCTTGTGATAAATTGTTTTATTCCATTGACATTTCCATGTCTGTAAAATGAACAAGATTTATTCATCCAATTAACATTTGAATGTCATGTTTAGCTACAAGTTTAAAACAAGCTGCCTTCAATATCTGTGTTATATTATTTTCTGAACACATTTACAGAATAGGGCCAAACTTTAATCTCAAGCACTACACATCTTCAAAATATGCACATACACGTGTGTGTGTGTGTGTGTGTGTGTGTATTGATGTTGGAAGAGGGGAATAGCATCTTAGGTACGTCAGTGTCAAATAGCAAACGAAATAATCAAATTATTAAAAGGTGACATGCTTTTAAAATAATTTTCAGGTGTCAAAGTTAAAAGAAATCAAGTTGTACGATAATAAAATATTACAGCTGGTATAATTACTAATTTTATAGATAAGGCAACCAAGGTCTTGGGAAATATACATCTGCCAAAATCATGTGCCAGCTCATGACTGCACTGGAGCTGGAATCTCAGGACTCACAGTTCAGTGCTCCTCCTGCTATTCCGTGCTGCCTCTGAGGGTGAAGACTGCATCTGTCCTTTCACCACAGCAGCCCTGCTGTGCAGTTCTAAGCCTCACTCACACACTGCAAATGCTTTATATATATTTACTGAATAAATGACAAGTGAAAGGATGCTTTCCTTAACTTTATTTCCTCTAAGACAGGGAAAGGCTTTGCATACCTAGAGAAGAATGCTGGGTTTAAAATCTGGTAATCAGTAATGATCTCAATTTTATTCCTTAAAATATTTCAGCTAAAAATCTAAGGATGGAGTAAATGGTTTGGCTATTACCACTGTCAAAACCCTGCATACCCTGCTGGAAACATTCATACAAAATGCAATAATCAGCAGCCTAGCAACAATGTGGAGAGACCCAAGACAAATGTTATAGGATATTTTCATCAGATTTGATGCTAGAATTAAGGGTATGTGTCACAAGTTTTCAGGCAACACGTAATTTAGAGAAAAAAATTTAACACCTTAAATATAAGAATTAAAAAATGACCTGGTTAGCTCAGAATAAGAGACAATCACAAGGAATAAAAAATAAGTTCAAAACATAGAAAGATGCATGATACTCTTTTATGTATGTCTATAAGAGTGCTACCTGCTTGCTACAAAGAGGAGAGTGTTTTTTAAGTGAATGGATGTGATTGGATTCTCTAATGTGTTTAGAAAACTGTTTAAAAACACACATGTTAATGATGATCAAATGAGTGCTTGCGCAAGTTACTTTGACAAGAGTGTCGATCTCTCCAGTTTCTGCCAACCATTTACACTACGGAAGATCTGGGTAATATAGCTTTGTCTGTCACACACAGATATGACAATAATGATTTAATGAAGTATGATGTGGATTCTTTTCCCTAAGCCCTCATCACCGGTTTGCCTAGTCATAGCTCACACCTTCAAGAGCAAAAACATACAAAAGTTAGTTTTGTGATCCTGTATTCAAAGACAAAAAATGCTGACCTGATCAGCAATATCTTCAAAACCATGACATATGCAATTGACATGCAAAATATATTCAAATATGACTGTATTACAAAAGCAAAATGGAGGCTTCACATATCCCACTGAAATCATTGAAATGAGATAGTCAAATATATATTTTAAATCACATCATAAAACCTTAAATATGGCAGAAACATGAAGAATTTTGTGATTTTGAATCTATCTATTTATGAAAACTGAAGACCCAAAACTTAAAATTAAAATGTGGATATACACTATTGATACTATGTATAAAATACAACTGATGGGAACATACAGTAAAGCACAGGAACTCTACTTAATGCACTGTGGTGCCCTAAACGGAAGGGAAATCCACAGGGCAGGGTATATATGTATATGTATGGCTGATTCATTTTGCCGTGCAGTAGGAGCTAACACAACATTGTAAAGCAACTATACTCCAATAAAAATTAATAAAAATTAAATTAAAATGTGGACATAAACAAATACTTGGTTAAACTCATGAAACATTATTTTGTGCCTTTATGTTCAGCTGAAGTTATCTTCAATCAAGAACTTTAAGCCCTGTTTATAGGGTCTATTTTTTCCGTCTGGCCTCAGTCAGAGGAGACATAAGCATACTCAATCAACAACTCCCTAGTTTCAGACCCAAGATATTCGATAGCACCAATTTCAACATGCTTAGAAATCTCATTAATCACACTGAAGCTGAGAAGCTCAGTAAAATCCCTTGCATACTTGAAAAAGAGAAGTAGAAGCTGAAATAATTTCAGCAGCAACCTACAAAGTGAGCATGGTAAATTAAGGTCATTTGTTTCACAAGTGTTTACTGAGTGCCTACTATGTGCTTCTATCACCTGGAATGATAATACACATTTAAGCTAAAGGAACCCAGCAACCTATAATAAAATGTCAATGACAAAAGAGGCAGAGATATTGGATGAAAAATAGAATAATTAAAAAGTACAATCTTTAGCAACTGCCAGTAGCATTTAACATTTTCATATAACATCTCTCAATTGAATAATAACCTACATGTCAAGTAATCTATATATTACTCAAAATGTTCAGCTTTCTAAATTAAATTTCTCAGGGCTATTAGTTTTCATGAATCAAATAACAGCATGAGATATTTCACTAGCACTACCTAACGCTAGTGCAAGCATGCTGAAGTCACCTTTAACCTGTGGTGCATGCTTTCACTAAAATTTCATAACTCCTAAAAAGAAGATTAGAGAGAATATAAATTATTTAGAGTAAATGTAAGAATAATGTTCTGAATGTGGTCACTAGAAATAAAAAGGAAAGGGTGGATTTTTCACAATGAAATATGTCATTACTCAATATATTGTCTTCAAGAGAGCTTTGAAGTCTATAAAAATTCATGTCACACTCCACAGTAAGGCAGAGATGACGCTCCATCAAACGGGAAAATTCATTTTTGCTTCAGTGAGAAAATTATATTGTGATATGAAATGAGTGTTAATTGTTCATGTACATTCACATCAGCTACTATGCTGGCTAATTCTGTAATTTTTATTTATTCCTACATACATTTTTTGCATTTTGAGTATTAACCTCAAGAAATCTGAATGAAAATTCCAAAAGTATAGATTATGGCAACTTCTCTTTAATGTTTCTTAAATTTTGGTTACTGCATTGTGCAGTAAAATAAAAAGGCTAAAGAGTTTGTCTTAACTCCATAGTTTTCTATGTAGCCTTGAATAAATAAACCATTTAACCCCGCTAAGCACTCAGTTTGTATGACTGTACTTGAGGAGAGTAACAGTTCCTATCTTACAGTGTTATTGTGAGGGCCAAGACACAGAACTCAGCCAGCATTACTGGAAGGTACTACATGCCAAGCCCCACTTTACATATTAGCTCACAAACCTTAAAACTCTATAAAGTAGGTATTATTATTATTATCTCATTTTTTAGATGATGAAAGAAAGGAAACAAAAAGTTCAGTAACTTCTACAACGTCACATAGTAATTAGCAGAGTGAGGAATCAGAACCAAGGCATTCCAGCTCCAGACTCTGCATTCTGACCAGTACCCAGGAGCTCTTTGTAAACTATAAAGTGATACACACATATTAGTTGTGGTGTTGTTGGGTTTTCTTTTGCGGTACGTGGGCCTCTCACTGTTGGGGCCTCTCACTGTTGTGGCCCCTCCCGTTGCGGAGCACAGGCTCCGGACGCGCAGGCTCAGCGGCCATGGCTCACGGGCCCAGCCGCTCCGCAGCATGTGGGATCTTCCCGGACCGGGGCACGAACCCGTGTCCCCAGCATCAGCAGGCGGACTCTCAACCACTGCGCCACCAGGGAAGCCCCTGTGGTGTTGTTTTTGTTGTCACTAGTAGTCTCTACCAGCATTGCCTAACCTAGGAGTATCTAGAATTTTGCCTTTCCTAGGTTTCTTAGTAGGCCAGGCCTGCCCTTTCCCTCATCAATGCATGGACAAATCCCAAGTCCAACCAGGGCCTCTCTTGATCCCTCCAGCTCAAGGTAATCTCTGCCCTCTGAGGCCTGGTGGTAATTTTTCCCCCAGCTTTATTGAGATATAATGGATCCATAGCATTGTGTAAGTTTAAGGTGTACCATATGATGATTTGATATATAGTATATACTGGGAAATGGTTACCACGATAAAGTTAGTTAACACATTCATCCCCTCACATATTTACCATTTGTGTGTGTGTATATGTGTTAATGTGGTTAGAACATTTAAAATCTACTCTCTTAGTAACTCTCAAGTATAAATACAGTATTGTTAACTGTAGTCACCATGCTGTACATTAGACTCCCAGAACTTATTCATCTTATATCTGAAAATCTGTACCCTTTAGCCAACATGTTCTCATTTCTCTCACCCCCGCCCCCACCCACCCACCCAGCCTCTGTCAACCACTAACCTATTCTCTGCCTGGTGACAATTTTTACCTCTCTTATGGCCCTTAACATATTCTACTTGTTACAGTGAATTTCAAACCTGTCTTGTTTCCCTCAGTAGACTGTAAGCTCCTTGAGGGCATCAATCATCTCTGATTCCTTTATTCATCTATGCATTCCAGAAACATTTTCATGTCTTGTGCATAAATATTTTCCAATGCTTGGATAGATGGATGTTCAATATTATTTCTAGAGCAATAAGCACAATCATTACTAAGAATAAAGACTGAACAATCATGATTAAAAATTCATTGATTAAAAGCTTTTCATTTATGTAAAACACTCATATAAATCTATAGTGTTAAGTAGATGAAGATAGAGTGAATATTTGATTTTTCAGCATCCCAACATAGTTCCTACTTGGGAGATAAATTCCAAAATAAGTGGTAGGCAGAACCCCATTCCATACCACTAAAGCCAAAGAGAGGCAGACATCTTAACACTTTTGCCTTCAGTTGACTCTACAATCTACCCTTCCAATAAATCCTTTTCTGCTTTATCATGGGAAGGTTCAATTATTTGCAGCTAAGTATATGCTAACCTAACTAATACACCCCAGATAAATGGTTTATAAGTCTTGCTTAATATTTATCAATTTTCAAAATTATCATCCCCAATGTTTTAAATGTCATATATTTGTCTAGTAATTTTGAGTGGAAAATAAATGTAAGACATCTTTCAGTTACATGAGAAAGCTTATGTACGTTGCAATCCACCTTTATGAGAAATATGCCCAACAGCACAAAGAGGAGTAATTTGGGGGTCACCTTAAACTGTCCACAAACTGTGTTAAGAACTTACAATAATGCAGGTGATGCTATATCCTCTCATTTAAATTAAACACTTAACCTAGCAGAAGTACACACAAGACCTTCTTGAAGAATCTCTGAATCAGAAAATGTCCCCAGGGAAGCAAAACTGGGTCTACAAGGTACCCGAGACACCAACTCTGAGATACAGCTATTCATCAGAACTCCGAAGACCACATCACCAGATGAATATCTACATTAGGTCTGCTGGTTCTAAAGCAGAATGCACTCTACTTTCAATCCTACCCAAAGTGTTCTGAGGTTTGGATTCCAACCTCTTGCTCTGGCACACCAGTACTCAGCATTTTGGACTCCTGGCTTTCTTCCAATCTCAGTACCCCACAGAACATGGACCTGTTAACACCTGCAGCAGCACCCTGACTATCCATCCAACTTGATCTCCTTCCCATGATCACCTTCTCAGCACAGCACCTAATATATGGACTTAACGAACTCTGCTTTGGTGACTAATTTAAAGGACGAGAAAACCAATATACTAGTTTCCAGTTATGCAGTGATTTTCCTCAGCATGTTTTTTAAATAGGCTAATGAGTTTTTGTGCTGTGCACACAGTAGGCACTCATGTACGTTTTAATGGATGTTTCAAACAGGGCTTGTTTTGTCAAGAGTAAGCAAAGAAATGTTTCTTCTTTATGGTCCACAACACATTTATTTGTCCAGGAAAGCTAAAGTACAGTCCCTTATTGGTAAGAAAATAAATTTGTCTGCCTTTTCATGTCCTCTTCCTGTCCTCTGAATCCATGTAAAATCTGTTACTTTTTGTGTATGTGATGCTTTGTACTAACACAGGTTTGAATAAACCTTTTAGCTAATTAGGTGTCCCTGTAGTTTTGTTGCACCTTTTCTTTAATACATTTTAAAATTAGGGTTTGACTTTTCAATGGGATTCTATCCCCATCATGTGTTCTAACCCAGCATCCTACTTGTACCCTAATTCCTCATAATGTTTCAAACATTTACCTGGTTCGACAAATAATTTCATTAAATTCCCTCGATTATTTAAACTTTTCGGTTTGAATATATTTATATTAGTTAAATAATTTTTCATTATTTTTCTTAATAATTTTCACTGTTTGCTCTTCAAATTTCATTTCAACCCCTAGAATCTCTTTTTAATGCACTAAAATTCATGTTCCATTGCATTATTATGACTTTGGCTAGACCTATGGTTTATTTAAATATAAGTGGCATATATGAACTTTCTGAAAGATTCTCTACTACCAAATAAGACTAAATTGTCTGCCAAGTCATTTTCTATTTCCCGGTCATTATAATAATTAACTAGAATCATTTTTGCTTTAATCTTTAAGTACCCCTCTAATCCACCTTTCTTTCCTGTTCAACAAGCAGCCTTCACTCTCACTCTATTTTCCCTGAAAATATGTTCCTTCCAGTTCATTCTAAGAGACTATTAAAAATTTTTTAAAATATTTCTAACAACTATACCAAAAAACGCCAAATTCCTTTTCCTAAATTTCACTCTTCATAATTTCTTCTCATCCTTCATCAATTCTCTCTCTGCTCTACCCAGTCATACTTCCTGCTCTAGAAAACCCCTCCTTTGATCCCATTCACTTTTGCTCAACCTCTTTCACCCTTTCATTATACCCTCCAACCCCATCCCATCCATTATCTCTTCCATAATTTTACCTCAACATATCTTTCCAACCACTTCTTCTACAATTTGGAATAGAGGTTTTCCTCAAACCAGCCTCTCATTGTTCCCCAAATACGCCATGCTTTCCAGCCCTACAGCTTGGCACTCACCTGTCTCCCCTTATCCAGTGCTTTTCCCAGCCTCTTCAGAAAAGCCAACCTGTTATGTTCCCTTGAAAATTGTTGGGCAGAGCTATGAATATTTTACTTTTATTCTCCAACTTCCTCCAACCCCCGTCTTTCCTGTTTTCCTGTCATTTTCTTCTATACGGTCCAAAGACTCCCTCCGGTTCCACACCAGGGACAAGCCTCTTCCTCCTCCTCCCTGATGATGTATATACTATTCTAATTCCAACCTTTTCGTTATTCTTCCTTTGAGCTGGGCTTTATCTTGGTTTGGTCATGCTGCCTTTAAGAAGGAATTATTCTCTGCCTATTTCTCTTGCCCTGTTTCTCCATGAGCATCATTCAAGCATACAACAAGTGGATAAATCTTCTACGTGAAATATCTGGGTTACATTTTTAATTCTATACTCTTACTCCCTGGGCCAATAATAGAATGGATCTCCAGAAAGAACAGACATTCAGTTGCTGAATGGAAGAAATGTTGTTTCCTTCCCTATTCAAAAGCAGCCCTTCTAACTAATTAAAGAAATATGTCAGAACGGTTCCCAAGAAGAACCCATATGTCAGCACCAAAGAATTAAATATTTTGAAAATGAGAAGAACCACTTGGCCTATTTTTCAATAGAGATCGCAAACAAAGGAAAGGAAGAGAGACAGGGAAGAAATTAATCAGAATTCAAGCTGAAATAAATATAGAAATCTCTAGTTGTAATGAAAGGTAAAACTAGGTAAGCTTAGGAGTCTGGTGAAGCCCAAAGCCATTATGTATATTTCTAAGGTTTACACCACATTTCTAACACTTACCATCAGCTTTTGACCAAGTCAAGCCCTCAAAAGGGAACACTGGGACATAAAAAGGTGCTGGAATGATGAGCAGCAGTTAGAAGCCTTTCGCACACTACAAATAATTCTTTAACGCGGTGCGCTTCAAAAATAGTTGGGGGAGGGCTTCCCTGGTGGCGCAGTAGTTAAGAATCCGCCTGCCAATGCAGGGCACACGGGTTTGAGCCCTGGTCTGGGAAGATCCCACATGCTGCGGAGCAACTAAGCCCGTTCGCCACAACTACTGAGCCCGCGCACCTGGAGCCTGTGCTCAGCAACAAGAGAAGCCACCGCAATGAGAAGCCCGAGCACCGCAACGAAGAGTAGCCCCCATTCTACACAACTAAAAAAAAGGCCACGTGTAGCAACGAAGACCCAACGCAGCCAAAAATAAATAAATAAATAAATTTATTAAAAAAAAAAATAGTGGGGGAGAAAAAAAGGTGGGCCCTTGAAGACAAGAATGCTTTGTGAGAATGGACCTCATAGACTACAAAGCACTGTCTGAATGTAGGCTATTTATTAGTACTTGAGAGAAGTGCAGTTACCTCTCACCCACTGCTGGGTAGCAAATGGTATTAAGCGTGCCCCACCACCTCTCCGAAACCTAAAATGGCAAGAGTGGTTAGGGAAAAAAGAGTGCTGGGAAGGACTTATTTCTTCTCTTAAATTCATATTAAACCCTAGGGAACGGAGTTCCCGTATGGCCAAGTAGTAGAAATGTTTCTGCATATGCCCAGAAACAGAATGCTGTCTCACCTTAGCTGTCTGCCTTCAAGGATCAAACAAAAATATGTGTTTATAGAAGTGGAAGGGCTGCCCACCTAGCTTAGATGCTCACCTTTGAGTCCTCAGGACTTTCTATTTTCCTTAGTCAAGCATTCCTGCTGTCTCTGGGAAGCACCAGACTAAAGAGTAAAGATATATAGACGGTTTAGGTTCTGAGTTTCCTGGAGACAACAGCATTACTCCCTTCCATATAACTCATCAGAAAAGTTCAAATAAGGCACCATCACAAGGGCTATATGCAAAGATGGCTATATTTCCATCTTTGGGCTATATGCAAAAATGGTTAGAAATTCCTGCTCACTGTTTCATTCAGTAAATACTTGTTGATACTGTGGGTATAAAAATGAGTAAGACAAAGAATACATATGTCATATATGTATTACACACACACACACACAGAGCTATGAATAAAGTTTATAACTTTGTAGATTGTAAGTACTCACTATTAATTTCCTTCCTCCCTCTTTTTACCTTAAACCCCTATCTTCTAGCTTACCATTTTATAGGGGACAAGTAAACAAATATTTTTCTGATATTGTGCAACATGATATACAATATAATGTGATATGATATGACATGCGGGTGACAACAGTAAGTGGCATGTAAGCTGAGTCTTAGGCAGTAGTTGGCCTGGTGGACACTGGACATATCAAGGAATAAGAGGTAATCACAGTCCAATGATATGCATTTCAAGAAACAGAATAAAGATTTCCTCTGGCATCTAAGCCAGTCGATAAAAGAAAAGGTAATGTCAATTTAAATGGGAATTACTTACCACTTTCTTTACCTAAAAAAAGAGGTACTGAAATAAAATTTAGAGCAAAGCAGAGAAACTAGTTTTTACTGAGTCAAATGCAAAAAAAAAAAATCTTAAATATCTGTCAAAAACAAGGCTAAGTGAACTATTTTTGAAGCAACAAAAAAAGACCCCTGAGCAAGAAATTTTATAGCCATCCTTTTTCTAGGTCGGAACTCTCTTAGAATGAGACAAAGAAAAATCTGGACCTGGAATAAGAGGAAGATGTTAGGAATCCATTCACCACACTGACAGAGATTTGTTTAAGAGATGAAGGGCCAGAGTAATCACGTAACAAATAAAGAGGGAATGGACTGAGGGGAAAAAAGGAAAAATTCTGACACCAGAGTAAAGGCCGATACATTTTTAGAATACTCATTAGGTTAAGTTAGGTAGAAAAGAGAAAAGAAATTATTAGACTATGATAAAGGAAAGAACCATTTTTCATGTTTCGTCACAGGAAAACATTCAGTATGCTTTAAAAAAATTAAATGTGGTGTTTTAATGTACCTGAAAAACCACTAAGTGAATTCCGGAATCAAAAAGTTCCTAATGCTCATTCTATAGAACACAGAGTAGGGAGGGTGGAGAACAAGAAATGCTTCCACACAAAATAAATGACTCATTTTGATTTCCTTTATAAAAACATAAATGAAGGGCATCTTAAAAATATATAAATAGGATCCAAAAAGGCTAGGGTTTTTTTTTGTTTTTTTTTTTTAAGAAATAGAAAATCATCATGAAGAAAAGATCTTAGGAAGTATACAAATTTCATTAAAATATAATTGGATTTGCAGGAACAATTACTGTGCTGTACTGTAAGGGGAGCTGTTGGCACATAAGAGCAAAGTACACATATGAGCTCATCCGCCGGCCTCGGCAAGACCCACTTCCAGCTAGAAGCAGTCATGTTTCAGCACCTCCGATTCCCTAATGCTGACAAGCTAAACAACTTGTTTTGTCTCTGGGAGCTCTTCTCTGGTGATTAACTGCTTATGGTGAATACTAATTATATGAAAGTACAGTATTGAAGAAGTAGTGTCCTATTTCCTCTACCTGCAGCCTTGACAGGGCTTTGAATCCAGAAGGTACTGGGTAGAGCCCTTGCAAACCAAAACCTAGAAGGACATTTTTCTTCCCTCTGGTAAATAAATGTATCCCTTTCTACTTTTTAGTATAACACAGCTCACTGACAAGAAACTTCCTTTAACCTCTGGGCTCCAAACCCAATAGAATTACAATAAAGTGAGTGTTTTAAAGGCCTGTAATAATCATACGGATAAATCTGCAGCAAGAGTTTGTGAATTGGTGAACTATCAGTGTCCTCAACTCCCCATGTTCCATGTTGAAAATTTACCCCAAATTGTCAGTTCTTAGGAGCTGCACCCTAGAGTAAAATCTTCTCACCAGGGAGTCTATGAGAATTTGTTCTTGTGTTTTAAATCCTAAGTGCTTGTTAAACCGCCAACACTGCAAAATTAGAGACCATTAAACAATATAAGGCAGCAAGTGATTAAATCTACCAAATACACATTCAAAGCAGCTTAAGCTACTTTTTAATTAAAAATAAAATATCACTGGCTAAATTCAGATGTCTTAGCTATCCAGAAAAGGTTAGGAGCCTGTTCAAAATGCAAAATGCTGCTGATAAGTCCAGACAGAAAAGGAGAGATAGGGTAGTGGTGGGCTGGGGTTGTCTCTGAGCCCAGGGTGGAGGGGCCTCAAGATGTTGACCCGGTTAAGTCACAGGACATGAAGGGGGGGAGTCCCGGCTGCGCTGCAGGGTGAGGGCTCCACGCGGCTGCTCATTAAATAAGCTTTATTAGCCAAGGCCTCAGAGGAGACAGGGTGTTCCACCTTCTTGGCAAGGGGGATGAGTTGAGTAACAGCATCGCAGGAAGCTGAGGTATTGGAGATGTATAGATGGCCGAAGGAAATGTTAGTGCTATTTTTAAATATAGCTTAAATGGATTGATAAACAGTTCCTGAAATAATAATTTGTGCTTGGGGAAGGAGACATGGGGACTTTTGAGTTAATGGGATCACTTGAGATTGAAGGAAATTTTTACTGTAAAGTTAGAAGTAAATAAACATTGTAGCTTTAAGTTGTTCCTCCTTGTTTAAAGTAAAGAAAAGAAAAAGGGCCAGGGGGCTTAGTCAACGCTGGGCAGGAGGCCAAGAATCTGAAGATCAGACTTAAGGCTGGGATGATATCATTCACTCTGAAGTCTTGATACTCTTTCTAAAGCATGAGAAAATTTACTGGTAAAACCTTACCTCACCCACAGTTTTCTTATTTTTAACTCTATTTTTTTCTCTCAAGAATAATTTTCCAAATCTGCTTTCTGCCTTATATGTAAATGCTATGAATTTACATTTAGCTTCCAACATGGTCTTACCTAAAAAGCTTGCCCTAAAGTAAAGCACAGGCACTTGGTAGCTGCAGGAATATAAGACATGATACTCATATTTAATCACTTCGGTTGCCGTGGTGGTCTCCGTCACCTCAAAATCATCCAGGGGTGGCTCTAAAGCCTCCTGAAAAAAAGCAAATACAAAAACTAAATGTGTCTGTCAATAAAAAGAAGTCCTTTAACACAGAGAGAGAAAGATGAGGTTTTCTTCTTGCAAAATAACAGTTAAATAAATATAGGACTATGAGGTAAGGAAAAGGGAGTTTCCCACATTAATGTTTAACATTTGAGTCCTGGGTAAATAGTAAAACCAGAAAACAGCATTAAGTAATTCCAGATTGTTTTTGAGAGACAAAGCAGCTCTGGGTAAAGAAACAGGAAGAAAAAAAAAAAAAAGTAAAAAGATCTATTGCAACAGCGACTCTGAAAAATCTTTACTGTACAATTTTAGCAACAAGATGATGACTATACAAGCTACCTTCTTCCTTACCTGTGAAAGCTAAAAACATCCTAACAATTGAACAAGATACTGCGAAATGTCCCTAAAGATTCTATTGTACTTGCCAAAAGGTGATTCACTGTGTGCTGAACAATTCCCAGTTCCATTTTGAATAAGAAAGCTATTTTGCAAGAGGCTGAATTTGTTAGGTACATTTCAAAACCTGAGATGAATCTGTTTTCTTTATTATTGTGTTATCTTTGATACATTTCTACAATAAATCTTGATTTATAATAGAGTAGATGGTAAATATTAATGTCAACTTAAATGAGGTTTTTTAAACAAAGATGGTTCTAAGCTAGTTCACTTCTCACCTAATCATTCTCCACTGGTTGATTTTTTAATATGTGTGGGGTTTCTTAAGAATGTATCTTAACGTTTGGAAGCAATTAATTGGAACATGTTGAGTCAGAATCTGATTCCATCCACATTCACTTATTTATTTGGGCTGAAGAATTTCCTTTGACATTAATTTAGTAGAAGGAAAGAAGCAGGTTGGTTTGGCTCATTTCTCCCTCTCATTAAAACGGTAACAACAATGAACAATCGGGAAGAGCTACAGGAAAGATTTCAAACTTTACCAATATGAAATAAGGTTTCCTGTAGAGATAAGTAAAGCCACATACTACTCTCCAGATGTTATCTGCTTTACTAATTCCCCACTCACAGTCAATTCACTGGGGGAGATATTACACTAGGTAAATCACAATTGAAGATATTTACAAAATAGCTTTTCACTAAACTCCAGTAAACACTATCAATTAAATACAATGAATTAAATAACCAAAGAGAACTCACTAAAATAAATATTCCAGATAGAGAAAATTAATACAATAGCAAGGAAGAGTTTTGTCTATTTTTTTATTTAAATTTTCATTAGGCAAAGATAAATACGTCTTCTTTTAAAGCAATTCTTCTAACCAAAATTCTTTCTTTTTGGTCAAAGATTGGGTTCTTTAGCATTTTAAATTTCTTTTCTTTCGTAACGTTATTAAATCATTGTGATTAAAAATAACTGCAAACACTGCACAAGTACATTAAAAAAAAAAAAAATTGAAATTCCCCTCATCCCAGCACTTCAGTACCTCAGATTTGTAACCATTTTCAAAAGGTCATTGTGTATTTTTCCAGTCGTTTTTATTTTTTGGTCTGCAAACACGTTTATACACATACATCCACCTACCCTCCCACCTCTGCATCCCCAATTAAGTCATGCTATATATACATATGTTCCTTGATTTGATTTATTCACTCATGAACATACTAGCACGTGCTGCCATGTCAGTGCTGCAGATTTTGCTCCTTCTTTTAATGACTTCACTACATTCCAATATATGACTATGCCATAGTTTTGTGTGTGTTTTTTTAAACATTTCCATATTGCTAGATATTTTAGGTTAATTATAATTTTCTGCTACAACTAATGCTGCCATGAATATCTTAGCACATATATTTTTATACACCTCTGTTTTTCTATGGTGCAGATTCCTAAAGGTGACATTAATGTATGAGGGAGTACGTACATTTCAAATTTCAATAGATTCTGCCAATTTGTCCTCAGAAAAAGGCTGTATCAATTTATATTACCAGCAAAAATGTAAAAGAATGCCCTTTCCCAATTCCCATAAATACTGAATACTATTTGTTTTTAATTTTTGCCTATTTGATGAATTTTTAAATGTCAGTATTTTGTTTTAGTTTCTAGTTCCTTGATTACTAGTGAAAGTAAACATCTACTCATATATTTATTGGTAATTTATATTCTTCTGTGATGTGCCTGTTCTTATTCCTTTCCTATTTTTCTGATATTTAATTTCCATTTTTTCTTATTGAATTATACAAACTCTTTGTATATTAGAAATAATAACTTATTACTAGAAATATATACATCTCTGCACCATAGAAAAACAAAGGTGTGCAAGTATATGTGTGGTATGTATGTGTGTGTGTATAAAACACTTTCACTCAGTTTTTTTTAACTTTGTTTCTTGTACATATTATCATAATTTTTTTTTTTACCTTCATGTAGTCAAAGCTATACATTTTCTGTTTGCAGCTTCTGAGTTATCTATCTTCATTAGAAGGACTCCTGCTATGTCCCACCTCATCCTTAAAAAATATAAAAATGTTAAACTCCTCTATTCTACACACACATACTCTGTCTCTCTCACATACATACATGTTTTTAAATTGACATTTAGATCATTAATCCATCTGAATTTTGTTTTTGTGTATGGTGTGAGGTAAGAATATTTCCCAAATGATTTCTAATAGACCATCATTTTCCCATTGATTTTTAATGCCACTTTTACCATAAATTAGATTTGTGTGTATGTGTGTATTTATTCCCTATTCTTCTCTATTAAGCTATTTCTCTTCTTAGACCATCACTGTCCAGTTTGTAAATAAATATTGAATTCGGTCATTAATTTCGGCACAAAACTTCAGAAATAGTCTGCCTGGGACTCAGCCCTGCTAGGGAGGATAAAATTCCTGGAAAGACTGTCCTTCACCCAAACTCAAATTAAGCACTCAGGTATGTGCTGGGGTTGACACCAGGTTCTTGCAACTGGTGACCAATTAGACATAGATTCAGACTCTCTGGAACAGTTTGGAGGCCCACAGAATAAGAGAGAGGGGACAGAAAAAGCTTCTTCAAGAGCTCTCAGAAGTCCTCCAGTCACTGTTCTCGCTGGCAGCTGAGTACCTCGGTAGGATTTGAAGGCTGGAGTGCCTGTCCTCTAATCGCGAGTGCTGCTATGTCAACCCAGCCCCTTGCTCTGAGCGGCCGCCTACAGGCAAAGACATTTTTGCATCCTTAACTCATATTAAATGAACTGAATTCTTGGCCTGTTTCTGCTAGGATCTTTCCATCATTCGTGGTCACCTTCAGGATGCCCATGCAAATATCATCCTGTGAAGTCATGCAATTTGGAAATCTCGGACTTCTACATACTTTCTGCTTCCCTTTCCCGAAGTGCCAGATGGTTTCAGAACTTAAAGACCAAGGTTCTTGGCTTATTCATCTTTGTGTTCCCAGAGACTCTAACACAGAGCTGAGAACACTGGTAAGCAATATTTTCTGCAGCAGTTGCAGATCTGGTTCCTCCCATTTAAGTATATTATAACAAACATCATAGGTGATTTACCAGCAAGCCTACCCTGACCCTAAATTCTGAAAAGAAGTAAATGGAGGAGTAAAAATGCAAAAGATCACCAAAGATGATATACAAATGGCAAACAGGCATATAAAAAATAATTCGATATCATTAGCCATCAGGGAAATGCAAATTAAAACTACAATGAGATATCACTACACATCTATCAGAATAGCTAAAATAACAAACAGTGACATCTTCAAATGTTCGTGAAGATGCAAAGAAACTAGATCATTCATACATTGCTGCTTGGAGTATAAAAGGGTACAGCCGCTCTGGAAAACCATATGGCAGTTTCTTATAAAACTAAACATGTAATTACCATACAGTCCACCAATTACACTCTTGGGCATTTATCCCAGAGAAATGAAAAACCTGTACACAAATGTTCATAGTAGTTTTATTCAGAATAGCCAAAAACTTGAGACAGTTCAGATGTCCCTCAGCAGGTCATGGTTAAACAAATTGTGGTACATCATCCCACGCTGCTCGGCAATGAAAAGAGCAAATCGTTGATACACACAATCACCTGAGTGAATCTCCCGGTAATTATGGAGTGATAAAAGCCAATCTGAAAAGGTTACAGACTGTATGATTCCATTTATATAACATTTTTAAATGACAAAATTTTAGAAATGAAGAACAGAGAACAGATTAGTGTTGAGGGGATGGGCAGAAGGAGGTGGGTATGGTTACAAAATAAGATGAAGAGTCCTTGTGATGATGGAATTGTTCTATATCTTGACTACAGTGGTAGATACATGAACCTACACATGTGATAAAGTTGTATACAGCCAAACACACACACACACACACACACACACACACATATAGATCAGTATAAATAAAATGGGGAAATCTGAATAAGATCAGTGGATTGTATCGATGCCGATACCCTGGTTGTGATATTACACTATAATTTTGCAAGATGTTACCACTGGGGTAAACTGGGTTACGGGTACGTGGGATCTTTCTGATTATTTCTTATTACTGCCTGTGAATCTGTATTTATCTTAAAATTTCAATTAAAAAATGAAAAGGAAAAAATAGCTAGACAATTTGAGATTCGTTAAAAACAAAATACAATATCTAAGACCTCAGGGCTAACAGTACAGATGGCAGAGGGATTACGTTGATAAAGAGAGGCTGATGTCTGGAATTAGCCTTACAATAACACAGGAGAGGTGTCAGTGGATGGAGATGTGGAAGGGGCACGGTTGGCCACGGAATGATGATTGTTGGGGTTGATTGATGGGTCTGCAGGTTCTTTATACCTTTCAATCTAATTTTTTGAATATTTTTAATTCTCATAAATTTTTTTTTAAGGTAACAAAAGTTTCTGCTACCATGTTACAGGATACAGAATCACAGAACTCTAATAGTGAAAGGAACTTCAATCATTCCATCTCGCCCAACACTCACCTTGCTGATCCAAACAAGAAGGCCCAAAGAGGTTAGTGGTTTACCCAATGTCACCCAGATAATTAGAGGCAGAGGCAGGCCTATGACCCACATCTACTGATCCTGAAACCACTGTTCTTTGTACTGGAGAATGCCCTTTCTTAACTGTTATATACTTAATTTGGACTGATGTTCTAGACACCATCAGATTACTATTAACATTTTGAGTACGTTTGTTAATATTTTATTACTTTTCTTTTATTATGTTTTAAAGAGGATTTGGATATATTTAATTTGATATTAAGAGTTAATAGAAAAAGGAGTCACATGTACATTTATTTTCCTCACAATGTTGCTATTTCATTAAATGAGAAGATACCTGTGTTTAGAAAATTACATTCATTCAAAGAGCTAAAAGGTTAAGTAGTTCACATTAATTATAGAAACCTTGATTTTATTGAATTCAATTAACAATAAGTTGACAGTGATCTCTCATTTAGAAAATCTGATATGAATTAAGCTTTACAACTAAATCTCATTAAATAGTGATCATGCTAAAGACACTTCATAGATATTTTATTGAAAGCAAATCCAAATAGTGTACTGTGCTTAGGAAATGAGATCCGTGTCTCTATTTAGCCTACAGGGAAAAGTAATTGGAGGAAGAAAAACTTTTTTTCTACGACTAGAAATCTCTATTACTATTACTGAGCAAACATAAGCAACGAGATTTATTCATAATGTCCCTTGAGGGAAAGAGATTCTACTTGTTTATCTTCCACCAGTTAGGTTCTTAATTCAAACCTAACAGTTACAGGCCGGAATCGTAGCCAAGAAGCCAAAGAGTGACAGAGGGACAGTACTGGTTCAGGACAGTCTTTAGCTGCATCCACGAGTGGACACATAACCATCTAATCTTTCCATCTAATGGAAAGATGGACTGTGTAACGAACTTCGCTTGATTTTCCTGAGCCAACATCCTTTTAATATTTTCAGAAGTGATAAAGACTGACAAAGCCTTTGGACAAATCGTTGAAAAATTAATTCCTTAAGAAAGGAAGAATTTTAATTATTAAAACATTTTAAATGAATTATAAAAATAACCTACCTATGTGGGACTCTAAGTAAGCAGGCCCTTTTTGTTTTGTTTTGTTTCACGTGCTCATTATTTTACAGTGGGGTGGTTTTTTCACTATTTTTACTCCTAGAATGACTCTTTTTTTCATGATCTCTGTGGCTTTTGAGTGCGTGATTGTCACAAGAACTTTGCAAGTGATGGCATTCTTTTAGCAACTGTAAATGTTGCATCCAGTACGCAAGAGAGAGTTCAACACCAGGCAGGCGTGTGTCTGACAGCATCTGGGGTGACACTGGTACCAAGATGGTCCCAAGGATAGCATCTCAGTGAGCTTCCCCCTTTCCCAGTAACACTATCACTACTCCTGATTTTTTTTGGAAAGAAAGGGGTGCCATTCTTTGCTCTCCAAGCTCCATCAGAGGGGAGCGAATTAGCATCCGCATGGCCAATGTGGGTTCTCACTGAGAGAAAGAATCTGTCTCCTGTGTGGGATTAAATCCGATGCAGCCTGGCATGCTCAAGGGCAAGGCAGTAGGGAGGGGACACAGAAACCTGCCAAAGCACATCTGGCAGTTTTCTGGATGTTTACTGCTGGCTCCATTGTGCTTCGAAGGCCATGTTTCCTTTAGGACTGTGCGGGAGACAGCAAGACAGCTTGAACCCAGAGTTGGGCAGCTAGCAACTAAGCTGAGCGCAAGGCGGACTGCAGAAAAGGCTGCCTCTGAGATTCCGTGCCAGAGAACACAGGTTCCCCAGCAGAAGGGAATAGTAATAATGGTTAGAGGTACCTAACATATGTCCATGATGATTAGTCCTTACATCAGAACAATATATAAAAAGTATCATTTTCTTAGAAAAAAATAAGGACTCAGAAGCACTTTTTAAAGGAAAACTCAGGTTCTTCTCATCTACTTTTTAAGATTTCTGAGAAGTTAAATGCAAAAGAATTAGCAGGATAAGGGATATGAAAACAAGAGATTCCTTATGTAAATCATGACTGAGTAAAGGAAAAGGGAAAGACTTTTACCTAGTATTCTGAGCTTCAGAATCAGTCAAATGTGTTTCTATTCAGAGTTACCCTTTGCATGCTACATAAGAAAGACCAGCCTCAGTTACAACAGTTCACAGTTTTTCTAAGAACATTTGTGTATGTTATGCCATTTGCTCCTCTGCTCCAGAGGAAGGCCCATGGTCACCCAGCAAGTAAGAAACTGAGTCAGAGCACAAATTTAAGCCCCCAGGCTCCAGGCCCAGGATTCCTTCACTCTGCACAGATGATGGGATTTGGGGGAGTAGGGGATGTTAAACATTTGACTCTCGGGCTCCACTCCCAAACTTCTGCTTTTGAACTCAGTAGTTCTGGGACAAACACAAATAGAGGTGGCCATACTCCAGTGAAATTTTATTTACAAAAACAAGCTATGGTCCATAGACCTTAGTGTGCCCACTCCTATGAGTCCATCTTAAGGCCTTCCTTAATTTCATTTTATTGTATTTTTATAAGTAGTAAGAAGAACCTTATTAAAGGACCTGTGTCTCCATTTGGTGAACTTTCCCCCTTTTCTATTTTTTTCTATCTTAGAATGTTTCATTAGATTTCCTGAAGGGATGATAAATTCTAAGCCTTCAAAGAATGATGATAATTGAATCCAACAGGCTGAAGTTTGGCTGAAGTAATTTTCTAAGGTAAGAGATGGCACTACTCTAATTTAAACACGTGAGATTTTTAATTGTCTTGATGAATAAACTGCAAATTCCTTCAGCATATGAATAAACGTCTACACTCAAATCCAGAAATGAGTAAATTTCATTGCCAAAGAGTGAAACTGATAAGGTCTTGATAAACAGACCAAAAGGCAAGCACTAGTAATTTCAGGAGGGGCTGTCTCGATATGTGCACAAGAAACATCATGTCTAGGAATCAGCTGTGAACTGTTCTACAAGTGAGCCTGAGTTCCTTCCCTTTCCTCAAAACTGTCTCTGGATTATGTGGATGTGAATAGGCTTTATTTGTTTGCTTGTTGGCTCTTTTACTAGGAGAGCCCCTTAAAAAATTCCACAAGTGCATACCTCGTGCTTGTGCCAGGACAAAGATAGGGGCTGGGGGGTGGTTAAACAATACTATTGCAGCAGCAATGAGAGCACAGTGAACGTTCTCATCTTTCTACTGGAGTGGAAGTGTATATTCAAATCTCAGATAAAAACATCTAGATATTAGAGAAGCATAGTATAGTCAAATGTGGAAAAGGGCATGGAATTTGTACTTAGACCTGGGTTCAGTTTCTGACTCTGCACTCTCTGGATGAGCAGACCACTTAATCCCTCTGAGCCTGAGTTTCCTTATTTGTTAAATGAAGGCACTTTCTCCTTGTTTAAAGTGTATTAAACAAGATAAACTATAAAACTATCCGACACATAGTAGGTATACTCATCAGTTTATTTATTCATTCATCAAATGTTATAGGGTGTTTTCTATATTCTACATCAAGGGTCCGCAAACATTTTCTTAAAGGGCCAGGTAGTAAATTTTTTAAGCTTTGTGAACCATGTGTCTCTGTCAAAACCACTCAACTTTGCCACTGTAGCACAAAAGCAGCCTAGACAATATGTAAATTAATGACTGTGGCTTTGTTCCAATAAAATGTTATTTATGGACACTAAAATTTAAATTTCATATAATTTTAGTGTGTCATGAAACACTATTCTTTCTCAACCATATAAAAATGCAAAAACCGTTCTCAGCTTGTGAGCTGTACAAAAATAGGAAGCTGGCCACAGTTTGCCAACCCTTGTTCTAGACTCTGTCTTAGGATCTGGGAACAGAGGGGAGAACAACAGCAGAAATTGTGCCCTAAAGGGAAGAGATATGATAAACAATCACACAAATCATTAAAATTATCATCACAATAAGTGTTACTAGAGAAAATGCACAGAGTCCCAGAGTATACATAATTTTACCACATCTATAAATTTTGTGTGTGTGGTTTTTACCTTTTTTGTTTCAGCTCTTTCAAATATAAACCAGTTTTATACAGGATTGACCCTTTTAATATCCTAGTCCCCATTCCCCAAGGTTTATTTTTTAGTACAATGACCATATCATCCACCCAGATAGATTTTTAGGAACACCTCTAATCACCCAAGCTTCTTCCTAACAAATTCTTCTTGCAGACACTAAAAATTCTCCTTGCACACTTCATTTTGTCACTACACGTCCTGCCCTCAGCAACAGTTTCTGCTTGAGAATGCCCCACGCCTTTCTTTCTCAGCTTTGAGCAAACTCACATACATGTGTACACATGTACACAGTGTGTGCAGACAGAGCAAATATTCTTTCACTAACCATTAATGAGCGTCTACTATACGCTAGGCATGGTGCCACCACTGGAGAGTTAGTGGTGAAATAGAACAGACACGGTCTTTGCTCTCAGAGAGCTTATAACCAGAGGGAGAGTGCAGGAAAAACCAAATCGTTCCATAAACAATTATTTGATTATAGTGTCGCAAGTGCTATAAAAATATAAGAATGTATCTTGGGGCCTCATCTGGTCTGGGGTCGGGGAAAGGCTATGCTATGGCACACACACATCCCTTAGGACGTGAGTGCCCCGAGGGAATGGTTTTTGCCTATCTTATTCACTAAGGTATCCCAAGCATCTTGAACAGTACCTGGCAAATAGTAGGCATTCAATCAATATTTGTTAAATGAAATAAGTGAATGGAATGAGCATAAACTCTCTGTTATCATTTCCGTCCTATAAATCAGGGGTCTCTCAACTTTTTTGATTGTGATTCCTGGAATCAAAAAATTTAAGCATTCATCTTTAATGTGTGTATATTTACCTTCTGATCAGTTATGAACATGTATTTCTGTGTAATATACTATGTACATTTTAAAAGATTAAAGTTGAAAACCTTCATGGATAAGACAAAGATGAGGGAAAAATATTTTCCCAGTGATTATTTTAGTTAGGTGATGATCTGGGCACTGATAGAAGTAGGTGTCCCACTCTGCTCTTTGCTCTGAGCACCACAGGACCTTCACTGGCCCCTTGCCCTCATCTCCTCTTTGGGCATCTTGCCCATTTTGCCCTCAGCTTTATGGGGCAGTGGCTGTGGCTGAATAAAGTTGCAGAAATGTTGATTTTAAAGTACCCATTGCAAAAGTTAGCACCTAAATGGTCACACATGTAAATCACATGCAAATGAGCACAGAGTTGCCAGCGTTTCACTGGGCTCCTGGCTTCAGAGCCTGTGCTGCTGAGCACCCAGCCCTGGTCACAGTCCTGGATGACCATACACCCAGACACCAAACGCCCA